>NW_022196909.1:69876375-69897575 GCF_008632895.1 Mastomys coucha | reverse complement strand
TAAATAAAGAAAATATCTAAAATAAAAAAAAAAAAATACACTGAATCTAATTGAAGAGAAAATGGGAAAGAGTCTCAATATCATGGGCACAGGGGTGGGGACATAGAAAATTTCCTGAACAGAACTCCAGTGGCTCAGGCTTTAAGATCAAGAATTGATAAATGGGACTTCATGAAACTGAAAAGCTTCCATAAGGCAAAGGTTGCAGTTAATAGGAATAATCAGCAACCCACACAGATTGGGAAAAGAGTCTTCAGTAACTCCATATCCAATAGGGAGCTAATATCCAAGCTATATAATGAACTCAACAAGATAACCTCCAAAAATACCAAACAACCCAATCAAAAAATGGGGTATAGAGCTAAACAGAGAATTCACAACAGAGGAATATCTACTGGCTGAGAAGCACCTAAAAAAATGCTCAAAGTCCTTAGTAATCAAGAAAATTCAAATAAAAAGACCCTGAGATTTGACCTTACACCAATCAGAATGGTTAAGAGCAAAAACTCAGGTGACAGAACATGTTGGCAAAAATGTGGAGAAAGAGAAACACTCCATTTTTGGTGGGGTTGCAAACTGGTACAAGCACTCAGGAAACCAACCTGGAGGTTACTTAGAAAATTGGAAATAGATCTACCTGAAAATCAAGCTATACTACTCCTGGGCATATACCCAAAAGATGCTCCACTGTGCCACAGGGCACATGCTTCACTATGTTCATAGTGGCCTTTTTTTGTGATAGCCAAAAGCTGAAAACCACCCAGATATCCCACGATGGAAGAATGGATACAGAAAATTTGGTTCATTTACACAATGGAATATTATTTAGCTATTAAGAACTAGGACATCATGAGTTTTGTAGGTATATGGATGGAAGTAGAAAATATCAACTTGAGTGAGATAACTCAGACCCAAAAAGACATGCATAGAATGTACTTCCTAATAAGTGGATATTAGCCAAAAAGGTACAGTGGAGGCATGGGCTTGCCATCCACAGTCAAAAATTATAATCAAGAATTAATCTTGTCTAAAAAAAACTATAGGCAAAAAAAATGAAGAAAAGACTGAGGGAAAGGTAGTCCAGTGAGTGGCCCAACTTGGTATCCATATCAAGGGGAGATTCCAAAGCCTGCCATTATTACAGATGCTATGGTATTCTTCTAGACAGGAGCATAGCATGGCTTTCTTTAGAGAGGCCCAAAAAGGAGCTGACTGAGACAAAAGCAGATATATACATACACACACACATAAAGTTAAAATTAATTGTGTTTGATGTGATATGAGACCATTTGAAAACTCGCCACACATCTTAGTTTTCCTTCTCTTGTTTTTGTTGGTGAACTGCTGTTGGTAATCTCTTTCAAAATCCCTCCTAGTGTCATTGGTAGTCTCTCCTGCCTCTGAGAAGTGGCAAGCATGGATGAGAGAGAAACAGAAGTAACCACTCAGAGTGCAGAAGGGGAGAATGCCATGTAGCAGAATTATAATTCAAAGACAAAAGGAAGACAAGGCATTAGAGAACTCTCTGCTTGTCACACTGAGACAAAAAAAAAGATACCACACATTGTTCCACATTCTCTCCTTCAGCTCTACATTAATCAGTGTATGACAGAAACAGCTGAGGGCCAGAGAACTGTCTAAAAACAGAGCTTGCTGCCAACAGCAGGAACTGAGACAAAGAATAGAAAATGCATGGGGTAGGAACAAAGGCTAAAGATTATTCTAGTACTCAAACACAAATAAGATCCAGCTGTACTTTCACATGGCTTCATATAAACCTATTGGTGAGGTTTCTATAGAGCTCCTGGCCAAGAATAGCCATTTTGCTAGATTCAACATGGAACTGATTGCGTTTGTGCATGGGCATTGACAAGTCCTAATGTCTGACATAAGAATTCAACATCACTGAAAGTTTGAAGAGTTTGTCCCAGGAACACTAACTGTTCTCATTAGACAAGCAAAGATACTTTAAGGAGAAAAATCAGAATTTTAGAAAGACGTGATGAAAAGAGACAGGTAGGAAAGAGGCTGAGGACTTGGTGCTCAGAGCTAATCCCCACTGCTATTCCTGTTTTCTTTGGGTCTAGTCTCAGAAATACTTCTATTAGAGCAGAGAAAGCAGTATTTCAGTACCATCACTGAAAGACACTCTGTCTTCCAGCCAAATCTGAGAGGAAGTTCCAGGATTTTATATCCAAAGAAGACATGAGTGAGCCAAACATCTGGATTTACTTGGTAGGAGGGGCAGTGAAGTGAAAGAAAAAAAATCTTTCAAATTAGGACACAGACAGAAGCCCTGTAATCTAAACACTTTTCATGAGCTGGGAGCACAGTCAGGAAAGTTGAGCTGTATGGATGTTGAGCAAAAAAGCCTAATGTAGTACAATTGGCATCTCTCCAGAGATCCAGAATGTTCTGCTTGCTTCCTTCTCTGCAGCAGCTGCCCTCAACCACAAATTCCCAGTGAAAGCCGCAGCAGAACAGCTTCTTGTCAGTACTCACTGTGTCTTCCGCCTACTGTCAGGTATTTGGCCAGAGATGTGCTTAGGCCCCTTTTTTAATTAAGCAGGCAAAGCTAGAAAACAAGAAGGCTTTTGAAGCCAAATCACACTGAATAGCATAGATTGACTAGACTTTTGAATCATTCCTAGTTCACTTCAGTGTGGTACAAATGCTGAGAGCCAAAGCCAGAATGAGGCTGTATAGATTGTAAAGAAAGATCAGGATTTCCCACAAGGAAGGAGGGTGTCCAGTGGAGTCACCAAATTACAGTGTGTTTAAGTAATTGAAATCACTATACCCAATGTATTAGTGTAATGTCTTATCAAAAAATGTTAATATATTGTGGACATAAGAGAAGCACAGATATAGAAACAATTCAGATCCACTTTGCCATTTATTGTGACAAAAGAAAAAGAAGTTAATGTTTCTGTAAAACTTCAAAACTATTTTCTCTTTCATCAAACTCCTTCATGGTAATTTGTAATCCTAGTTTATAGATGCCAAAAACATTGGGTTTAAGTAAATGAGTAAATTCAGCAAATGCAGATTTCAGCCAGTACTTACTCAGATCCATTTCAAATAACATAATTCTTGAAAGTAATATGGAGCAAAACTGTAGTAATTGCAGAAACATTCTCTACCATTGACCAAGAGGGTAATCTTCATGTAGTACAGGACAATGAAACTCACAGCGAGTGATAAATATTTCTCAAGTTCCTCTGATTAAAGGAATTGATGAGGGTCCATAAATTCCCTTGGATGCACAGTATAATCACCTCAAAGCATGCAAATATTACAGACAGACTGTCATTGCCTACATGCCAAGTGCATGCCAGGTATAAATAACTGAAATGATTTTTTAGAACTTAATTGTTATTCACAACTCAGCATGTTGACACTTGAGAGCAAACCTCAAATTTTACTCAAGAACAGAATTTAAAGTCATTTGTGTGATTAAGAAATGGGAGTAGAGCCTGTGAAGTAGTCAGTGGTCTGAGCATAAATGTTCATAGTACCACACCTAGAAAATAAAAGTATTAGCATGATCTAATGATAGATTTTTGAGTTTCCCACATCAAATGTCATTCAGCAGACACTTGCACATTTCCAAGATTCATTGGGAGAAAAATGGCCTTCAAGTCTCTGAAACATATCCCAGGTAACTATTACCACCACTTTCTGTCGGAAGTGTTTAAACAATAACAAAGTATAGTAAGCAGGAACTAACCCTTTCTGGCATTGTCCCTTGTTTGATAAACCTAACATCTGCCTTTTGTCTGTTTACCCCAAACTTATGGTCAGGTTGGGGAAAGGAATCATTTAATTGGGGAACAAAAGTACGGAATGGCCTTAGTTCTCAAACTCGGGATGAGGGTGTTGTTACCTCTAAGAGAGTCATGATAAGCTTGCTTACAGTGAGAGGTTTCTGAATGTCCAATGTTAAAAAATTAAATCCCAAACCCCAATGAATCCAAGGCATCTAGAGCAACAGTTGTCCAACTTGTGTCACTTCACTCCATGCAGCTTTGATTCTAAATTTGGGTACTTCACTCAGCACATGTCATCATGCCAAGTAAAGGCAGTAGTTACTCAACTGAATCAAATGCTACTGTATGTTATGAAGTATAATGTTTTACTGCATAATCAAAGTTTTCCACTCTTATAGAAACACTTCAAATTAATTGTGAAAATATAAGTTTTTTACTGTTATTGCATGTTAGCATATATTTGAATCATATTTTATTAGAATGGCTGATTTTAAAAGTAGTTTTTGGAGTTGCTGACTTGAGAATCACAAAAATGATCAAGTGAATTGGCCTTAAACACACTTCTACCATTTTCTACTATACATTTATAGCAATCACATTCTCACTATTGACAACATTAAATAAAAATAACAACTCAAAAAATTTTGAAATTATTTTAATTATTATCAAATATTTAGTTAAAAATTCTTTTAGCTATCTTAATACTTCAGTTGAAAGTGTCCTTTCATACCATGCAAGAAGCTGAGAATTTCCATCTTCAGTACAATATAAAGCAAGTGACATATTAAATACATATAACCCAAGAATGTAGGAGGTGGATTTAGGATGACAAGGATTATCTAGGAAGTTCAAGGCTAGTGTGGGATACACGAAACCCCCATCTTAAAAACTTCAAGAGGAAGTAGATAATGATTAACACGCACACACTCAAGGTGCAGAGATTAAGTTACTTTATAATGTTCCATCCAAACAGGACACATAAAAGAGCCCCACCCCACAAATGTGAATGAGAGTGTTGAAAGAGTTTAAAAGCAGGAGGCAGTACATGACTCAAATTAAATCATTTTTTTTTAATGGACATAACAGCATAGTTACCCACATAAACTGAGAGAGGTTGTGACATTATTCACAAAACCCATGTAAGCTTAAGCCAGATAAAATTGGAGAATGGAGAACAGAGATGGGCATAAAATTTCTACGTACAGAACTATTGGCAATTGAGAGCTGCTAGTACAAGGAGAGTTGGTTTTCTTTCAGGTTATGGTCTCTGGTAAGTCAACCATACTCCAGTACATTTCAGTTAAACTGAAGTTGTGTAATATAAATTGAATTCTATCTTTTATTTTTGATTTTAGAAAATAGACACAAGTTTGGATGGATAGGAAAGGAGTTATGTGTAGGGCATGGACCCAGGAAGAATTAAAGAAGAGAGTAGCTATTATTGAAGTATATTTTATGAAATTCTAAAAAATTGAAAATAATAGTATTTCAAAAAGTTGCATTATTATACAAAATTAAATAAGTTCATCAAGATTTCTTTGAGTTTTATTTTTATTTCTATAAGTAGTAAAAGTACAAACACACATAAACACACATATATACATATGCCAAATAATTTTTTCATTATTATTATTATTATTATTATTATTATTATTATTATTATTATTATCTTTAATCATTTTTTACACTCCAGTCATTGTTCCCTTCATGGTCCCCTCCAAAAGTTCCTTATTACACTTCTATTCCTCCATCTCCAAGAGAATGCCCCCACACCCTCACATCCTACCAGACCTCCTCATTCCATGGGCCCTCAAGTCTTAGGTGTGTCTTCGCTCACTGAGGCCAGACCAGGCAGTCCTCTGCTGCATATGTGTCAAGGGCCTAGGACCAGCTATTGTATATGCTGCCAGGTTGGTGTCTCTGTTTTTGAGAAATCTCTAGGATCCAGGTTTGTTGCGACTGCTGGTTTTTCTATGGAGTTGCCCTTTTCCTCAACTTCTTTCAGCCTTTTCTTAACTCAACCACAGGGATCCCAGACTTCAGTTCATTGGATGAGTGTAAATATCTGCTTCTGTCTCAGTCAGCTGCTTATTGGAGGAAAAGCATGCCAGGCACCTGTCTTTAAGTACATCATAGCACCAGTAATAGTGTCAGGCCTTGGAGCCTCCCCTTGACATAGGTCCCAATTTGGGCCTGTCACTGGATTTCCTTTACCTCACTCTCTTCTCTATTTTTGTCTATGCAGTTCTTTTAGACAGGAACTATTCTGGATCAGAGTTTTTGTCTATGGGAGGACTACCCCATGCCTCTAATTGATACCCTGTCTTTGTACTGGAGGTAGAGTCTATAAATTCCCTCTCCCCACTGTTGAGCATTAGATCTAAGGTTCCTGCCAATGAAAATTGAAATTTTTAACCTCCCAGGTCTCTGGGACACTCTAGATGGTCCCGCCAGCACCTACGTACCAAAGTTGCATATTTCCATACATTCTACTGGTACCTTCCAGCTTCACTCTTGGTGCCTGCCTAATACCTGATTATGTTCCACTTTCTCTTGCCCCCCCTCCTCTTTCCCACTTAGTATCTTCCTTTCCTCTGTCCTCTGCTTTCAACCCCTCCCAAGAGGAACTGAAGCATTCTTACTTGGGCCCTTCAGCTGCTGCTTCTTCTTCTTCTTCTTCTTCTTCTTCTTCTTCTTCTTCTTCTTCTTCTTCTTCTTCTTCTTCTTCTTCTTCTTCTTCTTCCACTTCTTCTTTAATTGATTTGAATTTTATTGCATTATGATGAGAAAAGAAAAATGATTTCAATATACCTGAATTTTTTTAACATTTATAAAATATTTTAAGTAAATAGAATGAAATCACATTCTTGTTTCCCTTTTGTACACCAACTCCTCCCAGACACTCCCCTTTAATACCTACAATACCTTTTTAGTTATGTTTTTCAAAATTTATAAAATATTATAACAATAAAAATGAGTACTATAAAAGTTGTTTGATATAAAACAAAAATCAATTTAACATAATGTTATGTAGATGTTTGTCTACAGCAATACAGAAAATACATGTTTTTCTCAATATAAATTTTAAATAACTCCAAACATATTAACTGTATATTTTAAAATAATACTTCACTACTAGTATTTTTTAAATGAACGTAAATATACAAAGTCTTTTTGTTTATTTGTTTGTTTGTTTTGTATTTAGTAGAGCTTAAAATCTTGGCTCTTACTGTGGTACAAGCCCAAAACAAGGACAATTTTTAGACATTAGATTTCATTGTAATAAGGCTGTACTTCAATGACCCTCACATCACCAAAGGATTTTACCTCCATCGTAGCTAAGCTGAGAGTTGACAGTTCTGCTGAGCGAAGGAATGAGTTGTAGGCATGAATTTTGGATACATACTTCCTGTTAGGGTCAAAGCTAATTAACTTGAGTGAGTGACTTTATTCTCATCCTACAGAGAACAGGTTATATTCATTTATGAAATGGTGTGTGTATTAATATGGTCTATCCATAAAGTCATTCATCAACTGTTTTCAATGAACAATGGTTCTGCTTGGAGGGTGGCACAGACATTAGGTGAGGGTAAGAATCTGGTTCATTGGCTGTGATACTTTGGAAAATCATTCATCTCAGAGAAAGAGTAACTTATAAAGTCCTCTTCTTTAAACTTGATACAATAGTTACAAACATCAAGCAAAGCATTCGGTCTTACACTTTGTTGTTCTCTTACAAGCCATCTCCTAAGTTAATTGTCTATGTTTCTTTTAGCTGTATAAATACTTTGAAATATGTAAGCTGTTCTGAAAACCATAGTATAATATAAAAACATGAAATTAATAATAATCATAATCATAATAGAGAAGCTGAGATAGGAGAAACATGATTTCAAGTCCATTATGTGGTACACAGCAAGACACTGTCATCTACAAATAAACAGAAAGTGTATGTGTATTGCACAATATTGGACCTATTTCTCCAATTACCAAATTAGAGAGACCATTTGATGACAGTTACCAAATTTCTAATTCCTCATATTTTGGGTCTTCAATTGATTAGGATATGTTGGTAATGTTAATTTTCACATTAAGATATTAAGAAAAAATGATTGTTACTTCCTGTTGTTTTTGTTGTAAGAGGTGGAATTAGGATTGTGTGGGTTTGTTGAAAGATTACTTTCTTGCTTCTTCTAGGGTGTAGTTTTGCTCCTTATGTTGATGTTTTCCATCTATTATCCTTTGTAAGGCTGGATTTGTGGAAAGATATGGTGTAAATTTGGTTTTGTCATGGAATATCTTGTTTTCTCCATGTATGGTAATTGAGAGTTTTGCTGGGTATAGTACCCTAGGATGGCATTTGTGTTCTTGTGGGGTCTGTATGACATTTGCCTAGGATCTTCTAGCTTTCATAGTCTTTGGTGAGAAGTCTGGTGTAATTCTGATAGCCCTGTCTTTATATGTTACTTGACCTTTTTCCTTTACTGCTTTTAAAATTCTTTCTTTGTTTAGTGCATTTGGTGTTTTGATTATTATGTAAATTTCTTTTCTGGTCCAGTCTATTTGGAGTTCTGTAGGCTTCTTGTATGTTAATGGGCATCTCTTTCTTTAGGTTAGGGAAGTTTTCTTCTATAAATTTGTTGAAGATATTTACTGGCCCATTACCTTGGCAGTCTTCACTCTCTTCTATACTTATTATCCTTAGGTTTGCTCTTCTCATTGCATCCTGGATTTTCTGGATGTTTTGGGTCAGGAGCTTTTTGCTTTTTGCATTTTCTTTGACTGTTGTATCAATGTTTTCTATGGTGTCTTCTGCCCATGAGATTCTCTCTTCTATCTCTTGTATTCTGTTGGTGGTGCTTGCAACTATGACTCCTGATTTCTTTCCTATGTTTTCTATCTCCAGGCTTGTCTCTCTTTCTGATTTCTTTATTGTTTCTATTTCCATTTTTAGATTCTGGATGGTTTTGTTCATTTCCTTCACCTGTTTGATTGTGCTTTCCTGTAGTTCTTTAAGGGATTTTTGTGTTTCTTCTTGAAGCACTTCTAGCTATTTACCTGTGTTCTCCTGTATTTATTTGAGGAAGTTATTAATGTCTTTCTGAAAGTCCTGTATCATCATCATGAGAAGTAATTTTAGTTCTGAATATTGCTTTTCTGGTGTGATAATATGTCCAAGACTTGCTATAGTGGGCAAACTGGGTTCTGATGATGCCAAGTAACCTTGGTTTGTGTTGTTTATTTTCTTATGATTACCCCATGCCATCTGGTTATCTTTAGTGCTACCTGCCTAAATCTGACTGGAGCCTGTCCTTCCTGTGATCCTGGTTGTGTCAGAACTCCTCAGAGTTCAGCTGTCTCTGTGATTCTGTGATTCTGGATCCTGTTATCCTTTGATCCTGGGCTTGTTAGAGAGTCTGGGAGTGGAGCTTCCTCTGGGTGTTGTGGGACTGGCTGAGGAGTTTGTGTCCAAGGTCTGCTCAGTGCACCAGGCCCAAACAGACCAGAAGTATCTCTAGCCACTGGGCTGGCAGAGTTTCTGTGTGCCTGGGTTCTGCTGGTCCCAGTTACTCCCAGTGTTGGGACAGATATTGTATCTTCCTCAGCTCTGATTCTGGGCATGTTAGAGCACCTGGGAGTGGAGCTTCCTCTGGGTGTTGTGGGGATATGCTCAAGGTCTGCTCAGGGCACAGGCCCAGACAGACTGGAAGCTGCCCTTCAGTTTCTTAACCTTCTTGAGTTCTGTGGATTGTGTCTTGGGTATTCTGTACTGTTTTGGCTAATATCCACTTACTTGTGAGTACATCCCATGCATGTACTTTTGGGTATAAGTTACCTCACACAGAATATTTTCTACTCCATGAGTTTTGTATGCAAAACTCATGATGTCTTAGTTCTTTTTTTGGTGGGGTGGTGTTTGAGACAGAGTTTCTCTGTGTAGCCTTGGCTGTCCTGGAACTCACTCTGTAGACCAGGCTGGCCTCAAACTCAGAAATCCTCCTGCCTCTGCCTCCCAAATGCTGGGATTAAGGGCATGTGCCATCACCGCCCGGCTGATGTCTTAGTTCTTAATGGCTGAACTGTATTCCATTGGATACTGAACCAAATTTTCTGTATCCATTCTTCCATTGTGGGACATCTGGGTTGTTTCCAGCTTAAGGATATCACAGGTAAGGCTACTATGAACATAGTGGAACACTTGCCTTTGTGGCATAGTATGCATCTTTTGGGTATATGCCCAAGAGTGGTATAGCTGGGTCTTCACATAGAACTATTTCCAATTTTCTGACAAACTTCCAGATTAATTTTCAGAGTAATTGTATTAGTTTGAAATCCCAGCAACAGTGGAACAGTGTTTCTTTCTCCACATTCTTGCCAACATGTGCTGTCACCTGAGTTTTTTATCTTAACCATTCTGGTTGGTGGAATGTCAAATTTCAGGGTCTTTTGATTTGAATTGCCCTGATCACTAAGGACTTTGAACACTTCTTTAAGTGATTCTCTCCCATTCATGATTCCTCTGTTGTGAATTCTCTATTTATGTCTATACCCAATTTTTGGATTAGGCTGTTTGGTTTTTTTTTTTTTTTTTTTTTTGGAAGTTAGCTTGCTGAATTTGTTATATGATTTGGATATTAGCAGTCTATTGCATGTAGGGTTAGTGAAGATTATTTTCCCAATGTATGGATTGCTGATTTGTCCTGTTGACTACATCCTTTGCATTACACGAGCTTTTCGGTTTCATGAGGTCTTGTTTATCAGTTCTTAATCTTAGCGCCTGAACCATTGGAGTTTTATTTAGGAAATATCCCCTCCCTTCATGCCAATGAGTTCACGGCTCTTTCCCACTTTCTCTTCTATTAGATTCAGTCTAATCTGGCTTTATGTTCTGGTGCTTGATTAACTTAGACTTGAGAATTGTGCAAGGTGACACATATGGACCTATTTTCATTTTCTACATGCCAACTACCAGTTAGACCAGCACCATTTATTGAAGATGCTTTCTTTTTTCATTGCATATTTTTTGCTTTTTTGTCAAAGATTAAGTGTCCATAAGTTTTGGTTTTATTTCTGGGTCTTCAATTCTATCCCATTGATCAAACCGTCTGCCTCGGTGCCAATAACATACAGGCTTTTTAAAAAAATCAGTATTGTTCTGAAGTACAGCTTGAAGTGAGAGATGGTGACCACCCCAGAGGTTCTTTTATTGTTAAGAAAAGTTTTATCTATCCTGATTTTTTTGTTTTTACATGTGAAATTGAAAATTACTCTTTCCATGTCTTTGAAGAATTGTGTTAGAATTTTGATAAGGATTGTGTTGACTCTGTAGATTATGTTTGGTAGATATTTACTATGTTAATCTTTCCAATCCATCTACAAGAACACATCAAAACCCTCATTTACTACAATCAAGTAAGTTCCATTCCAGGGGAGCAAGATTGGCTCAATATATGAAATTCTATTAAAGTAATCCACTATATAAACAAACTCAAAGAAAAAATCACATGATCATCTCACTAAATGCTGAAAAGGCATTTGACAAAATACAACACCCCTCCATGTTAAAAGTATACCTAAATATAATAAAAGCAATATGCATCAAACCAGCAGCCTATATCAAATTAAATGCAGAGAATCTTGAAGCAATCCCCCTGAAATCAGGGACAACACAAGGCTGACTACTGTCCCCATATCTCTTACATATAGTACTTGAAGTTCTATCTAGACCAATAAGACAACAAAAGGAGATCAAGGAGATACAACTTGGCAAAGAAGAAGTCAACATATCCATATTTGCAGATGATATGATGCTATCCGTAAGTGATCCCAGAAATTCTACCAGAGAACTTCTAACTACTGAAGTTAACTACTAACTTCTAACAACTCCTGCAACGTGGCTGGATATAAAATTAACTCAACAAAAATCAGTAACTTTCCTTTACACAAATGATAAATAAGGAGAGAAAAAGTAGGGAAATAACACCCTTCACAATAGTCACAAATAATGTAAAATATCTTGGAGTAACTCTAACCAGACTTCTGCGCCATCTTATATTCACAGGAGATCTGTGTTTTCAGTCATAAAAACCTTGAGGTTTTTCTAAAGTGTTTGTTGTTTGAATCACTTTAAAAAAAGTGGATAAGTTATGAAAAGAATGATGGGTGACTTTAGAGAGCCATTCCCTACTTCAGAAATTAATAATCATCCATGGTAGCATGATGCCAGCAATGATCCCTCTGCTTAACTAGAAATGAAGGAGAGAAACACAACTTGGTACTGTGCTACTGTGCAACACAGACTCTGAAACACTATAACAGTTATTTTCTGAAGTTCCTTATTATAAAATATCAATCCAGGGAAAAGAAACCTACACAAAGTAGGTGTATTAGAAGAAGAAAAGATGGCCAGGCTGTAGAAGGTAGTATTTTATATACTCCAATAATGACAAAATACTGGTCATTACATGATATGGACAATTGCCTAGTGATAGGGATAGCAAGGAACACTGGTTTTGCTTATGAGTAATAACTAAAACTCAGTGTGTAATTGGTGTGCATGACAAAGTGATTAAACAAATTGAGGTGTACCCTACTAGAAATAGGCAGTTACATGTACTTTATATTGACTTCACTTTGTAAAATGAGATTCTAAGTATTAAAGAGTAATTCTTCTCTGATCTTACTCACAAGAGACCAAGAATTAATGAAAAATGATTAATAAAATCTTCAGGCCCTGCAATGATTACTCTGAATACTTCAATATCCTTTGCCTTAATTTCTTGGGGCTGAAAATTAGGTTTTGTTTTGTTTTTAAATGTTCTTGATTTTTGTTGTTTATTTGTTTGTTTGCATTTTCTTGCATGCACAGATATTTTAGGGATGATGAAAGTGAAGACAAAAATTCATTTGTATTTCATAAAAGCTTTGTTTATATACCTGAAATTAATTTTATTCAAAGTTTTAATACACTCTACTTTTATCAGTATACATTTGTTATATAAGGGATTAAAGTGTGAATTTCCATGCATTCTATACCTAATTGTTTTTATCTTTCAATTTTTTATTAGATATTTTCTTTATTTACATGTCATATGATTTCTCCTTTCCCAGTTTCCCCTCCAAAAAACAAACAAACAAACAAAAACAACAAGAACAAACACCTGTTGCCTCCCCCATCCCCATGCTTGCCACTCCACCCTCTCCCACTTATTGGCCCTGGTATTCCCCCACACTGGGGCACAGAACCTTCACAGGGCCAAAGGCCTCTCCTCCCATTGATGACTGACTTTGCAATCCTCTACTATACACATGCTGCCAGAACAATTAGTCCGACCATGTATAGTCCTTGGTTGGTGGTTGAGTCCCTGAGAGCTCTGAGGGTACTAGTTAGTTCATATTGTTGTTCGTTCTATGGGGCTGCAAACCCTTCAACTCCTTTGGTCCTTTCTCTAACTCCTTCATTAGGGACCCTGTACTCAGTTTAATGGATGACTGTGAGCCTCTACATCTACATTAGTTATATCAGGGATTAAATTGTGAATTTCCATGCATTCTGTACCCAATTGTATTTGTCTTCATTCTTTTTCATTTTCTTTCTCCTACTTCCCCTACACCAACATTTTGACATTCCTGGTATTAATCTCTTTATTTTCATTTCCCTTATTTTTCCATATTCTACATATGAAAGAACATATGTAACATTTGTCTTGATAGGGCTGACTTTCTTCACTTAACATGATGGAGATTTTTCATCAATTTTCCTTAAAGGGCCTGATTTCATTATTTTTGGCTGAGTAAGTCTGTATTCTAATAGATGCTACATTTAATTTTTCCATTTGTGTGCTGAAAGGCAGGTGACAGATTACAGTTGACTATGGTGAATAGAATTGTAGTGAACAAGGATGCTCAGATACACAGCTTCAATGTAGTGAGCTGATATTAGTTCTTCTTTTTGTGTATCCAGGAACACTATGATTAAGTCATATCAAGAACTTTTTAGAATATTTGATGAAGCTCTATGTTGCTTTCTACAATATCCAAACATACATCTTTGTATGCATGAGGTACATATTTCTTACATATTAGACAGATTTTGTTTTTGTTTATTTTCTTGATGATAGATTTTCTGATAGGAGTAGAATAAAGTCTCAGTGTATTTATGATTTACATTTTCCTGCTGAATAAAACATTTAACACCTTTTTTCATGTTTTGGATATTTGTAATTCTTCACTTGAAAATTGTTCATTTCCATTGTCCATTTGTTGACTAGATTGTCTCATTTATTACTTCATATTTTGGGTCTTCATAGGCTATAAATATCAGTTCCCTGTGAGATACATATTGGCATATACTTCACTTTTGTTTTCATGGCTGTCTGTGCACTATGCTGACTGCTTCTTTTGCTCTACAGAAATCATTTAAATGTAATTCATTTTATTTGTTAATTCTTCTCCACAATTCTTGAGCTATTAGCTTCTTATCAGAAAGCATGTGTTTACAAGTGTCCCTGCTGTGTTTTTCTTCCTAGTAGCTTCAGAATTTACTGTCATACACTTAAGTTTGAAATTGCTTTTGTATGGGATAAGAGAGAAGAGTGTGATTTCCATTTTCTAGCCCCATTTGTTAAAAATACTGTCTTTTTCCCAAGTATGTTTTGATACCTTTGTCCTGGATCTACCAACTCTAGCTGCTTGGATGTTTTCTGTCTTTTTTATTTTCTTCTGTTCATTTGAGTTATATGTCTGTTTTTGGCTAGTGTCATACTCTTTTTGTTAATATTAGCTATTATATTTACTCTTTTTCTTGGGATTTCTTTGGCTATTTGGAATTTTGTGTGAATCCATATGAATATATATATGCATATATTCATTATATTCCATTCTGTGAAAAATATTATTGAAACTTTATGAAAGGTTCATTGAATTGGTATATTGCGTTTTGTAATATTGCCATTCAAAATACTTATTGTTATGATCTATAAACATAGAAGATCTTTGCACTTTCTAGTGACTTCTCCAATTTCCTCAGTGATAAATACTTTGTATGTGAAATTCTCCCACACTTCAGATTTTGATACATCACAGCATGTCAGGAATAGAATTTACCATTTATAACTGTAAATTTTGCTCAAAAATTTTAGATTTTGGATAATTGAAGAATTCACATTTTTAAATTATAGATGCTTGTTCTGCAATGCAATTGTGGTATGTTATTATGTTTACTTACTTTTAGTGGCTTCATTGACCTGTTAACCTATATCATTTCAGATAAATTATATTTTTGTTTTGTTTTGTTTTTGAGACAGGGTTTCTCTGTATAGCCGTAGCTGTCCTGGAACTCACTCTGTAGACCAGGCTGGACTTGAACTCAGAAATCCTCCTGCCTCCCAAGTGCTGGGATTAAAGGCATGCACCATCACTGCCCTGCATATTTTTGGTTTTATCTTAAGTATAATGCCTGAATTATGACATTGTTCCAACATGGAGCTTGTAATCAGGGAACTTGGTTTTAGGATTTGTTTGCTTTGGTTTTTCTCTTAGCAAACTGTGGAGTAGTGACAATATTACTTTCTGCATGGAACAAATTGCATGTGCCTGGTTAGCCATTAACAAATGGCTAACTTTTAAAATTTAACATGGCAACTTAAGAAAAAAATGATTATTTTGGCCCATAATTCAAGGTTATAATCCAAAGAATGGGGGAAGTCAATACAGTGAGAACTTGAAGCAGCCAGTCACATCCTGTCCACTATCAGAAACAGAGAACAATGATTACATGCATATACTTCAACTTTCTCCAAAACAGTCATGGAATCCATTTCTCATCCATATTTCTACATCTATTCATTAGCAATTTTCTTTACTTATTTTTTATTAGATATTTTCTTTATTTTACATTTCAAATATTATCCCCTTTCCCATTTTCCTCACCTCCTGGAAAACTCCTATTCCATCCTCCTTCCCCCTGCTTCTATGAGGGTGTTCTTCCACTCACACACCCACTCTCTCCTCCCTGCCCTTGATTCCCCTACAGTGGGGCATCTATAGATCCTTCATAGGACCAAGGACTTCTGTTTCCATTGATGCCTGACAATGCCATCAACTGCTCAGTTTGCAGCAGGAGCCATGTGTGTTTCTTGGTTGATGGCTTAGAGAGATGGTTCATTGGTTAAGAGCACTAACTGTCCGATTCTCACTACCCAAATGGCAGCTTACACCCATCTGTGACTTCAGTTTCATGGGATGAAAGCCACGTTCTGGCTTTTGTGATCACCAGACTTGTTTGGTGCATGTAGATACGTGTAGCCAAAACATGTATACACATTGAACTTCTGTTTTTGCCAAGTAGACAATGAAGATTCTTTTTCCCCCCATTTTATTTTATTTTCTTTCATTTTATTTTCCCCTCCAAAAAACAAACAAACAAACAAACAAAAAACAACAAGAACAAACCCCTGTTGCCTCCCCCCTCCCCATGCCTGCCACCCCACCCTATCCCACTTATTGGCCCTGGCATTCCCCTACACTGGGGCACAGAACCTTCACAGGGCTGAGGTCCTCTCCTCCTATTGATGATCGAATTTGCAAACCTCTACTATACACATGCTGCCAGAACAATCAGACCCACCATGTGCAGTCCTTGGTTGGTGGTTGAGACCCTGGGAGCTCTGAGGGTCCTCTTGAAGGGCTTCTAGCTGTTTACCTAGAACAGCTTCTAGCTGTTCTCCTGTATTTCTTTGAGGGTGCTATTTATGTCTTTCTTAAAGTCATGTATCATCACCATGAGAAGTGATTTTATATCTGAATCTTGCTTTTCTGGTGTAATGGTGTTTCCATAGGGTATAGGTGCTAGCATGGATTTGTATTGATTTTTTTATTATTTTATTTTTTATTATTTTATTTATTTATTTATTTATTTGTTTGTTTGTTTGTTTGTTTGTTTGAGACAGGTTTTCTCTGTATATCCCTGGCTGTCCTGGAACTCACTCTGTAGACCAGGCTGGCCTTGAACTCAGAAATCTGCCTGCCTCTGCCTCCCAAGTGCTGGGATTAAAGGTGTGTACCACCACTGCCTAGCACTTGTATTGATTTTTTATGTTCTTTATGAACCATATTTTTCAGAAAAATCCAGTTATTACATAAAATCCCTTGAACAATCCACAAGATAATAATGTCCATTATAATAATTTTTAACTTTCAGGTAATTGAAACATAAAACTTGGCATTTATAGGAAAGGTAAATTAATGGATGGTTTCTTATTTTATGGAACAATATAAAAATTTTTCTTTTTATAATGAATACTAAAATACCAGTAAAATGTAGGTTAATTTTGTATCTAAAACCTTCTTGGACATATTTATTGCAAAATATAAAAATCTGCTGTAAGATCTCCAATTTAATACAGTTATTAAAAACCCACTACTGATAATTCTTCCTCTAAAGTCTTTCAGTTAAAAGAGATTTAAAATATAGAATGGTAAACTATTTATGTGTGACATTAGAAAAAATTTTAAGGTCAAGATGGAAAAGTTTGACCAAGACTGTTCATATATTGTCTTACCATTTATATACACACTACATAGTTGTTTAGTTGTTTTGATCCACCACAGGCTACACATTTCTTGAAGGTCTAAAATGTCAAGGTCATGTCCATGATGAGCCCCTCGGTAGAGGATGAGAGCTTATATTGACATCATATCTAGATGTATTATTTATTTGATTTAATCTATAGATACCTCTGTATATGCACAGCACCAAGTGTAATTTAAGGTTGAATTTTATAAAAATAAAAAAATTAAATAATTGCTGCTAAATATAAATCAAGATTCCAAGTCTCATACAGGGTTTATACAAAACAGAAGTTTCCCAGGTTGACAAACTGTTATTATTATTGAACTGAGAAGAAGTTAGGCTCAGCTATAAGGAATTAGTAATTATCTGAAAGTGTTTTAGTTATGAGTTGGAGGAGTTATGTATAGCTATAAGTTTTAGTTATGAGTATTAGAGGAAGTTATAAAGGGAGAAGAACAATAGGAGCTAAGTTATGAAAGAATGTGTGACAAGTGGGAAAAAGAAGTAAAATGAAGTTGCTAGACATGGGATGTTTTTCTGAACTCCAGCATGGTTGCTGTGTTGGCCAGATTCTGCCCATGAAATGTAATATCATAGGCTGTGGAAAAAGTGAATAATGGGAAATTACATGGTACATGGTTCTAATGATGAGGAGTCTAAGAAAGAAGGGCTAGAAGTTATCAATAAGTAGCAGAAAACATAATATTTCAAGACTGCATGTTAGCCAGCAAGAAAAAAAACTTTACTTCTGTAACATACACATTTATTAATAATGTTATCTACTAATGAGCAGGTGGCCACAATGACTTGACCATGTAATACTCCAACTGGTGCTAAATTCCACCCTGAATTATGGAGATGCCATTCAAATCATGATAGTGGCTAAAACTTTGAAGATGACTCAGTTCTAACAATAAGAGTTCTTGCTTTTCTGGAATGAGTCAGTTGGGTTATCCTTCTGTTTCTGACAACTGTGCATCCATATGGGTCAGAAAAACTAGACATAGAATCCTGGGAGTCTAGGTGGTACAGACCACAGAGTCCAGTCCTCATTCTTCTATTTACTTTAAGAAGCTGGAATGTGGGGTTGATGTTCTATACACATGGGAATCATATATTTTTAGGCAGCATGGGAGATATACCTTAAAAATGTTTACAAAGTATTTTGCTAAACTTTATGAATTCAGCCCAAGGATCTTAATACTAAAAATCAATTTTATTACCAACATTAAAATCAATAATAAAATTGACTCTTACGGGTACTTTGCCAGATGATTTAGCATCAATTAGAAGGAATGGTGAAAAGGGTGTGTGGAGAGAACATGGTCTTCAATAAATGTTTATTTTGAATGATAAGCTTTGAAGTTTTATAAGAAAGTATTTTGTCAGTTTAAAACACACGATTTGTATTTGTTATAGCATTTCTACATGAACACAAAATCTAATGCTAAGTCTGATTGAGTAAAACAACCTAACTGTAGTAAGATAATGATGTTTCCTAAGAATATGCACACATCATAAAGCTGGAATTTTAATGCTCTAATTTGAAAAAAATGTTCTAATGTTATTAAGCACACTAGATGTAGAAATACAGTTGGGCCTTCAAGATAGTTCATAACTACCATCATCTGCACAATTATAAAAAAAGGGGGGGAATTTGATACATACAGAAAAGAAAGTGATGTGAAAATAGAAGAGAAGGATATAGTCATAAACATGGTACAGTTATAGAAGATGGAAAAGGCAAGGAATAGATATCTTTAATTTTTTTACTAGATGTTTTGTTTATTTACAATATCTCCTTTCCCAGGTTCTCCTATAAAAATAAAATAAAATAAAATAAACAAAAGCTAAAACAATCCCCTGTTCCCTCCCCTTTCCACCTGCTCACCATCCCACCCCCTCCTGCTTACTGGCTCTGGCATACTCCTACACTGGGGCATAGAAACTTCACCGGGCCAAAGTCCTCTCCTCCCATTGATGATCGACTTGGCCATCCTTTGCTATACACATGCTGCTAGAGCCATGAGTCCCCTCATATGTAATCCTTGGTTGGAGTTTTAGTCCCTGGGAGCTCTGAGGGTACTAGTTAGTTCATATTGTTATTTGTCCTAAGGTGCTGCAACCCCTTCAGTTCCTTGGGTCCTTTCTTTAGCTCCTTTATTGGGGACCCTATACTCAGTCCAGTGGATGGATGTAAGCCTCTACTTCTGTATTAGTCAGGTACTGTTAGAGCATCTCAGGAGATAGCTATCTCAGGCTCCTGTCATCCAGCACTTGTTGGCATCCACAATAGTATCTAGATTTGATGATTGAATATGGGAAGGATTCCCAGGTGAAGCAGTCTCTAAATTGTTCTTCCATTAGTCTCTGCTCCATAGTTAGTCTCTACAACTCCTTCCATGGGTATTTTGTTCCCCTTTTTAAAAAAGGAGCGAAGTATCCTCACTTTGGTCTTCCTTCTTCTTGAGTTTCTTGTGGTTTGTGGATTATACTTTGTGTATTCCAATCTTCTGGGCTAATATCCCACTTATCAGACAGGGCATACCATGTATTTTCTTTTGTGACTGGGTTACTTCACTCAGGATGATATTCTCCAGGTTCATCCATTTCCCTAAGAATTTCATAAATTCACTGTTTTTAATAGCTGAGTAGTACTCCATTGTGTAGATGTACCACATTTTCTGTATCCATTCCTTCGTTGAGGGACATTTGGGTTGTTTCCAGTTTCTGGCTATTATAAATAAGGCTGCTATGAAAATAGTGGAGCATGTGTCCTAACTACATGTTGGAATATCTTCTGGGTATATGCCCAGGAGTGGTATATCTGGATCCTCCGGTAGTACTATGTCCAGTTTGAGGAACTGCCAAACTGATTTTTGAAGGAAACCGGCCCGCAGTTTCACTTCATACCGTGGGTGATTCACGAACTGGGGAAGTCGAATTTCTGTGGAAATAAGCGGGTTAAGAGAAAGAGAGACCATACCAAGAAGAATGCCTTTCAAGGTGTATCCTTTACTTAGAGAAACGGGATATTTATACTTGAGGCGAAACAGTCATGTCTTTTAGCACATAAGTGGGAACAGGAATCGAGCATATCAAAGTGAGGACTCCAGGCAGGAGGGCGGATCAAAGTTTCAGTCCCTTTTGAATACTGGGCTTCCGGTTCTGGCTTTAATCTCTTGAGCTGGCTCCAGACCCCTGGTGAGCTGAGCCGAGTTGCTGTCTCGAGCGTAAATTGAGACCCCTCAAATGTAGTCAGCAGGACCATCACAATTCACCCTGAACTGAATAGTAAAAAAAATATATATATATAAAGGGAAATGCGATACGATCCCGACAGGAATACATGGGTAACAAAGGTGCGGAACACCTTCTGGCTCCACCCTCCAAGGCGATAACGCACAGTGGGAAATCCAGGCCATGAAATGTCTGTTACCCAGACGGCCTTCATCCACATGCCACCTACGGTGGCTTCCCAGCCAGAGAAGGGTCATGTGCACAATCTTCCTTGTAGAATGCCAAGGCTCGTCCGCAAAACCCAAGGTCCAAGGTCCATCGTAATCTCCGAAGATGGCTGACGTAGCTATTTCAGTCAGGTGCCGAATTCAACAGGGCGGGGTGTGGTGCAGTCAGGAGCCAGAGTTAATAGCTGGGAGCTGATCACAGAATGATGCAAATCAGTTCCTTAAAGCTGCCGAGGAACCAAATTAACCTTTGAAAGCCTGGAGGCAGGATCGCGATGAGGTGCAGCTGGAAGCGCTGAAGGCAGAAGTTCGCAGTTCGGCTGCGATGCAAATCAATTCTTAGAAGCCTCTGGGGAATGGAATTAACCTTTGAAAGCCCGTAGGCTGAGC
>NW_022196909.1:69812519-69870481 GCF_008632895.1 Mastomys coucha | reverse complement strand
CCGAGCCGAGTTGCTGTCTCGAGCGTAAATTGAGACCCCTCAAATGTAGTCAGCAGGACCATCACAGATTTTCAGAGTGGTTGTACTAGCTTGCTATTCCACCAGCCTCATCACATCATCACATCCTCACATCCTCACATCCTCACACAACCTTACATCCTCCACAACCTCACCAGCATCTGCTGTCACCTGAGTTTTTTGTCCTAGTTATTCTGACTGGTGTGAGGTGTAATCTCAGGGCTGCTTTGATTTGCATTTTCCTGATGACTAAGGATGTTGAGCATTTCTTTAGGTGCCAATACCATGCAGTTTTTATCACAATTGCTTTGTAGTACAGCTTAAGGTCCAGGATGGTGATTCCACCAGAGGTTCCTTTATTGTTGAGAATTGTTTTGGTTATCCTGGGTTTTTTGTTATTCCAGATGAATCTGTAAATTGCTCTGTCTTAGTCTGTGAAGAATTGAGTTGGAATTTTAATAGGGATTGCATTGAATCTGTAGATTGCCTTCGGTAAAATGGCCATTTTTACTATATTAATCCTGCCAATCCATGAGCATGGGAGATCTTTACATCTTCTGAGATCTTCTTCAATTTCCTTCTTCAGAGACTTGAAGATTTTGCCAAACAGATCTTTTATTTGCTTAGTTAGTGTCACACCAAGGTATTTTATATTTTGTGACTATTGTGAAGGGTGTTTTTCCCTAATTTCTTTCTCAGCCTATTTATCCTTTGTGTAGAGGATGGCCACGGATTTGCTTGAACTAATTTTATATCCATCTACTTTGCTGAAGTTATCAGGTTTAGGGGCTCTCTGGTGGAATTTTTGGGGTCACATAAGTATATTATCATATCACCAGCAAATAGTGATAATTTGACTTCTTCCTTTCCAATTTGTATCCTTTTAATCTCCCTTTGTTGTCTAATTGCTCTGGCTAGGGCTTCAAGTACAATACTGAATAGGTAGGGAGAGGATGGGCAGTCTTGTCTAGTACCTGATTTTAGTGGGATTGCCTCAAGTTTCTCTCCATTTAGTTTGATGTTGGCTACTGTTTGCTGTATATTGCTTTTACTATGATTAAGTATGGGCATTGAAATCCTGATCTTTCCAAGACTTTTATCATGAAGGGATGTTGGATTTTGTCAAATGCTTTCTCAACATCTGATGAGATGATCAAATGGTTTTTTCTTTGAGTTTGTTTATATAGTGAAGTACTTTGATGGATTTCCGAATATTGACCCATCCCTGCACCTCTGGGATGAAGCTTACTTGATTATGATTTTGATGTGTTCTTGGATTTCATTTACAAGAAACTTATTGAGTATTTTTGCGCCGATATTCATAAGGGAAATTGGTCTGAAGTTTTATTTCTTTGTTAGGTCTTCATGTGGTTTAGGTATAAAAGTAATTGTTGCTTTGTAGAGTGAATTGAGCAGAGTACCTTCTGTTTCTATTTTGTGGAATAGTTTGAGGAGTATTGGTATTAGGACTTCTTTGAAGGTCTGATAAAACTCTGCACTAAACCCATCTGGTCCTGGCCTTTTTTTGGTTGGAAAAGTATTAATGACTATTTCTATTTCATTAGCAGATATGGGACTGTTTAGATCACTGATCTGATCTTGATTTAACTTTGGTACCTGGTATCTATATAGAAAATTGTCCATTTCATCTGGGTTTTCCAGTTTTCTTGTGTATGGGCTTTTGTAGTAGGCTCTCATGATTTTTTGGATTTTCTCAGTCTCTGTTGTTATGTCTCCCTTTTCATTTCTGAAATTGTTTATTATGATAATGTCTCTGTGCCCTCTAGTTAGTCAGGCTAAGGGTTTATCTATTTTGTTGTTTTCTCAAAGAACCAGGTCCTGGTTTGGTTGATTCTTTTTATAGTTCTTTTTGTTTCTATTTGGTTGATTTCAGCCATGAGTTTGATTATTTCTTACCTTCGACTCCTCTTGGGTGAATTTGATTCTTTTTGTTATAGAGCTTTAAGATGTGCTGTCAAATTGCTGGTTTATGTGCTCTCCAATTTCTTTTTGTAGGCACTTAAAGCTATGAGTTTTCCACTTATGACTGCTTTCATTGTGTCCCATATGTTTGGGTATGTTGTGGCTTCATTTTCATTAAACTCTAGAAAGTCTTTAATTTCTTTCTTTATTTCTCCCTTGACCAAGTTATCATTGAGTAGAATGTTGTTAAGCTTCCACGTGTATTTGGTCTTTCTATTGTTTATGTTTTTATTGAGGAACAGCCTTATTCTGTGGTGATCTGATAGGATACAAGGAATTAGGAATTATTTCAATCTTCTTGCATCTGTTGAGGTCTGATTTGTGACCTATTATATGGTCATTTTTGGAGAAGGGACCATGAGTTGCTGAGAAAAAGGCATATCCTTTTGTTTTAGGATAAAAAGTTCTATAGATATCTGTTAAATTCATCTATTTCATAACTTCTATTAGCCTCGTCTTTGTTTAGTTTTTGTTTCCATGATCTGTCCATTGCAGAGAGTGGGGTGTTGAAATCTCCCACTGTTATTCTGTGCAGTGCAATGTGTGCTTTGAACTTTAATAAAATTTTTTATATGAATGTAGATGCCCTTGCATTTGGAGCAAAGAGGTCCAGAATTGAAAGTTCCTGTTGGTAGATCATACCTTTGATGAATATGAAGTGTCCCTTCTTATCTTTTTTGATCACTTTTGGGTGAAAGTCGATTTTCTCCAATATTAGAATGGCTAATCCAGCTTTTCTTTTTCTTGGGATAATTGGCTTGGAGAATTGTTTTCCATCCTGTTGCCATTGCCAGCCAGTGGCAACCATAGGAAAGGGTTTTCTGCAATATGGAGTCAGGGGGAAATTGGCTAGCCATAATTATATCTTACCCACATGGAAGGCACCTTAAAAATTAGAAAACAGGAGATGTGATCACCCAGTCATCTTCCATTTAATGCATCTCTTTGTTACAAGCCAACAGGTAGAATAGATGAGGCAAAACCCCTCCCCCAAGTTCGTTAGCATGCTGGCCCAATCAGCAGCTCCTTATTCGGTCTCTGGAGGTGGGATTTCTGATGTAACTGGAACCAGGAGCGAGGCATGGCAAATAGCAGGAGGTGGGCAGAGAGGTATGGTTATGAGAGGCAGGCAGGGTCTGAAGAATCAGCCATCAAGCCAGGAGGGTTACAATTCCTCCCTTTTTATTAGAAAGCATCAGGTTAAAGGCATACTCAAACGGCACAATCTTGTACAGAAAGTCTTATGGTGCTTGAAGGTTATAATCTGTGGATAATACTCTACTGAACGGCATCTTACCCATCATCAAGGTCACGTGCAGTTCGTTTGATTCTACATTCTGAGCATATTATGTTTTTATTCAAAAACACAGCTACTTCGCACATGCCTCTGTCTTAGGTTGAAACCGCCAGAGACCTAGCCACAGAGACAGATTATTATATGCACCTCATTCGTGCCTATAATGTCAAGACGTGCCTTTATCACCTGCAAAGTCCAGGAACTACCATAGTCTCGCTGGTGTCCACTTTTCTTGAAGTCCATGTGAAGCAGTGCTAGTGTGCTGATGGGCAGCTGGGCGTAGATACCTAACTGACTTGCGAAATAGTAGCTCCCAAGCTAGGAGCCTCTTCAATAGCTTTGCCTTCAATAGGTCTTTAGTTCAGTTGTCAATAAGTAACTTTTCATGTTAGAAACTCTGAGATTGAGCTTGGAGAAGGAGGGCTCCAGGACTGAGCCTGTTTTTTAGGTAAGAAGGGCTCCGGGACTGAGAAAATTTTGATTGTTTTTGTAGTCCAAGAATGAGTCTGCTTGATATAAAAACTTAAAAGTTTAAAAATAACAATAACTTGAAGATGTCTAAAGCACTTTAGTTGCAAATTAGCAAAGCTTAGGTCCAAGGCCTGGCCTCTAGGAGTCCATTTCAGCCAAAGCAAATTTGCTGGCCATTAAAAATGTTCAGCCAATATTTTTGGCACAAAAACATGTCTATAAAATGATTTTGTGTCTGTATCCACTTGACTAATTAATGTATTAGGCCACTATTGTGTATCAACACCAACAGAGCCCCTTCTCCAGATCAAGGTAGGGTTAAAAAAACACAATGTGTTAGTAAGTGGAGTGACATGCCATTCCATAATGGATTTTTCAAGACAAGTGAAAGGCAACATGTCTTTAAATATGAGCAATAAGTGAAGCATGCCTTAAAAGAGGCAAAAAATGAAATATTATTTAACATAATCAAAAAAGGCAAACCATGCCTTTAAACACAAGCAAAAAACTCCTGGGATAAAGTGCAGGGCAGTGCATGTTCCCCCTCCTTAATATTAAAATATAAAATTCTAAAAGTGCGAAGTGCACATTGAGTAAATGTTGTCTTTGAGAATCATAAATTATTGACAACATGTCTTAAATGTTTGATTGTAATAGTCAGTTCCATAAGAAACATTAAATATAGAAACATAGTATAGACAACAACCAATTAATATATTGTTTATGTTCAAGCAATAATAGCTTGGAAGCCTGAGAAGAGAGTCACATGTGTATATTTTAATATTAATTTTGAGATCAAAATCATATTTTAAAAATGTCTAGATAACATAAGTAATAGAGAATTTAAATATATATATGGATCTATATATGGGCGCCATATATGTAACATAAGGCTTAATTTTAATACTTGATAAACAGAAACTATAGCATACAATTTGATTATATGTGTAGACACGAAGAGAAAATTATGAGACTAAAACATGTGACTTAGTGTTGGGCAAGATGGCCATCAGGCAAGGGCACCGAGTGCTCCTCCGAAAGTCCTGAGTTCGGATCTCAGCAAACACATGGTGGCTCACAACCACCCACAATGATACCAGATACCCTCTTCTAGTGTGTCTGAAGACAGTCACAGTGAATTACACTGGAGCGAGCAGGATCAGCAGAAGGTCCTGTGTTTAATTTTCAGCAGACACACATGATAGCTCATGGCCATCTGTATAGTTATAGGACACTCACACACATAAAATAAAGCTTGTGTCTTATATATGAAAATTTCCATAAAAGGGCTAAAGAGGTGATATATTGCTATAGGACATACATGTTTATAAGAAATATAAAGTACAAATTAAAACAATTTGTTTACTTAGAGAAATATCAATTTCTGTCTAAAAATTTTTTACTAAGTAATAAGCCAAATATCAATTAATATTTTGTAATGACTAATTTAACTGTTAGTTGAAGAAATAGATGTCTATTTAGGTGTAAATGAATGAAAAAATGTTTTTAAACATTTTCTCTAAAATATCTTCATGAATATATCATATAATTTTTTATTTATATATAACAGCTATATAATAAGATATTAAACTTTATTTAGAATGTGAGAAGTTGTATTAACGTTCTCTCTTTGTTATAGAAATGTAATTGATCATGATGGACAAGTGATAGAAGCTTCTTCTACTTTCTGTAAAGGCTATTAGTCTCACCAGTAAATTTTTAAAGATGTTTAAAATGTGGTCTAGCCAAAAGTAACTTGAAATAAGCAATGTAATTATTTATTTATTAATTTATATGATGTATCTGAGGCTTAAAAAATTGGCTTATGTTGAGAAAAATCAAGGCTTTAGCTTTCTGTACTGAGTAGAGACAAAGAATTTAATTGTAAGTTTTTTTATCCAATATTAAAGGGAATATCTTTTAATCTTTAAAATTACTAGAATGTAGAGAGAAAAACAAGCTTAAATATTTATTTGGGTGACTCTGAACAGTTTTTAGGGTGCAAACCTTTTCAAACAGTTCATCAAGAACTTGTTTGACACTAAATAAACTTTCACTAATATCTCCTTACCAGTTACAAATTTTGTTTTTATCACTTTTATTTAATTAGGTATGTAATTAAAGATGGCAGTAGGCCTATACTGGCCACAGCTGCTTTTTAGCCCTTTTTTTTCACCTTCATTTAAATATTTTATGTAATATTAGACCATAACCATAGTTTTTAGAAGGTAAGACCCAATTATGAACAATTATACTCTTAAAATTAATATTGACAAACATTAATATTATGCTACAAAGCCCTTTAAGTGTCTCTCTGACTCTGAACTGTAGCTAGCTTATTTGTTTGGGCTAGGCGGTGGTAGCACATGCCTTCAATCCCAGCACTTGGGAGGCAGAGGCAGGTGGATCTCTGAGTTCAAGGCCAGCCAGGTTCACAGAGAGAGCACCAGGCCAGCCAGGACAACACAGAGAAATCCTGTTTCAAAGCAGGAAGCAGATGACAACGTGCCAGAGTGAGGCCAGCCCATTTTTGGTCTAGAGACAAGTTATTGTTTATAACTTGCTGGGCTTTCAGTTAAGGAGAAAGAAGCTTATTTGTTTACAATGAAATAATATGTGGACATGTGTTGACCACCCTTGGACTATAGTTATTAGTTATTAGCTTAAACCTAGCCTTTAGTAATCGATGTAACGATGAAAACAAAGTCTAATAACTTAAAAATCAATAATCATATGAACATATACCTTTAAGACTAGCTAGAAACCAAATGAAATCTTATTAATAAGAAATTTAGAACTAAGCTTTTAATTATCTATAACAAAACAGCCTTTAATTTAGAATTTGAAACTTGTCTATCTCTGTCTATCTAGTTTTGTGATCAAAAGCATGTGCACATGCCTCCTGGCTAGGTTTTTTGTTAACCATTTTTATTTACCTGTTTCCAGAAAGAACAGAGTTCTATCTCCAATGAACTGTCTATTGAGGTATCTTGTAATCTGTGAAGAAAACATAAAAGTGCTTCTCTTTTTGAGGTAATTAGAAACATTTGAACATTTTTTATTTCTGGCTTTGATCAAGCAGCTTTGAGAATTACTAGCTTGTAATTTATTACCATACCACTAGATGGTTGCGAAACCTTAGGTAAATGGTGCCATATCTGTGTGAGTGTGCACGTACACGCAGCCACAGCAGCTCTGTTCGGCTGAACCGCTAAATTGGCCAGGCTGGGGCCCCGAGCTCTAAGAAGTGACAAGTGCAGCACTTTTGACTCGGGCCCCAGCTCCCTTGGCAGCCCACCGCTGTCTTGGCAACCCAAGAGGGGCCACGGTGGAGATGTGGGACTAGCCAGGATCAACCAGTAGAGCTGCCACTGCGTGCACACGGCTGCACTGACTCCAGCACTGCATCAGGCTGCCAGGGGTCTGCGTCCCCTGCAGGAAACCCGCTCCTCCCGGGAGACCCGGGAAACCCGACGCCTGCCTGCCAGGGACCACCTTTTCCTGCATGATTTTGAGCTTATACTCGTCTGCTCTGGGTACAGAACAGAACTTCTCAGTCATGGGCTGTGGGCCCATCTGCCACCCGCTGCTATAACTGGGAAACCTGGCCACTCCTAGCAGGGAGAGCAGTGGAGGGGGGTGGAGCAGCCATGCACATGCAGCTACCAGACCTGGCAGCATCCTGCCACTGCATCACCCATGGCTGCCCCACGGAGCCCCCAGCAGCGATTGCGAGCCAAAGACGCCCCAGGCAGAGGAAGTAGACAGCTGCCCACTCCCCCCACGGGCACTGCCACTTGGCCCCATGGCAGCTGGCCCAGTTCAGCTATAAACTGGATGTGACCCGCTCTCAGGGGGAGGGGGCGGCAGCCCCTCCACCAGGCATGCTCCCGCTAGGGATCCTGGCATCCACCCACCCACCAGGCACCATTTTTTCTCCGCTCGGTCAGAGCAGCCAGCGCTGAACAAAGGAAAATTTTGGCCCAAGTGCTCTGCTCTGAGAGGGCGGGGCCTCCGCGGCCATTTTGGCCATGTGTACCATATAGGGACACAAAGACATAAGACAATGACATAAAAAAAAAAAACGCATTCATTCAAAACAAGACAAACTTACACAAAATATAAAACACAGAACGGAAACCAGGGAATTCCCATAGTAACTCCACTTCCTGGGAGGCCCTGTTAGCTTTCCAACCCAGAACTTTTCAGGGAAAAGGCTGTCTCCATCTTCCCGGAGAATAGTCAGCCTTCCAAATCCTGGCCCACTGGCCATCTACCTGGCACCCCGGCCATTTACCTGGCACTCTGGCCAACTTAACCCAGCGCTCTGGCTGTCCATCCTGGCACTATTCCACTGTCTATACCTTAAGAGATCTCTGCTCCTTTTTGCTCCAATCCAGCCCTACGTCTGGGAGCCATCTGTTGCCTGCCAACTGCAACCATAGGAAAGGGTTTTCTGGAATATGGAGTCAGGGGGAAATTGGCTAGCCATAATTATATCTTACCCACATGGAAGGCACCTTAAAAATTAGACAACAGGAGATGTGATCACCCAGTCATATTCCATTTAATGCATCTTTTTGTTACAAGCCAACAGGTAGAATAGGTGAGGCAAAACCCCACCCCCAAGTTCATCAGCATGCCAGCCCAATCAGCAGCTCTTTATTTGGTCTCTGGAGGTGGGACTTCTGATGTAACTAGAACCAGGAGCGAGGCGTGGCAAGTAGCAGGAGGTGGGCAGAGAGGTGTGGTCATGAGAGGCAGGCAGGGTCTGAAGAATCAGCCCTCAAGCCAGGAGGGTTACACCATCCTTTTATTCTGAGGTAGTGTCTGTCCTTGTCACTCAGGTGGGTTTGTATGCAACAAAATGTTGGGTCCTGTTTACATACTTAGTCTGACAATCTATGTCTTTTTATTGGGGATATTGAGTCCATTAATATTAATAGATATTAAGGAAAGGTAATTGTTGCTTCCTATTATTTTTGTTGTTAGAGTTGAAAATCTGTTCATGTGGCTTTCTTCTTTTAATTTTGTTGGAAAATTACTTTTTTGCTTTTTCTAGGATGTAGTTTCTCTCCTTGTGTTGAAGTTTTCCATTTATTACCCTTTGAAGGGCTGGATTTGAAGAAATATATTGTGTAAATTTGGTTTTGACATGGAATACTTTGGCTTCTCCATCTATGGTAATTGAGAGTTTTGCTGGGTATAGTAGCCTGGGCTGGTATTTGTGTTCTCTTAAGATCTGATATGACATCAACCCAGGATCTTCTGGCTTTCATAGTCTCTGGCGAGAAGTCTGGTATAATTCTGATAGGCCTGCCTTCATATGTTACTTGACCTTTTTCCCTCACTGCTGTTAATATTCTCTCTTTGTTTTATGCATTTGGTGTTTTGGCAGGAGGTATTTCTTTTCTGGTCCAGTCTATTTGGAGTTCCATAGGGTTCTTGTATGTTCAGGGGCATCTCTTTCTTTAGGTTAGGGAAGTTTTCTTCTATAATTTTGTTGAAGTTATTTACTGGCCCTTTAAGTTGGAGGTCTTTACTCTCTTCTATACCTACTATCCTTAGGTTTGGTCTTCTCATTATGTCCTGGATTTCCTAGATGTTTTGGGTTAGGAACTGTTTGTATTTTGTGTTTTCTTTGACTGTTGTGTCAATGTTTTCTATGGTATCTTCTGCACCTGAGATTCTTTCTTCTATCTCTTGTATTCTGTTGGTGATGCTTGCATCTATGGTACTGACTTCTTTCCTAGGATTTCTATCTCCAGAGTTGTCTCCTTTTGTGGTTTCTTAACTGTTTCTACTTCCATTATTAGGTGCTGGATGGTTTTGTTCAGTTCCTTCACCTATTTGGTTGTGCTTTCCTGTAATTCTTTAAGGGATTTTTGTGTTTCTTCTTTAAGGAATTCTGCTTGTTTACTTGTGTTCTCCTGTAATTCTTTTAGGGATTTTTGTGGTTCCTCTTTAAGGGTTTGAACCTGTTTACCTGTGTTCTCCTGTATTTTTTTAAGGGAGTTATTCATGTTCTTCTTAAATTCCTCTATCACCATCGTAAGATATGATTTTAGATCCAAATCTTGCTTTTCTGGTGTTTTGGGATAACAAGTCCCACCCCAGGATTTGCTGTGGTAGGCATATTAGGTTCTGATGAAGCCAAGTGGTCTTGGCTTCTTGTGTTTACCTTTCTCCATCTGTTGATCTCTGGTGTTAGATGTTCTTGCTGTCTCTGGCTTGAGCTTGTTCCCCCTGTGGGTCTGTAAGCCTGTGTTAGCACTTCTGGGAGATCAGCTGTCCTCAGGTAAGACCTTTGTTCAGTGGGCTGTGGATCAGTCATTCCTCCTGATTCCTGGGGTCAGAACAAACCCTGGAGACAGGCTCCCCATTTGTAGGGAAGGGGCAGATGGGGCTGTGGATCTGCAGTACCTCCTCCTAGGTGAAGACAGAGGTAGAAAGGATCCTGAGCCAGCTGCCCTATCGTTTCTGAGGCCTGTGCCTCCTGGGTGGTCCCACCTTAGAAGGTCACTGGAGAGAAAATGGAGATCTTCCCTCAATCTCTGGGTTGGAGCAGTCCTAAAAGGCAAGCTGTCTGATTGTGGGGAAGGGGCAGAGAGGGATATGTTTAATTTTGATAGAGGAAGTATAGACCTTCTGACATTTTGAACTGCCACTTCTGATTTCCAGAGATATAAGAGCATAATATTACCATAGTTGAAGTCACAATGTTTGTGTCTTGCAGCAGTTAAGGGAAACTAGTACACTCCAATTATGTAAAGCAGAAAAATATTCATCATAGAAATGTACAGTCCACAAATTATAGGAGACTTTTGCCCCTCAGTAGTCATAATCTTTCCATTCTTGAACCAAGAGTTTGGCCACTGTAAGGGAGGAGGAAGGAAAGGAGAATAGAGTGTAGAATGTAGCAAATACGACACAGAACCAACCAGAGTATCTTTACTTTATTGTACATCTAGTGCAACTATAGGTTGCAAAGTCAGAGAAGAATGAGATATGTACAAGCATACAGATCTGCTGAATACCAGGTAGTATCCCAACAAAAGCTGAGAAGCAATGGAATACACACACACACACACACACACACACACAGGCCAGTGTAGGACATGAGGTCCATATGCTTGTAAGTAAACACTAGAGAAACCAAAATTTTCATACTTGAAGGCCTTTTTCTCCAACGGAAGAATACCTGTTCACCAAGACATTTTGGATCTGTGTATCGCTGAACATACAACTTGGTCAGATGTCCCCCAGTTCTGTAGAGGAATGGAATATAGGCAGCAAATACTAAACAGAATCCATATTTTTGGCAAAGTTCCATATAAATGTGAGTATAATCTGTTTTTCAAGTATATACTATATTTCCTTGCTCTTAAGATATCATCAACTTTTTTGAGGTTTATTTATTAGTATTACTTTTATGTGTATGGGTATTTTGCCTGCATGCAAGTCTATAAACCACATGTATGCCTGATGCCCACAGGAGAGAGTGTCAGACACCCTGGAACAAAAGTTACAGATGGCTGTGAGCTGTCATATGGGTGCTGAGAATTGAATATATTTTCTAGAAGAGCAGTCAGTGGTACTAACCACTTAGACATCTGTCTCTCCAGGATGCCATCAATTTTAAGATATCATTATTTATACATAAGTGAGAAAGAAAAAAATTCTGCCAATTAATTTTGGATAATTAATTGTTATGTATATTTTATATGGAAAGGTAACTCGTTGTTTTTCATAAATGAAAGATGAAGAGCTGAGGACATTGTGGAATGACCCCTTTTCATGACTCAGTGAACATGATTTCAATACCCAGATATTATTTTGGATGTCAACAAGTGCTTGCTGACAGTAGCCTGATATAACTATTTCTTAAGAGGCTCTGCCAGTGTCTGACAAATACAGAGGTGGATACTAGCAGCCAACCATTGGGGTCTGCAATGGAGGAGCTAGAGAAAGGACCTAAGAAGCTGAAGGGGTTTGCAGTCACATTGGAGGAACAACAATATGAATGAACCAGTACCCCCAGAACTCCCAGAGACTAAAACACCAATCAAAGAATACACATGAAGGAACTCATGACTCCAGCTGCATATGTAGCAGAGGATGGCTTAGTTGGGCATCAATGGTCCAGTGAAGGATCAGTGCCTGGTGTAGAGGAGTGGCAGGACAGGAAAGTGGGAGTGGTTGGGTTGATGAGCAGGGGCAGGTGGGTAGGATGGGGTGTTTTCAGAGGGGAAATCAGAAAAGAGTATAACATTTGAAATGACAATAAAAAAATCTAATAAAAAAGGGAAAAAAAGAAAATTCAAATCACAAAACAATACTATTTCATTTTGATTGTTTTGTTTGATTTTTATAATAAATGTGATAGCTAATTGTCAAGAAATGAAAGCAATAAAAATTAGGCAAGTGGGCTTCTGGGGTCCTTAGAAAATCATAGTGATGGAAACAAAATCCAGAGACATACAGTTCCCATTCAAGCTAACTTCTATTGTATTAAAGGGAGATTTTTTAAAAGATAACATGGAACATTGTTGCTACTTTTTGTTTTGCCTAATATGTTCTTCTTGACTCCTCTAGTGTAGGCAGCTGCTCGGACGATCGAATCCAAGACGCGCTCTGCAGCATTGATAGACCATTCCACTGCGCATGCGCCCCTCCAGAGTGGGCTCATGCAGGTGTCTCCGAGCAGGTGTATGCTGTGCATGGTCCCTCCCGAGCAGGTGTATGCTGCGCATGCGCCCCTCCCAAGCAAGTGTATGCTAATGAGGCGATTGCCAGGGAACCAATCCAGGAGAACCACGAGAGCTCGGGCACGGGTATATAAGGGGCTCTCTCCAGGCAGTCAGAGCCATTCCACGCTGCTGAAGCAAGAGCTGCCGCCTCCGCCATTCTCCACAGAAGCAGGAAGAGCAGCGGTGACTAGCAAGAGCAGCGGCCGCCGCCCATTCCATAGAAGCAAGAAGAGCCGCAGCACCTAGAAGCAAGAAGTGCCATTCCACAGAAGGCAAGAGGAACTGCGGCTCCTGGGAGGCGGTAGGAGGCGGTAACACCTAGAAGAGCCGTAACACCTAAAAGAGCCATAACACCTAGGAACCTAGGAGAGCTGTAACACTTAGGAACCTAGGAGAGCTGTAACACTTAGGAACCTAAAAGAGCTGTAACACAAAAGAAAAATCCTGAGTAAACCGGGAGAGAAGAAGTCTCGGTGTTTCATTGTTATTGCTGCCGTCCAGGCAGCAAGGCACCATTACACTCTAGTCCTAGGAAATTCAAGTCATTCTTGAGTTTACTTTACTTTTAATGAATAGCTAACATTATTACATCAATATTACACAGGGATGAATTGACTTGTATGTATGTTTGGAAAACATCTGCTAATTGGGCAAAGCACTGTTTTTGCTACAGTTGTTTCATTTTGTGTTTTTGTTTGTTTTTATTTTTATTATTTTTGTTTTGCTATGTTTTTACTACAACGATTTGTACATTCTATATGTCTTTTATCTCTGTGCAGCCATGACGGGTTTTAAAAAACAATCTATTAGTAAAATATTAGTATAAAATTCTGATTCAATGTCTATACAAACAACATGCTCATGAAATGATATCTAGTGCTTAAATTAACAAAAGTACCCATTTTAAATGGGCAGCACTCTGAAAACAGTGATGTGGGAGCAAATCAAATGTAGATGCCTTGATGTCTATGCATGTGGTAGTTTGAATGAAAATGGGCCCCATAGACTTTTAGCCAGTAGGATTTTTATGACATATAGACTTGTTAGAGAAAGTTTGTTATAGGAGGTAGTCTCTTGAGGTTTAACTTTTATATTTTTAGATACTAACTTTTGCCCATTTTAAAACAGAAAAAAAGATTTTGAATTCTTTGTGTCTATTGCATACTTTATACACACACACACACACGCACACACACACATACACACACACATATATATATTAAAGTTTTTCTTCTTTTAAAATTTATTTATGTATTCCCATCCCAAATATTGAACCCCCCAATTCTCCCTACCTAGGATTCCTCCATCCTCCATCCCTTTCACTTTTGAGAGGGTGTGCCCAATATATTGCCCCACCCTGATGCATCAAGTCTCTGCAGGATTAGGTGCATCCTCTCCCACTGAGGACAAAGAAGACAGCCCTTTGCTCTGTATAATCCTGGGGGCCTCAGACCAGCCTGCACATGCTCTTTGGTTGGTAATTCAGTCTGGGAGCTCCCAGGGCTCAAGGTTAGTTGAACTTGTTTGTCTTCCTGTGGGTTGCCACCTCCTTCAGGGCCTTCAACCTTTCCCTAATTATTCCATGGGGATCCCTGACCCCATCCAACATTTGGCTTTGGGTTTCTCCATCTGGTTCATTCAGCTGCTGGGAAAAGTCTCTCAGAGGACAGCTATACTAGGTCATTGTCTGCAAACACAACTTAGCATCACTAAATAGTATCAGAAATTGGTTGGGGCCTGCCCATGGAATGAATGAATCTCTAATTGGGTTGGTCACTAGTTGGCAGTTCCTTCAGTCTCTGCTCCATCTCTGTCCTTGCATTTCTTTTAGATAGGGCCAGTTTGGGAACAAACTTCTGCAGGTGGGTTGGTGTCCTGATAACTCCACTGGAGGTCCTGTCTGGCTACTGGACGTAGTCTCTTCAGGTTTCATATCCCCACTGTTGGGCATTTTGTCTAAGGTCAATGGCTTTAATTCCTAGTAGCCTCCCCCATGCCAGGTTTCCTGGAGCTCCTAGAGATAACCCCACAATCCCCCAGAAGCTGCATACTTTAATTTATTCACTGACCCTCTGGGCTGTCTCTCTTCCTGTCTGCCCCCTATCCTCTACCCCTTCCCTCTCCTACCCAGATCCTCCCTTTCCTCTGACTCCCATGACTATATTGTTCCCCTTCTAAGTTTGATTCAAGTACTATCACTCGGGCCTTCCTTCTTATTTACCTTCTTTGGATCTATGGAATGTATCATGGATATTCTGCACTTTTTGACTAATATCCACTTATCAGTAAGTACATATCATGAATATCCTTTTAGGTCTGTGTAACTGCTTGTACTCTTATGCTAATTTGAGCCCCCACAAAACTGTTTGTCCAAGAAGGTCTGCATGTAGCTTCTGAGAGCCTGACCTAATTAATACTGATTGGTAATTAAAGGTAGCAACAGTTAATAGGTGGGGAGAAGAAAGAGAGGTGGAGTTTAGTTTTCCTGGCTTATGACCACAAGGAAGAGGAAGGAGGAAGAAAGTAGCCACCATGGAAGGGTAAAAACATGCCGGAGGGAGCCGCCATGGAGGAAGAACTTGTAGGAAGGAGAAGATCTGCCATGTAAAAGGCAGATTGCTGCTCAGCTGGGTCAAAAACATCCAAACTGGAACACAGAAATTAGCAAGTAGTGAGTAGAAGTTGTCAGTGTGAGGTAGATTATAACAGAATGGAGGTTAAGCAGTTGCCCAGATATTGTATTGCTTAATATTAGAGTAAAAAGACTGTATGTGTGTCCTTTATCTGGGAGCATAAATGGTGTGAGGTGGGAAGGAACCCTATCCCAGGATCTATTGATTTATTCATACTACAGGTCTGGGTTACCTCACTCAGTATATTTTCTACTTCCATCTATGTGCCTGCAAAATTCATGATATTCTTATTTTTAATAGCTGAATAGTATTCCATTGTATAAATGAACCACATTTTCAATGTGCATTCTTATGTTGATGGGCATCTGGGTTGCTTATAGTTTCTATTATTAATGAAGCTTCCATGAACATAGTGGATTACATGTCCTTGGGGTATGGTGGAGTATCATTTGGATTTATACCCAGGAATTGTATAGCTGCATTTTCAAGTTGAACTATTTCCATTTTTACTGAGATCAAATTCTGGAGTGGTTATACAAATCTGCACTCCCACCATAATGGAGGAGCATTCCCCTTTCCTTCACATCCTTGCCAGCATGTGCTGTCACTTAGGCTTTCGAACTTTGACATTCTAATTGATGTAAGTTGGAACCTCAGGGTCATTGACTTACATTTCCCAGATGACCAAGGGTGCTGAACATTTCTTTGAGTGCTTTTTGGCTATTTGACATTCCTCTGTTGAGGATCATATTTACCTCTGTATTTCATTTTTAAATTTGGTGTTTTTGGGTCCAATTTCTTGAGTTCTTGGTATATTTTCAGATGTAGACTGAGTGAACATCTATATTCAATTGTAGACTGCCATTTCATCATATTGACAGTATCCTGTGCTTTACAGAATCTTTACAGTTTCATGAAGTCTAATTTATCAATTGTTGATCTTAGAGCCTAAGCCATTGGTGTTCTGTTCAGAAAAGTTTCTCCTGTGCCAATCCTTTCAATAGTATTTCATAATTTGTCTATTAGATTCAGTGTATCTGGTTTTATGTTGAGGGTGTTGATCCACTTGAATTTTAGCTTTGTGTAAGGTAATGCATATGGATCTGTTTTTATTCTTCCACATCTAGAAAGCTAGTTAGATGGGCACCATTTGTTGAAAATGTTTTTTTTTCCCCTCAGAGAACTCTTACAACTTACAAAAAGCTTCAGCCAAGTGACTGGGTATAAAAATAACTCAAACAAATCAGTGGCCTTTTTTTATACAAATGATTAATAGGCTAAGAAAAAAATTAGGGAAACAACACTCTTCACAATAGCCACAAATTATATAAAATATCTTGGTATAACTCTAACAAAACAAGTGAAAGGTCTATATGACTAGAACATCAAGTCTCCAAAGAAACAAATTGAAGACTTCAGTTAAGGTGGAAAGGTCTCCCAAGCTCATGAATAGGTAAGATTAAAATGCTGACGAAAATGACCATCTTACCAGAAAGAATCTACAGATTCAATGTACTTCTCATCAAAATTCCAACACTATTTTTCTTTTTTACAGATCTTGAAAGAGCAATTCTTAACTTCATATAGAAAAAAAAAAATCCCAGGATAGCCAAAACAATCCTGAACCATAAAAGAACCTCTGGACGAATTATCATTTCTGACCACAATTGCCCTACAGAGAAATGGTGATAAAAATCATATGGTACAGAAACAGATAGGTTGTTGAATGGAATTGAATCAAAGACCCAGAAATAAAGCTACACATTTGTGGACATTTGATTTTTGACAAAGAAGACAAAAACATACAATGGCTTTGAGGTTTTAAATGCTCAAGATAGGTGAAATGTCACTGTGCCTTCTAGCTGTCTAAGGATCCAGAGAGAGAACTCCATCCAGCACCAGGTCTGCTTACCACCGTGCTTCCTGCCATAACAATAGCGGACTAAACCTCTGAACTGTAAATCATCCCCAATTAAATGCTTTCCTTTATAAAAATTGGCATGACCATGTTATGGCTCTGTCACAGTGATGAGAGAGACAGACAAAAATGGGTGGATATAAAAAGCATATACAATGATGTACCTAGGCCTCTTAGGTATACATTGGTTCTTGATAAATTGCTTTTAAATTTAATCTTTTTTTGTTTGTTTGTTTTTCAAGACACAGTTTCTCTGTGTAGCCTTGGCTGTCCTGAAACTCACTCTGTAGACCAGGCTGACCTCGAACTCAGAATTCCACCTGCCTCCTCAAAATTGCTGGGAACTAAAGGTGTGTTCTACCACTGTCTGGCTCATATTTAATGATTTTACATAAAATCCCCGCACATAACTGAAACTCAACAATTTGTGTGTGGCTTTTAATGTCACTCTGGTCTCAATATGAATGCCCTGATGGAATCATTCAAGTTGCCTGTGACAATCTTCAGAAAATTTCCCTGAGGAACCTCATATGGGATGGCTTATGCCCTCACAGCTGGCTTTTGTGAGCTAAAGAATATTAGAAATAACAGAAACAAATTAGGGCACTTGAAGTAGAAAATTGTATTGATTCACTGCTCTGGGCATTAGAAGTCTGCAAGCAAGCTGTAGGTGACTGCCTGTTCACTAAGGATACTTGAAAAGAATCTCCAGCAGGGCGGTGGTGGCACACGCCTTTAATCCCAGCACTCGGGAGGCAGACGTAGGCGGATCTCTGAGTTCGAGACCAGCCTGGTCTACAGAGTGAGTTCCAGTACAGCCAGGGCTACACAGAGAAACCCTGTCTTAGAAAAAAAAAAAAAAAAAAGAACCTCTGTTGATCTCTACCTTTTGTTGATTGGTTGATTGTTGTCAAGTCCTGGGAGTTTTCATGGTCTGTGTCTTCATGGTCATGTCCTGTGACTCTGTTCATATTTTCCTTCATTTATAAGGGCACAAGATAACTTGAGTCTGATTAATAGAGCTGATTTTGGTTCATGTACAGTACTACAAATTTCCATATCTACTATAGGCATAAGTATGCACCCTGAAGGCACTAGAATTTGGAGGATCTCAAAATAAGATATGGTCAGATTATGATTTATATCAAAGTTAAGCCATTTTCTTAGAGTTAGAAAACAAAATTGATTAAGAGACCAAATGTTCAGATTTTGCTTTTTGAGACCCACTGGACTGACAGATTTTCAGGCTATGTGTTCCAGATCCAAACACTTACCCTCAAATGTATTGTTTGCATGAATAATCTGCTTGTTATTGCACTAGCTTCTTTTCTGTTGCTGGGATAGAACACCACAATTGAGGCATGTATAACAGGAATGGATTACTTTGGCTGTCCTTCCAGAGGGATACTTGTTCATCAAGGTGGGAGGCATGACAGCAAGCAGAAGACACGGGACAAAAACCAGAAAACAGAGAACTCACAACATCAAACATAAGCACAAAGCAGAGCACAAACTGGGAGTAGGACAAAGTTTTATCACCTTAACCCCCGACCCTCCTACCCATAACAAAACCACTCTACCAAAGCCTCCCCACACAGCACCACTAACCAGGAACCAAGTATTTGAATACTATGAAAAAATAATCTCATTCAACCACCAAAATTATGACCAAAGATTATGTTTTAGTTTCCATAATAAACACTTATAAATTGTCAAGTAAATATGTATTGTTTCATTAACATTGCTTGAATTGCAGGTAAATTTAACCCATCAAATACTAAAGAAAAAATCTATTTTGTCATGTGCTTTTTGATGGCAGAATTTCTGTCATCAAATTCTGCAGAAAAAAATTACTCTTTCATAACAGGAAGTGAACTATATTCCAAGCCAATTCAATGTGCATGAAAATGTATATATTTTCCTGTACCCTTATCAAATTTATCTATGCATCAATCTCTAAAGTTAAGGATTTCAAATGTTTCATAATATAAAGTGTATACTGGAATAAATCCTGTACCTAGAGGAACTTCTCTTAGATTTTACATTAGCATTGGCAGTAATTTCCTTTCATCATTGGGAAAGCATCAAGTTAGTTTATTTTACTGTCAAATCCTATCTCTTTTAGCATTCTGGGGCAACTCAGAGGGTAAAGAAGAGGATCTTTTGAAATGTAGAAAACTTTATGAGGACACAAGCATCCACTGATTCCAGAGGAGTAGGAAAATGAAGTCAATAGCATTCTGGTTCTAGAGAGTGGGGTTTTGTTAGTGCTCATGATGATTAAGTGCAACAGAGATGCAACAACCAAGTTATTTTTCTGCTTTTGAGAAGTTGCCTCTTAAAGACAGAAGTCAAATGGTTCAAAGGCAGACCGAAACATCTTCCAGTCAGAAAGTTGTCATTTGTAGAGTGCAGATATTGAAAGCAATCAAAACAAGACAGATGGGCACCAATAGAACAGGGTTACACAGCCTACTTAAAACAGGACAAGGGTAGATGACAGGCTAACTGTTAATGCATTGTTTCTATTGATAAAAGATAAAAATTGCCAGATACATTGTTTTGAAGCACAGTCCACTTTGGGCACATACATAGGAATGTAGTTCCTAATGTCTTCATTATAAAGAAATGAGAAAAATATAAATAGGAAAGCACTGCAAGCTGGTGAATTTTGAACACAAAATTCGAGAGAGGATGAGTACCATTTGACATTATCTATTCACTTCTCAGCTATAGCAGGCACTGTGCTAAAATAAGGCAGATTTCTTTCTAGTTCTGTTTGAGCTCAGTCTTCTGGTGATACAGCATGGATTCTGTTGCTCCCTAACTTCTATTCAAAGCTTTGACACAGCCACCCATTATCAGGGCTAATAAAGCAGGTGGAAGTAAAGGAAAAAGTGGGCTGATATAGTAAATACAGGTGACAGAATAGGTCAGCAGAACATCTAGCAGAAAATAGAACTAGTGATGACCCACACTCCTCTTAGCTTTACATTTCCTTGTCTTGAGAGGTATTTTTCAGTTTCCCAGAGGACCTAACTTTGCATTCACACTTCAATGTTGAGTATTACTCAGCATTTCTGTCTACCTAGGACAGTCTGTAGACAGATCCCTCAAGTCTACTTGCTCTCACTACTCCTGCAATTATGTGTACAGGCTGTATAATCAGAACGTAGAGGCCCAGAGAAGAACATATGGCAAAAAAGGGGCTCACATTCATAGAATTGATACAGGATTAAGTGTTGGTGGCTTGTGATGTCTAGAAACCTTCTAGGAATGATAACTGTTTTTAAGAAATCAGTGTGAAATCTCCTTTATTTCAGAAAATTTGAATAGGGAAGACTTTGTTAAGACAAATTGAAAGAGGGAAGAAATTTGAGCTGATAATAAGACTATGAAAACCAAGACCAATGATACATACTTATAGTCTATAACATGTAAATTATTTTTGTTTTCTCTCCCATTGAATTCTTTTATCAGTAAGGTGATAACCTCTGCCAAGTTCTTGAATTTTTTTTAAGTTAGTGAGAGAGCAGATATCAAAATAGACATTTATGATTTATGAAGTTATTTTACTGTTTCTGATGTAATAAATGCCTTCACCCCAAATATACATCACTTCCTTTACTCATTTTATTAACCTACCTAGTGCACATAAACATGAAAGTGTCAAGAGCAGAAGAGATGTGCAGGAAGAAGCAGAGTCAAGGGCCAACCCCTACTGTCCAAGGTCTGCCATTCTGTTTAAGAGCTTCTGTCTGTGTGGAGCACAGCTTGCCCAGCTTCAAACTTTAGGAACTGCTACTTGAGCATCACAATCCTCCATGCTGCTGATTTTGACATCACAGATATACACTTGCCTGGAAAAAGAGTGTTCTGGCTAGTTTCATGTAAACTTGTCACAAGCTAAAACCATCTAGAAAGAAACCTCAATTAAGAAAATGCCTTCACAAGATGGGGCTGTAGACAAACCTGCAGAGTAGTAATCCTCAACCTTCTTAATGCCACAATGCTTTTGTACAGTTCCTCATGCTGTGGTTCCCTCATTACATAAAACTGCTAAATCATTTTGCTATTGATATGAATCAAAATGCAAGTATCTGTGTTTTCTGATAGTCTTAAGTGACCCCTGTGCAAAGGTCATAGACCCCCAAAGCAGTCATGATCAACAGGTTGAGAACCACTGGTATAGAACACTTTTCTTAATTAGTGATTGATGGGGGTGGGCCCAGCCCATAATGGGTGGTATTATCCCTGTGCTGATATTCCTGGGTTCTAGAAGAAGGCAGGCTGAGCAAGCCTTGAGAAGCAATGCAGTAAGCAGCAGCCTAGTCCATGATTTCTGCATTAGCTCCTGCCTCTAGGATCCTGCTCTGAGTGCCTGTTGTCCTGAAATTGAAGACAAATCAATGGAAGATCAGAAATCCCAGTGTGTGCCATGATACACCAATATCAGAATTGGTATATCTTCTGCATATCTGATGATTTTATTACAGAACTTATGGGTACAGTATAACCTCCCTAGTGAAGTCAGTGCTCTTCCTACAGATGTGAGCAATTTTTTGGATTTACACTCCATCTTAGAGAACCTGACCTAAGTTTGAAAGTAACAGGCTGGTACCTAGCTTCAGTTTCCAGGTCCTCCCCTAAACAAAGCCTGTATATCCAGGTTACTCTCCCTCCAACAAATCCAGCAGCTAGCATCAGTCTTTAGGTTATTTCCCCAGCCAATCTGCATCCCTGGGTTACAAGCCCACCCCTGCCTAACAACCACCAATAAGGAAGAAAGCAGAAGTTAAGTTTATGGTTTGGCTTCCAACAACACCCAATTATCCTAGAGGCCATAGTAGGATCCCAGTTAAATGCATGTTGGACTAGAAACACTCACTCCTCACTTGCTATTTTCTATAAAATCTTGTCCCAATGAATGTTTAGGGTTTTTCTCTACTGGAACCACCCTTTGGGTCATCGGTCAGTTAAGTCCCAAGCTTGAATTTGTGAATAAAAACCCTTGTGTGATTGCATTGGATTGGCTCCTGGTTGGTCTTCCCAGGTCCACGAATGTGTCCTGGTACTACATTTTGGTTCATTCATTGGCTAGGAAGTTCCCCTTGGCTTTTAGGACTATGTATCTGGAGGGTCTTGATGCTGGCAAATTCTGTCAAGATCTGTCCTTATGTGTGTTTGTAGCACTATGATAAACTTGTTTCCTGTCTGTCTATAAGCTACATCTGTCCATGTTAGAAGCTTCCTGTCTGTCCACATACTAAATATATCTGTGTGGTATGCACAGTGCAGCAGCTAGATTATGCCTAGTGCCTTGGTCTCTGTCAGAGGTTTGTATCTGTGAAGTTCTTCCAGATCTGAGTTGTGATGTGGTGACTTTGGTTTTGAGAATCTGTGCAGCACCATGTTTTATGCTGATCTTTGTTCAGTAACATCTGTAATTCTGTTCTGAAAAGAGTGCTTGAGTCTGTATCCATGGCCAGATGTGATTAAGCTAGATGTACCAGAGTACCATGGCCATGTGGGGCCAGGAGATGTGCTGAGCTCTAGTCTGGGGGTGGGTATGGGCTCAGAGAGCCAAGAATGCAGCATCAATCTGGTTACTTTTGTCTCTTTCAGATAGGGAGGAAGAAATGAGTTTCTTTTGTTGTTTATGAGCACCATCTTCTTGTTTTTCATTTCTGTCTGATAGAATGGAAAGGTGGAACGTCTGTGTTGGTATGTTATATGTTTGTGTTTCATTATGTGGTGACTTTGGCAGACATATTGACATGGGACAGGCACTTTTAACCCCACTAGAATTGCTTCTCAGTCATTTTAAGGATGTTAAAGTGGGGGGAGGGTAGATTTCTTGGTCATAATTAAAAAGGATAAATTGACCACATTCTGCAGGTCAGAATGGCTTGTTTTCAATAGAAGCTGATCCCTAAAGTTATCCTTGACCTGAGATTGGTCCAAAGGATTGAGAAAGTTATTTTCAAATCCAAATGTGTCCATCCAGACTAAGTAAATTATGTAGTGGTTAGGCAAGACCTCCTAAAGTATCCACCCACTTGGCTTAAACCTTTTCTCTGCAGACAACAGGACAAAGTTCTTGCCTTGGTTATCAAAAAGCCCAAGGATACAAAAGAAAATGTTAACTGGACCAGAAACCTGCACATATTTCAGTGTCATAGGGCAAGGTAAAGGACAACAGACAACAAACTAATCATACCAGAAAAAAAATGGGTCTATAAATACTGATAAAGTTCCATCATTCTTCACACATGCATGTTCAAAGAAGGCAGAACTTAGTCTGTAAGTCTCACATCAGAATTCGAGTTATCAATTTGGAAATAGTTGAAATTGTTAAGAACTGTAAAGCCTATCAATTCAACAGTATAATTGCCAATAAGAAAAAAGCCTGGTACTTGATACTGAGGCACCAAGCCAGGATTCTATTGAAAAATGAACTTCATGGAGATAAAACCAGAAAAATTTGGATACAGATAACTACTGGTGTTCATAGACACTTTTTAGGATAGACTAAGGCTTTCCCAATTAAGCATGAGACTGCTCAGATGGTAGCAAAGAAACTACTAGAAGAAACTCTTCCAAAGCATGGTTTTCCTGGGCTTATAGAATCAGATAATGGACTTACATTTGTCTCCCATGTAGTTCAGAGATTAGCTAATATACTGTGGATTGATTGGGAATTTCATTGTGTGTACAGACCCCAGAGTTCAGAACAGGTAGAGAAGATAAATAGAACCCTAAAAAGAGATCATAACTGAATTGACCTAGGGGACTGACAGTAACTGCTTGACTTTTCTCCTTTTAGGCCTTTAAAGAGTATGGCCCTTCCCATATCAAATAAGACTCATCATTTTTCAAGTTATATTTGGTTCACCCCCCTATAATCCCCAACCTACAGGCAGATGTTATTGCAGAAGTAGATGATCACCAGTTATTGGACAACCTCAAGGGTGCCCAATGGGTACACAAATATATTTGGCCTAAACTTCATGCTCTCTATGAAACAGGTCCACCTCTGGAGCCCAAATGATTCCAACCCAGAGTCTGGGTCCTAGTCAAGACACAGCCAAGGGTGACTAGAAGCTTGCTGAAAGTGCCCCTTTGCCATCCTTCAGACCTCACCTACTATCATAAGTGTTGACAGAATTGCAGTATGGATTAACCATATACATGCCCAAATTGCAGATCCAATTACAGTTAAGGACAAACTGGACCAGTGGAAACAAATGAAGTACAATGCTATCAAGTACTTTTCCAACTCTCTCAAGCTCAAGTTACACTGATCCTGATGAGCCTTCTTGCTACATGTACTGCAAAATCAAACTGACCCGCCCTTTAATCTTACCTAGGCCCTCATCAATACAGCCATGGAAAGATTGCCAACTCTACTTCCTGGGTTATGCCCCCGGGTACCTGTTCCCTGGTGTCCATGTCAACCTTTGTGATCTAGTGGGTAAAGAATGGGAAACTCCCGCTTATAAGGGTACCTGCCAGCTTATGGCTGTAACACATGTTTGGTGCAATGGGAGACTAAACACCAAGCAGTTTACATTTACCTGGGACATTCTGAGGGTCATAACCAATGCAACAAATGCTAAGGCCCTGAGGTGGTCTTCTGTGTAGCCTGGGGAAGTGAATGCACTAGATGGATACACTAGAAGCCCCCTAATAAGGACCCCATCACCAGGACTAGGCACAATACTTTGATCTATGGAGAGAAATAGAATCCTCTTATCATTAGATTCATAGATGATAGCTGGAAGGCTGAATGAACTATGGATAAGACTTGGAGACTGAGACTTTATGTTACTGGTAAAGATCCTAGGATCCTTTTCATCATTCAACTCTCTATTCAGGCACCCATAATTGCTATTGGCCACAACATCATGCTGACTTAGCTCTGAACTACACCACCTCTTTGGGCCTGGACACCAGTCTTACCTCAGAGCCCATGCCCATTTTCACCTAGTAAGGTGGGATTGCAAGCTGGTACAACCACTCTGGAAATCAGTCTGGCAGTTCTTCAAAAAAATTGGACATAGTAATAACTGAAGACCAAGCTTCTGGGCATATGCCCAGAAAATGCTCCAAACTGTAATAAGGGCACATGCTCCACTATGTTCATTGCAGCCATATTTATAATAGTCAGAAGCTGAAAACCAACCAGATGTCCCTCAACAAAGGAATGGATTCAGAAAATGTGGTACATTTACACAATGGAGTACTATTCAGCTATTAAAAACAATGACTTCATGAAATCCACAGGCAAATGGATGGATCTAGAAAAAATCATCCTGAGTGAGGTTACTCAGTCACAGAAGAACATACAGGGCATGTACTCATCGAGAAGTGAATATGAGGCAAAAATGGAATGCCTGTGATACAACTAACAAACCACATGAAGCTCAATAGGTAGGGAGACCAAAGTGTGGGTGCTTCAGTCTTATGTAGAAGGGGAACAATATAATCAAGTGGAAGTAGAGGGTGGGAGGAAATTAGGATAGGGAGGAGAAAAAGAGAGGCAGAATAAGGTATGGGAAGAGATGGAGGAGATGTACAGAGGGTCAGAAAATTGAACGGAGGTGTGTAGCAATGGGGTTTGGGGAACTTTGGTTAGCAGCCAGAAAGTCCTAGATGCCAGGAAAGCAAGGGCCTCCCAGTTCTCCACAGGGATGACATTAACTTAGATACTCCACAAAGGGGAGGGAGAACTTGTTGAGACCATATCTAGAGGTTAGGCATGGCCCGCTGGGAAGAATGGGGCCACCACTCACCTCCAAAATTTTAACCCAGAATTGCTCTTGTCTAAAAGAAATACACAGAGAGCGGAACAGAGGCTGAAGGAAAGGCCAACCAGAGACTGCCCGACCTGGGGATCCATCCCACTTGCAGACATCAAACCCAGACACTATTGCTGATGCTAAGAAGTGCTTGCTGACAGGACACTGATACAGCTGTCAAGTGAGAGGCTCTGTCAGATCCTGAATAATACAGATGCAAATGCTTGCTGCCAACCATCAGCTGGCAGCCAGCCATCTGACTGTGCAAAGGAACATCAATGGTTAGGCAAAGACTGAAGGAGCTGAAGAAAATGGGAGGGGAGCCCTTGGTCCTGTGGAGGCTTGATGCCCCAGTGTAGAGTAATGCTAGGATGGTGAGGTGGGAGTGGGTGTATGGGTAAGAGAGCACCCACATGGAAGCATTGTAAGCAGGAAGGGATATGGAGCTTGAAGAGGGGAAACCAGGAAAGGGGATAACATTTGAAATATTCAATTAAAAAAAAAACAGCAGAAGAGAAACAGCAAAAGCTATTTTTAGTTGGAAAAAAATGTTATAACCAAACTTAATCATTGGTTAGCCAATACAAATAAAATTGCTTGTTTAGACAAAGAGCAAATGCTGGATCCTGTTTGAATATCCAGTCTGTTAGTGTATGTATTTTTATTGGGGAATTGACTCCATTGATGTTAAGAGATATTAAGGAAAAGTGATTGTTGCTTCCTGTTATTTTTGTTGTTAGAGTTGGAATGATGTTTGTGTGGCTATCTTCTTTTGGGTTTGTTGAAAGATTACTTTCTTGCTTTTTCTAGGGTGTAGTTTCTTCCCTTGTGTTGGAGTTTTCCATCTATTATTCTTTGTAGGGCTTGATGTGTGGAAAGATATTGTATAAATTTGGTTTTGTCATTGAATATCTTGGTTTCTCCATCTATGGTCATTGAGAGTTTTGCTGGGTATAGTAGCCTGGGCTGACATTTGTGTTCTCTTAGGGTCTGTATGATACATGCCCAGGATCTTCTGGCTTTTAGTCTCTAGTGGGAAGTCTGGTGTAATTGTGATAGGTCTGCCTTTATATTATACTTCCCCTTCTTTCCCTTACTGCTTTTAATATTCTTTCTTTGTTTTATTCATTTGGTGTTTTGATCATTACATAACTGGAGGAATTTCAGTGTTTGTCCAGTCTGTGGAGTTCTGTAGGCTTCTTGTATGTTCATGGGCATCTTTAAGTTAGGGAAGTTTTCTTCTATAATTTTATTGAAGATATTTACTGGCCCTTAAATTGGGAATCTTTGCTTTCTTCTATACCTATTATCCTTGGGCTTCATCTTCTCATTGTATCCTAGGTTTTATGGATGTTTTCAGTTAGGAGCTTTTTGCATTCTTTGACTGTTGTGTCAATGGTTTCTATGGTATTTTCTGTACTTGAGATTCTCTCTTCTATCTCTTGTATTATGTTGATGGTACTTGCCCCTATAACTCCTGATCTCTTTCCAAGGTTTTCTATCTCCAAGGTTGTCTCCTTTTGTGCTTTTGTTATTGTTTCTGTTTCCATCTTTAGATCCTGGATGGTTTTGACCAATTTCTTCACCTGTTTTATTGTGTTTTCCTGTAATTCTTTAAGGGATTTTTCTGTTTCCTCTTTAAGGACTTCTACCTTTTTACCTGTGTTCTCCTGTATTTCTTTGTGTCCTTCTAAAAGTCCTCTATCATTATCTTGAAATATATTTTTAAATCAGAATCTTGCTTTTCTGGTGTGTTAAGGTATCTAGGACTTGATATAGTGGGAAAACTGGGTACTGATGATGCCAAATAGCCTTGGTTTCTGTTGCTTAGTTTGTTGAGCTTGTATCTTGCCATCTGATTACTTTGTTGTTAAATGGTCTTGATGTCTCTGACTGGAGCCTATCCCCCCTTGACCCTGTGAGCCTGTGATCTTAAGTCTTTCGGAACTCCTGTGAGACCAGCTCTCTCCAAGCAGGATTTGGGTCTGGAGAGCTGTGCCACAGTGTTAACTTCAAGATGCAGATGGAGATCAGAAGGATCATTTCCCCAGTTACTCCACAGTTCCTGAGCCCTGTGGTCTCCTGGCAGTTCTCTCTTTGGCCAGTTATTGGAGCAAAAGTGTTCATCTAACCTGTTAATTTTGGAATGACAGTGCTACTGGGACACCAGATCTTTCCAAGTAGTCTTTCAGATCTGAGAGCTGTGCCACAGGGTTAACTCTGGGGCTCAGATGGAGACCAAAAGGCCAATATTTCTTTTTAAATTTATCAGTTTTATTTATTCATATTTTTAAATGTTAAAATAGACTTTTTGAACCTTTGTCAGTACATCTCCATTAACTCCATGATTCATCAGCAGAGGAGCCAGTTCATCAACATTACAAAGACACAGTTATGTATGCATTTCTTTTTGCCAAATCGAGCACCATTTTTATTGATAATGGAAGGGAATTTAAGAGTTTACAACATTCTTAGGACCCAAGGAGCTGAAGGGTTTGCAACCCCTTAGCATGAACAACAATATGAACTAACTAGTACCCTCAGAGCTCCCAGGGACTAAACTCCAACCAAAGAGTACACATGGTAGGACTCATGGCTCTAGCAGCATGTGTATAGCAGAGGATAGCCAAGTCAGTCATCAATGGGAGGAGAGGACCTTGGCCCTGTGAAGGTTCTATGCCCCAGTGTAGGGGAATGCCAGGACCAGGAAGTGGGAGAGGGTGGGGTGGTGAGCAGGGGGAGAGGGGAGGGAACAGGGGATTGTTTTAGTTTTTTTTTTTTTTTATTTTTTTATTTTATTTTATTTTATTTATTTTTTTTCTTTTGGAAAAAGAGAAAATATCCTGGATCTCCTGGAAAATCTCCTGGAAAAGGAGATATTGTAAATAAAGAAAACATCTAATAAAAAAAGAAAAGAAAAAAGAATTTACAACATTCTTAAGCAGGTATTCTTATCATATACCTTTATTTTGTTGTTTGTGATAAGTTGAATTTTTACTGATTATTGTATTTATTTACATTTCAAATACCCTTTCCTGGTTTCCCCTCCAGAACCTCCCTATCCTGCTTGGAACCATTACCTTAGCCATGGCCTTGTGGAAATTTACTAGCTTACACATACAGCCCTGAGAAAATTTATGTAGTCTAACAGTAAGAATGTGTGGGTGTGGAGGACACTGGGGTCGCTGGTCCTAGGGAGTGAAGATTTCCGCTTGACCTTTGGAAAGCTCTCGCAGCTCTTACCCCCTCCTTGAAGCCTCCTCTTGTTTATGCTTATATTGTCATCCCTGAAGTGAAATTTTGAGAGCTTGATCAGACACCTGTTTTGTTCTCATTCTTCGTGTCTCTTGTCCCGCCTCAGTCTCTCTCCCCTGCCCTAGGTCTCTGCTGAATACTGTATGTGTTGGGGCACTATCCCTTCCTCCCTCCCCCTGCTTCTCTAAGAGTGCTCCCCCACCCACGCATCCATTTCTGCCTCCCAGTCTTGGCTTTCAATTTTTGAGGAACTGGCAGAGTGTTTTACCAGCTTGCAATCCCACCAACAATGGAGGATTGTTCCTCTTTCTCCACATGCTTGCCATCATCTGCTGTCACCTGAGTTTTTTTATCTTAGCTATTCTGACTGGTGTGAGGTGGAATCTCAGGGTTGTTTTGATTTGCATTTCCCTGATGACCAAGGATGTTGAACATTTCTTTAGGTACTTCTCAGCCATTCAAGATTACTCTGTTGACAATTCTTTGTTTAGCTCTGTACCCCATTTTTAATAGGGTTATTTGGATCTTTGGAGTCTAACTTCTGGAGTTCTTTGTATTCTTTGTATATTAAACCTCTATTTGATGTAGGGTTGATAAAGATCTTTTCCCAATCTGTAGGTTGTTGTTTTATTCTGTTGACAGTGTCCTTTTCCTTACAGAAACTTTTAAATTTTATCAGGTCTGATTTATCAATTGTTGATCTTAGAGCCTGACCCATTGTTGTTTTGCTCAGGAAAATTTCCCCTGTGTCAATGTGTACTTCAATATTCTGTGGTACACAGTTTTTAAACTAGGTATCTATTTTTTCTTCTCTTTAAGTTTTATACTTACAAGAGAAATGAGTGTTTCCAGGCTAGGATCCTAGATATTCCAGTTTCTCTTGTTTTTATTAGTGAAAGAGCATCATATGTAGATCAATTGTTCCTTGTTGTTGTCACAAATTCCTTTTATCTTTCTGTGTATTTGTAGGCAAAATACAATTATGATTCATTATAGGAGAAAGTAAAACTACATCTTTACTCACTGGTATATCATGTTACAATCCTTTACACTTTTTTTCTACTGATAAAAACGTTCCAAATATTTTTCATGAAAGTAATGAATGATACATACCTTATCTTTGTTCTGTGTACACCAATTCCTGTTCACAGTTTCATTAAATACAGCATTTTGAAAATTTCTAAATAGTCAGCTTGAGACAACAGATGATTTCTGAGTTCAACAGACTAATATGGGCCAATCAAAGGTTTTTGAAACACTCTGAGTCCTCAGAAGATTTCTACAGACAGCACAAAGTTAACATAGTAACTTGCCTCCATTTTTAATAGCCAAAGCCTTCATATTCCCAAAGGCTTATCGCTAGGGGAGACCAAGAACCTGTTCTTAGGTGCACTGTAGCTCATTTGCTATTAACAACCCTTGGTTCTGAACTTGCCTATCAAGTGCAATCATTGTGCTTGAAAGTGCAAAGTTAGCAGAAGATGTTCAGCTTATAATCAGAGACTCAGTCAATTTATCTAATCTTGGTTTCACTAGCTTAGTAATCAGGCATTTTGTTATAAGTGGTACTGCTGTGCTAAAATGGCAGTCAATCACATGGTTCTTTCTCTCAGCAGCTAGAGACTAGCAAGCATTTCTGCCTCTGAAAGTATCCACAGCTCCATGTGATCAATACCTTTACCTAAACAAAGGGGCTAGATCAGAATGGAACATAATGGGTTAGTTCTTCCTTGAAAATCAAGAGGGAATTCCAAGTAATAATGTAAAAGAATATATGGCTCAAGTTCCTCAGACTTTAAAAATGTTTCTTATTTGTGCATATATATTTTTTAAAAATTCAAAGAAAAATTGCATTTATGGTTAATCAAATATACCATCTCTCTTCCCTCTAGTTCCTTCCATACTCCAAGTTATTTTCTCTTTGAATTTCATGTACACTTTTTATATTAAATAAAATACCATTATATCATATATACATAGTACATATAAGATTCTTTGGTTGCAATGAGCTATAGACTAACAAAAATCCCATACAAAGCATGCAAAATCTTTGTTTGAGATGTTTGGTTGTCCAAGTGACTCTCAAAACAATATAGGAATTTGCTGTTGGACTTAGTTGAAACTCAGAGGTTAAGAGGTAAGTCTTTACTGCTCCCAAACCTCACATCTCAGATACAAGACTCATGAGATTTGAGCTGGATCTAATCTGAAAGCTTCTGTCCTATGGTCTAATTTTTTATAGTACTGGAAATTACTATGCAAGATGTTGTGTGAGAGTAATCAATAGTCTTAGACAACTGCGATGCTTATGAACTGCAAAATGACTCACATAGCATGATATTCCTAAATATGCAATAGTGACACTCATATCTTCATGGTAGCCTAATCTAATGGGACTTAAGACCCATTGAATTAGATGGAAACCATGCTTGATACTAGAAACCTAGCCAACTACCCAGGCCTAGGAAAGTCATGAATCTTAGAGGAGAACCTTCTACTTTAGTAGACCAGTATAATTCCTAATTGCATTCTAAAACATAGCTTCTAGCCACAGCTGTCATAGCAGTTACCCCTCATCAAAGAAGCTTCTCCATGCAGCATACAGGGCCCACAGAAAACTATTAGTGGTAAGAATGCAGAAGCAGGTGATCAGCAGGAAACCTTGATGAATATATCTACAGCAGGAAATCTTGATGTATATATCTACAACACAAGCACTTGCTGGTTTGAGATAAAATTTCACAATTGTTTTAATTTGGATTTCTTGAATTGTTAAAGATGAATATCTTAGCTATGTCTTAGAGATTTTTTTAAGATTTTCATTGTATATTTTCTTTATTTACATTTCAAATGTTATTCCCTTTTCCAATTCCCCTCCCAAAGAAACCCCTACCCCCCTGCTTCTGTGAGGGTGTTCCCCCACCCATTCCTGCCTTTTCTATATTCCATTGAGAGTGCCCTGTTCCGATACACCATCCATTTTTAAATGAGGCATTTGTTTTCTTGGTTCCTTTTTAATTCATTATATATTCTGAATGTTCTGTCAGAAATATTATGTGTCAAAGATTCTCTTCAATTCTGCCTGTTTCTTATCTACTTGATTTTTTCTTTTAGCTGTACATAAACATTTTTGTTTTATGATATCCAGTTTATCAATTGGCCTTAATTCATTCAGCAGCACTTATCTATCACTGAGAAATTTGAAGATGAAAGTAGCACTCAATCCTCATCAAAGCTTCAGAGAAATGATGACAGAACACCATTCTATCCTATTGCTCTATGACATTATATAATCACTCAGTGCCAGTCTGCTCTGTATGCTGCCTGCATCCAAGGCAAGAGGTCAGCAAATATGGAGATTCCTGCTCATTAATGACAATAATGAACACCAAGTTAAAATAAGCGTTGGAAAATGTATTGCCCCTCTGCACAGGAAACAACTAATCATGATAACAAAATTATGACTTTAAAATGAGTATTTGAAAACAACCATCAGTTTTCAGCTACACTGTTCACACTGTATAGTAATGCAAACTGTGCTGTCAGGAGATCTGCATACGATAGTATCATAGTGATCCATATCACAGAGTGCACGGAATGCTTCAATTTACTGTGTCCATGATCTATGCCATACTCCACCCTGCACAATAATCTACCTTAGGATTGACCTCACTTTTAGCAAAAGGCACATTTTATTGACCCCACTCATGTCAGGTCACTCTCAACATTTCTAATGCTGCCACCCTTTAATGCAGTTCCTCATGCTGTAGTGACCACAAACCATAAAATTATTTTTGTTGCTCCTTCATAACTATAACTTTGCTGTTATATATTGTAATGTAAATATGCTTTGAAGTAGAAGTTTGCCAAATGGGTCAGGGCCCACAGGTTGAGAACCATTGAGGGCCATTCATGAGGAACAACACATGGCTTTAGAAATCATTAAATGTGGTCCACTAGTTAGCACAGTGGCAATGGGTGTGTCTCAGACAGGCTTGACTCCGAGTGCTACAAGTCCTGAGGACGTCATGCTGCTGTGGAGTTCTGCTCTGCTTGTTGCTCTCACATCCCTGTTAATCTAAGAATTGTATGAAAACTCTAAGGCATCTTCCAACCACTCAATGTGGAGTATCTCCAGCACTCACAAGAATAGTGGTTGGTCTCTTTCACACATTGCTGATGGTGAAAATCAATGATTCAATCACCACCTTAGAAAAGAATCTAGAAATGTAGATTTTCAGCAATGACCATCACTTTTTAGAAAGCACTTGAAAAAACAAACTTGTTAGTGAAGCTAGGTTAAGGCATTTTTTTCTACTGGCTCTGATGTAGAAAATCTTAGAGAATAATTTGAAATTCAGAAAGGCACACTTTTATTAGTTAAGGGAAGGATATTTTAAAGTCTGGGAACAAGATCAGTGGCAGCTCTGACATTTTCAGAGGTTGGACAGGTGATGGTTTATTTCTTGTACCTGTGTTTGCTTAGCTTCCTGATATGATTTAATAAAAATGATCATGAATAGATAACATGTTCTGAGGACTTTAAGTAGAGATAACCGATTACTTTTTACATAAAAATGTAGACTTGCAATTATTTTATGATTCTTCTAAGATTACTTTTTATAATTATCCTTTCTTTGTAACCACAAACTGTTGCTTGCCAGTAAGATATACTGGTTGAGAAAACTACCTGCTTGCTTATACTTTGCTAGTATCTAACAAGTTGCTTAGTTATGAATATACCTGGATTCTTGGGAATAATTTGTTTTATTTACCTGTACTATGTATTTTTTTTTCATGTAAAGCTATTGGGGAACATACTGTTTTTCATAGTCATTCACTAAAAGAAAAATAGAATGTAAACATTTTATAATTCCATACTGCTTGAAAGGTTTTCCTGGGATATATAAGCTATGAAAAAAAATAAAGGATGTGTTGGAGCCTGTTCACCCACCATGTATTGGTATATATGCATATATGTGTACATATGTATATGTATATAAAGGTATATGTGTTTATGTGTGCATGAGAATCTATGTATATGTATGTAAGTGTATATGTTTATCTGTCTGCCTGACTGCCTGCCTGTATATATGAATGTATGTGTATGTATGTATCTATATGTATGAAGTTATCAGATTCTGCTTTTGCTTCATCCACTCAGTGTGTATATATGTGTCTACATGAATTTTCTCTCTTTCCTTTTTTTTCCACCAGCCCCAAAGAATTAAAAGAGTTCAACATTTTTCACTGGCCACCAGGAATGCCACCCCCAATGAATCAAGCTTTATTCCCTCAGATATAATTCTGGTGAGTCATTTCTCTAATTGCTGACTGCCAGCAACACCAGCCCCCATAGGTTGCTATCAACACTGACCCTGGTCAGTCCTTCTAGTGCTGATGCCCATCAACTGCTCTCAGCACTGACCCTAGTCCCCAGTGTCACACCTTGCTGCCTGCCTCCCTTTATCCGCTGAATGTCAAATGGGGTCTTTGATCTCTTTGATAGAAGATTTTTTGTCAGATAATTTTTATTACATGTTTATTTACTTCCTTATTCACTCACTTCACAACCTGATCACTGTTTCTTCTCCCCCTCCTCTTCTCCTCTGAGAGAGTGGAGGCCCCCACTGATTATCCCCACCACCCTGCAGGGCTAGGGGCTTCTTTTTCCAGTGAGGCCAGGCAAGACAGTCTAGTTAGAGAAAAAGATTCCACAGACAGGCAACAGCTTTAAGGACAGCCTCTGCTCTAATTTTTTCTGGACCCAAATGAAGATGGAGTGGGGGCGGGGGCTGTGTGCAGCCTGTGTGTGCTCTTTGGTTGGTGGTTCAGTCTTTGAGTGCTCCAAATGTCCTGGTTAGTTGACTCTGTTCTTCTTCCTGTGGAGTTCTTATCTCTTTCCTGGTCCTCAATCCTTCTCCCCCAATCCATCCAATCTTTGGCTGTAGGTTTCTGCATCTGTATCAATCAGCTGCTAGGTGGAACCTCTCAGAGGACAACATGTTCCTGTCAGGCTCCTGTCAGAAAGTACTTCTTGGTAGGATAATCCTTTCAAACTTTTTTGACTCCTTACTTTTTGACTTTTGTTGATTTCCATTTTTGAATTTCTCAAGAAATTTTCAATTTATTTAAAGATCTTAGCCATTAGCAGAAAAATATGAAGTGAACTCACCACAGTCAGGAAACATGGTTTGTGTTGGTTCTAGATTAAAATATGCAGAAAGGTGATGAAGTGAGTCCTGGCCATTGCACTGAAGTTGTCTGAAGTTTCGTTTTCTCTAACATTGTGAGCCAATTGTTCTCTGAAACATCTTCCAAGTGATTCTCATAATTGTATGGTCATTAGACTCACTCATTAGATTAAACATGTTCCACTCAATGAGACAAAGGGTCATTATTGCTTCATGTCTTATCTCCTTTCATGTGGGAAATCTTTCTTAAATTCACTTATGAGAGAAGAACTGGAGAAATCTGTTTTCCTTCTACATGAAAGATTAATCAAAGCTAAATGCTGTGTTTTTATTCACAACATTATAAGATGGTCCAAGAATGGAGTCTTGTGAGAATTCTGAGTGCTTGTGAGAACATTCCAAGGAAATAAGACAAGTGCTTGTGACCTCAGTTTCTTCAAAACACAGAATTGTCCTTGGAATGCGTTTACATGGTTCTTTTGGGTTTAGTGAGTGAATAATAATGAGTTTATTTGAGATCACTCATTATTGCTTGCTGATGTTATTCAATTATGTCTGTACAGAAAAACATGTTTTTGCCATGTGCAACTTGTCTTTGTTATTGTATACTTTACTTATTTGACTCTTCTTAACTTTAAGATTACAAATTGGATGATGCTACGAATAAAGCCAAATTTGTTACTTTATTCTGCCTCATTCTTAGGCTCCATTCTCTCATGTCCTACTCCCTCTAGAATAGAAAGCATAAACACAGAAAGCATAAATACAGAAAGCAGCAAATAGGTATAATCTGAAGATATGTACCCTGAAGCTTCCACTGGAGTAGAGGGAGCCCACACACACTAGCAAAATGGAAGTTGCGAGTGTCTTCAGTGACAGGCCTTTTGCTTTAACTAAAATATCTTAGTTCTTCAAAAGTACCCATTGAAAACTTTAACAAACATTGAAATGCAGACACATCACTAGAGTTCAGCAAAGACCAGCAACTTGCTATTTTATTAAGCATTGAGATTTATGATTCTATAGTTATAGGCTAGGGTGTTTGCATTTTATGTTCTGTCTTTACATGACTAAATGTGATTCCAAATTGGTGAGCCAGAGAGGTATAATTTGCCAGTTTATCTGTACAAATAACTCACTGTGAGTAGTTTCTGCGCATTCACCCTTCCACTGCTAAAAACTGTAAAGACATATAAACCAGGATCATTTGTATCAGTTGACTGGAAAATGAAATTGTGCTTCAACTGAGAATAAGCCTTGTTGAAAAGGAGAGTAGAAGTGGAACAGATATTTTAAGAAAGACATTTCAGAAAATGGTTGGAATTACTAGCAATTTGTGTTCAAACAAAGATTTGTCTGGTGTTTGAAGTTCATGGTGTATCGGGAGATTTTTAAGTTATATTAGCTATCTTCTGCCTTCTCTCTAAAATCTCATTTTGCAGCTAGATATGCTATTTATTCAGATGAATGAATTGTGCAATGCTTGATATTTTCAAATCATATATATTTACACTTTCATTCTTTTTATAACATATATTTTTAAAATATAAGTATGTTTGGATTTTATGGACCCAAAGAGCAGAAAGACTGATTTGAGTATAGGCATGGAGACTTGAAATTTTAAGCCTGTATGGAAACTATGGTTATTCACACTCAAATCACAAGACTTCCCTCACTACCAAAACAGATCATTAGACATTTTACTGTGTTCCCTGTGAACAGTGCACATCAAGAAAGGCTGAGCCATGGTGCCTAACATTAGGAATATTTTAACACACTCGTAGCATAGGAAAAAAAGACCAAGGAGAATGAGAATGACCGCCTTACACATACATACACATACACACACACACACACATACACACACACACATACACACACAAACACACACACTATAGGAGTAATGGGGTGAGGGTGGAGTAGGGTGCAGTGGGCAGATAGTTGGGGAGAATTCCCCAATGTTGTATTGGTCCATGCTTTGGAGAAAGCAAATGGGCCACCATATGCCCTCCAGTTTTCATTTCTCTAAGTTTTTTATTCCATTAATGTCAGGGCTATTTGAATTTAGTTTGGGAAATATAGATACTTGAATATCTGTTTATGTTTTAAAAGATAGAAAGACTTCACAACAAATGTCTGTTGCCTTTTATGATGGTTGGCAGCATTACTGCTTCCTCCATGGTTTCCAGAAGCTTCAGATGCAAATGAAAACCCACAACTGCCTGCCCCTTTGTACCTGTCACGGTATCATACATTTTTCAGTAACTACTTTTAAATAATATATCTTGAGAATAACTTTGCATGGATTCGAATAATTGCTTCATTCCTTTTTGTTCCAGTTATATGATACGCTATATGGGTATATTCTAATCCAGATTATATTTAACTGACTTTTAAATGACCATATGCACATATTTGATAATACCATGAATGATGATTAAACATACACACACACACACACACACACACACACATACAAAGATAAAATAAAAGATTGTATTTCTCATGGTCAACAGAAAAGAGTATAAATTATGCCTTGGGAAAAAAATAATGAGGAAAAGGTTACAATGTATGACATGGACAGATTGAGAGAGAGAGAGAGGGAGGGAGGGAGAGAGAGAGAGAGAGAGAGAGAGAGAGAGAGAGAGAGAGAGAGAGAGGCCCAATATCTTTTTTTTTCTGCCCAACCCCAATATCTTGGCTGATTTGTTACCTTAGCACTCAGGTATCAATAGGAATTGCTTAGTTTCAGGTTAATTCGGGCTAGAAAATGGGCTAGATATTAATTTAAATAAAAAATACTTATAATCCCTTCCATTCCACAAAAAGAAAGAAAATAGATAATGGTGTGTCAATCATCTAAAACTCATTGTTGTTTGTTAAAAAGCCATATAACCCAGCAAATAAATTCTGTTTATTTAGTTAATGGAAGTGAAAAATTCAGGCCAATACAAAAATCTGTATTCAGATATAAATACTTTTATTCATATCATTCTCAAACAAAAGAGGTGTTCATGACAGCCATCAATAGGTTTAAGCATTAACAAACTATAGGATTGTCTATGCAATGGTGAAAGGCTGGAGAATTTTAGAATTTTAAAATAAGAGCATTTAATAGAAATGTACCAGTAGAAATGTATGGTGTATAACCTTTACCTAAAAGGACATGGAGGGCCAATGTAGCCAGCCAGGAATGTAGACTGGCCAGTTCCAGGAACCTGGCTAACTCAGAGCCTCAGGGCTCTGGTTCCCGATACCTGCCCCTCCTGACTGATCCACAATGAGGGCAGAACTAGGAATGAAGGTCTACTGGTTTCCGAGGCTCTCCACCCCACCAAGGCTCTCCACCCTGCCGACCAACCGGTAGATGAAGATTACATTCCTAGAATGAATATGTTCCCCTCCCTAACTGACTGAATACCTTGGGTTAGAATTCCCCCTCACCCCCTCTAGTTTGTGGTTTTTACCTTTAAATACCCCTCACTTCTTGTGTTCTGGGTCGAACTCCACTGGCCTGCTAGGCTACGTGTTTGACCCCAGATCTGGCCTGAATAAACCTCATGTGATTGCAGCAAGATCGGTCTCTTGTGGGTTATTGGGTGGTCATATTATCCCAAGACTTGAGTGAGGGTCTCCCGAGTACCAGGGTCTTTCAATGGAACATTATTAGGTAATAAGAAGAAAGAAGTTGTCAAGTTATTTAATGGTAAAAGGAACTCTGAGAGAAACAAAAATAATAACAAGAGAATATAGGAATATTTTTTAACCTTAAATTTATTTATTTATCTATTTATTTATTTATTTACACTCCAGATTTTATTCCCCTCCCATTTCACACTCTGACTGTTCATATCTCCTCCCAACCCCTGTCTCCACAACAATGTCCCTATCACCCACTACCCACCCCACCAGACATCTAAACTCTCTGAAGCCTCCAGTCTCTTGAGGGTTAGGTGCACCTTCTCTGACTGAACCCAAACTTGGCAGTCCTCTGCTGTATATGTGGTGGGGGCCTAATATCAGTTGTTGTATGCTTCCTGGTTGGTGGTACAGTGTTTGAGAAACCTCAGGGGTCCAGGTTAATTCAGACTGCTGTTCCTAGTACAGAGTCACTTTCCTCCTCAACTTCTTCCAGCTTTTCCCTAATTCAATGACAAGGGTCAGGAACACAAGGTCCAGTGGTTGGGTGCAAATATCTGCATCTGACACTTTCAGCTGCTTGTTGAGTCTTCCAAGTGCAGTCTTGATAGGTCCCTTTTTGTGAGTGTTCCATAGCCTCAGTAATAGTGTCAGGCCTTAGGGCTTCCCCTTGAGCTGGATCCCACTTTGGACCTGCTGATGTACCTCCTTTTTCTCAGGCTCTTCTTCATTTCTATCCCTGCAGTTCTTTCAGACAGGAACAATTATGGGTCAGAGTTTTGACTATGGGATGACAACCACATTCCTCACTTGATGTCCTGTCTTTCAGCTCTACAAGTTCCCTCTCCCCACTGTATGGTGGCATTTCATATAAAGTCCCTCCCTTTTATTCCTGAGAGTCTCTCACCTCCCAGGTCTCTGGTACATTCTGGAGGATCCCCCAAACCTCCTACATTCTGAGGTAGCCTGTTTCCATTATTTCTGCTGGCCCTCAGGGCTTTGGTCCTTTTTCCTGACTCACTACCAGATCTTGTTCTCCTCTTCAGGAAACCCATCCACTTTCTCTCCCATGTCCCTCCTTCTGTCCCCACTTGTGATTGTTTCCTTCCCCTTCCCAAATGGGACTGAGGCATCCTTATTTGGGCTCTTCAGCTTGGTGACTTTTTGAGTCCTGTGGAATATATCTTGGGTATTTTGTACTTTTCGGGGGTGGGGGGGCTAATATCCCACTTACTAGTGAGTACATACCATGCATATCCCTTTGGGTCTAAGTTACCTCACTCAGGATGTTATTTTCTAGTTCTATCCATGCAAAACAACTTCAGCAAGATGGCCAGATATAAAATTAACTCAAATAAATCAGTAGCCTTCCTTTACACAAATGATAAACAGGCTGAGAAATAATTTAGAGAAATAATTCCCCTCACAATAGCCACAAATAATGTGAAATATCCTGGAGTAACTCTAACCAACAAGTAAAAGATCTGTATTACAATAACTTCTAGTCTCTCAAAAAGGAAACCTAAGAAAATATCAGAAAATAGAGAGACCCCCCCCATGCTCATGAATTGATAGAATTAACATAGAAAAAAGGCCATCTTACCAAAGGCCTTGAATCTACAGATTCAATGCAATCCCCATTAAAATACCAACACAATTCTTCAAAGACATAGAAAGAGAAATTCTCAAATTCATCTGGAGGGCAAAATTCCCAAAAATGTGATAATAATTCTTAACAATACTAGAATGTCTAGGTGAATCACCATCCCTGACCTCAAGCTATACTACAGAGCAACTGTGCTAAAAACTGCATGGTATTGGAAGAGACAGATATGTTGATCAATGGTATAGAATTGAAGACCCAGAAATAAAACCACACACTTATGGACACTTAATCTTTGACAAAGAAGCCAAATACATACAATGGAAAAAAAGAAAGCATCTTCAAAAATTGTACTGGCCTAGCTTGCTGTCTGTATGTAGAAAAATGAAAATAAAACCATTATTTGTCACCTTGCACAAAGCTCAAGTCCAAGTGGATCAAGGACCTCAACATAAAACAAGATAGAATGAATCTAATAGAAGAAAAAGTATAAAGAGCCTTGAACTCATTGACATTGTGGGAAATTTCCTAAACAGAACTCCAATGATTCACATTCTAAGATCAAGAATTGATAAATGGGTCCTCATGAAACTGGAAAATTTCTGTAAGGGAAAGGACATAGTCAATAAGACAAATCAATAATTTACAGATGGAGAAAAAAATCTTCACTCACTGCACATCTGATAAAGGGCTAATATCCAAAATATATAAAGAACTCAAGAACCTAACCACCAATAAAACAAACAACCCAATCAAAAAATGGGTTATAGAACTAAACCGAGAATTCACAACAGAGGAATCTCGAATAGCTTTAGAAGCAACTAAAGAAATGTTCAAAGTCCTTAGTGATCAGGGAAATACAAATGAAAATGACACTGAGATTCTACGTTCCACCAATCCGAATGACTAAGATCAAAACCTTAGGTAACAACACATGAAAAACTCCTCCATTACTAGAGGGATTTCTAACTCATATAACCACTCTTGAAATCAATCTGGAGTTTCCTCAGAAAATTGGTAATAGAACTACCAGAAGAACCACCAATACTACTCCTGGGACTGTACCCTAAAGATGCCCAACCAAACCACAGAAGCACATGCTTTATTATTTATAGCACCCTTACCTGTGATAGTCAGAAGTTGGAACCAACCCAGATGTCCCCCAATTGAAGAATGGATACAGAGAATGTGGTTCATTTTACACAGTGGAATACTACTCAGCTGTTAAGAATAAGGACATCCTGAGTTTTGCAGGGAATATTTCTAAATGTGTGAAGTGGCCTCAGTAATGTGTATGGGGAAAATGTTAATTGTTTTAAATCAAAATGTGTCTGGTAAGGTATTTTGTCTTCTGATGCTACTTTCCTTGGAGTTTCAAGTTTAACTTCATGTAGTATATTGTATATGAGAGTTGGACATCTAAGTAAATGAATAACAGAAGGATGTCTTAGTTCCTAAGCATTAAGATTTTTGTTTTTGCATGCCATTTGTGGTTTGCGACCCTCTCTCTATCTTGTGTTTGTGGGTGAATATGTAAGCTGTCAGCTTCAACACCAAGCCTGCCTATCTTCTGTCATACTCCCCACCAAGATGATCATAGATGTACCCTCTGACACTATATATCCACAACAAATTTCTTCTTTTATAGATTGTCTTGGTCATGGTGTCTTATCCCAAAATTGAAAATTAACTTAGGCAGAACCTGGAACTAATGAGAGCATATGCTGAGTAAAATTCCAGAAGCTGATATTAACTAAAATTTAAGGGAATTTGAATAAGGGACTGTACATGTCCTTAATGCAACTATAGAAAATCATTCTGTATAATACATACATATGCAAACTCCACATATATGAACAGTGGATTGAAAATTCTTTGTACTCCAGTTTCAAAATTAAAAAAAAAATCCTAAAATGTTTGCAGTTCATATTCATAAAGATCAAAACCCCTGAAAGAAAATCATTAAAGTCACAGATTAAAAGGTTAGGGAAATATTAATGGTTATTTAACAAACTTTGGTCTCACATATTTTCACTTTTCAAATTGGCAAAAATAAATTTTTAATAAGTCTATGGAAGTTGCATTTTTTTTTTCAAAATTTCCTATGCTTGTTCCAAGATTCTTAGGTTTCTGTTCTCTCTGGAGCATGGGCTATATTTACTGAGTATCTTTTAATTTAAAAAAAGTATTTATGCATCATAGATGTGAGGGTTTGTGGCTTCTAAATCATGATGGACTTGAAACTTTGTAGATGCTACCTCTCTCTGATCACTTTCTGTGAGAAAGTCCTTTGCAGACTCCATACAATGGCAGAGGTTGCTGCCAACAATCATTTTCAGTGCTGATCCATCAACATCATTAGACAAGGTCCTCTCAAATGTCTGAGGCTTAGCAACTGTGAGAGAAAATTGTATGGCAGTAGTGTGCTAATATAAACTTAAATCTATTATATCAATGTAAAAACTTTTTTGAATCTAAATCCAGACCAAACTCCAATATGAAGAGGGGAGTTGTGCCCTCAATTCTACCTCTAGTGCTTTAGCCACTGACAACTGTCTGCAACTGAAAGAAGAGTTGGTGTTCTCTAAAAGTGTAGCCCCTTGTAAGCCTCCCAATGTCTAGTTGAAGACCACACGCTAAAGAATATTTTGGAAGGTCAAACTTGTCTTAAAAGATTTGAAGGAAAACAGAGAAGGAACAAGAAAGAGATTATTTCTAAAAAAAAAAAAAAAAAAAAAAAAAAAAAAAAAAAAAAAAAAAAAAAACAACTGTTTAGCCTTTGAAATTCCCTTTGGTCATTAAATGGTAGCAGGAAAAACTAAAAACACTACAGCACTGAGGGACAATAAAGTAATGTTGTAATCTTTTGTACCTAGGCAAGGCCAATTTATATCTTGGAAATGCTTATAAATTTGTCTTGATAAAATACATACCTGAAATTTTTTTCATGATGTTTGTGTATAATTTGGACTGCCATGCACTTTGGTCCAGAAAATAAAGATTTAGGGGTAAAATAAGAGCTGTATAAAGAATTGGTATATCTTCTGTAGATATTAGAATCTATGTTTGTTACCTCCCCTCTTCAGCTCGGCCATCGGACTCTGGCAGTCTCTGCTTGGAGGCTACCACCTAGGGAGCTAGACAAAAGCTCTCTGCAGACTGTCAGTTCTTCCTTGAAGCAGCTGTCTGGAAGTTCACACTGAGATAAAACAATGCCTTCCGCCTGAAGACGTCCAAGTTGCTGGGGACTTAGGCGCCTGACCTTTTCTGCAGTGTTTATGTTATGCAAATATCATGTAACCTAGAGATTCAGTTTCTGTTTCTCACGTACCTATATATATATATTCTGGATATTCTAAGTAAAGGAAAAGCCTTGATTGGGACGCAACTTGGCTTTGTGTTTTCTCTTGCATTTCGAACCCTCTATTTCAGGTCCTTTGGTCCTCCTGAAAGAACCCAGTTCATGAAACTGCGGGCAGTTTCATATGTTTATAAAATAGTATCCCATTTATGATTGATTATTGTTATCACAAAGCATTGACAGATATATTTAAAATGACTGCTAGTATTGTTCTTGTAATAATGAATAATTACATTATCAGATAATCTACAAGATGTGAGCAGTATTTCCTATTTAGTACATTAAAAAGTCAGTCATATAACTATATGGCAAAAGCATTGAGTATAGATTTATTTCTGAATCTTTTATTCTTTTCCATTGCTCTATACATAATTTTTTAAACCATGATTCCTGTGCACCTATAGTTCTGTAGTATAATTTGAGATCAGATAGTGTATCACAATCATCATATTTTTTTTTTGCTATAGATGACTAACTTATGGCCAAACTATAGCATTTTAATTTATTCCTAAAAGATTCTTTTTTCTACCACAGATATTTATATTTGTTGTATATTATGTTATTGGTATATTACTCACAGTATCAAAGAAGTAGGACCAACTACAATTGGATGGTCATCCACACACAGATGAATAATAGAAATATGATATATACATACACACAATGGAATTTTATTCAGCTATAAATAGAAATGACATTTGCAGGAAAATAGATTAATTTGGAAAGTATTAATTTAGTGACATATTAATAACTAAGAATCAGAAAGACAAAGTCACATGTTCTCACTCACATGTGAATCTTAGCTAGTAATGTTTATGTACTTGTATATAAGTGAGGTAGTATGAGTATAAGAGCTCTATGAAACTAGAATGAAGAGTATAATAAAGAAGAAACAGGTATTGAGGAAGGGTGAAATACCATAGAACTCAACTGACAGGGAATGGGAGAGGAGTCTACTGAAGGTACAAGTGAATAATGCAAGCTCAGGAAAATGTGTGAGAAAATGGAAGTGCAAGAGTCAGCAAAATAAATTGTTTTAAAGACAAGGAACCTAATATTGTATATATGGTAACTAGAAGTTTAATATTAAAGTTCTAAACACTATAGGTATGTACCTACTCTATAGCTACCTTGCTTATCCAGTCATTTTTCTAAGACAGATACTAAGACAAGAACAATTAAATGATTGATCTAGCCAAATACACAGTCACAAAGTAATTTTTTTAACAGAGTGGAATATAACCATCGAGTCTTTTTTTGCCTGTCCCCTCCCTAAATAACGACACAAATACTTATATTTACTAATTATAGCCTTGGGTCTATCTTACTCTTGTTCCCAACTAGCTCTTATAACTTATATTAATCCATATATATTAATTTATATTCTGCTTTGTGGCCTAGTGGTTACCTCTCCTTCAGTTCCAGTCTCCTTCTTTGTATCTGGCTGAGGAATATCAGGTGCCTGACTCTTTCCCAGAGTTCCCATCTCTGCCCAAACTCCTCCCTTTCCTCTTGTCCTTTGCTGCAGGCTGTTAACTTTTTATTGAGCCAATCAGAAGGTGAGAAAGAGAGTGTTTACAAAATATGATGTAGCTATATGAGTAACAATTCCAAAGTCTGGTCTGCATTCAACTGTGAGCCATAGAAATCAGCATTTAAATAGTACACAGTGTTTATACAGTGCACATCAAGGACACTCCAACATTGGAATGCTTTCTTTTCACTTATTATACCTCACATAGCAGACCTGCCTAGTTGGAGTTGGATGTTTTCCTGAGTATTAAACTAAAAATCCTTTCAGGATGATTTAACCCAGCTTAATTCCAGTTGTAGAAAAAGGCATAAAAACCTGGTCTATGTAGTAGAAGCAGCCAGATGTGGTCATAGCCTGCTCACCTGCTAAAAGTGCTATTTTGCTCCCCTGATAAAGAGGCATGCAAAACGCTTCTTCTGTTTCTCCATTATTAATTATATGATTATAGTGGCCCAGGTTGGAAAGCTCATTGACACTTGTCTTTGCATATGGTCTTAATTTGCTCTAGGTAAAATCACTACTACATCTTCAAATATCCATTTATAATGTCACATGCACCAATAAATGTTCTTTGATCCTCAAAGTTGACTTAACTTTTTGTTGTTTTTTTCTCTTTCATGTTTGATCCACAAAAATTTACTTTCTTTCATTAGAAGAATTATTTTGATATAGTTATGAGATAATTTCTTTCTGCCTTCCTCCTTCAGATGCCACTGGTACATGAATACCATCTAATACATAGTAGTCACTATTTAAGTATTTTTAGATATAAAACTTTTAAAACAAAAATGAATTTGAAAGTCTAGTTACCTTATTTTATTCCATTTTCATCTTTTTTATAAATACATACCTTTTAAAATGTATACTAATTTGAAAGACTAATTAACCTTGTCTTATTCCATTTTCATTTCTGAGTAATTAATACATAGATCAAGTATAATTTCTAGTAATGTATTCAATTCTATATTTCAAAAAATTATTTCAGTGCAAATAACACCACATTTATTTCTAAGGCAACGAATTACACGTTAACTACAACAAACTATTTTTTCAAGATTCTACTCAAAATACCTTGGGAAGAAACAACTATGTTTTTTTCATATCAGAATATCATCTATTGCCATTTATTTATACCTGATATCAATCTCTCTATTACACATATTTTTTATTTGCAGATATGAAGCTACGAGATAGTCAAGTTCATATAGTACATTAACAAAGGCAATATATATAGCAAGTTAGATAGGTAGATAGATAGATAGATAGATAGATAGATAGATAGATAGATAAATGGATAGATATAGATTTAGGTATAGATATAGACATAGACACAGATATAGATATAAATAGATACAAATATATAGATATATAGATATAATATTACATTATAAAAATGTGGTAAAATGAAATATAAAAAAAATCTAAAAACACAAAATATGAAGAAAAGAACCTCAAAAAAGATGCCATCAAGTTTGATTTCTGTTGGCCATCTACTGCTGAACAAGTAGAGAAGAGTGGTATAGCTGGATCTTGAGGTAAATTGATTACCATCTTTCTGAACAACCACCACACTAATTTCTACTATGGATGGACAAACTTCCTTTTTTGTTGTTTTCTTTTTTTCTTTTCTTTTCCTTTTCTTTTTTAGTTTCTTCTCTGTTCTTTATTTATTATTTATACAGCAGGCCAGAAGAGGACACCAGATCTGATTATAAGTGGTTATGAGCCATACCATGTGGTTGCTGAGACTTGAACTCAGGACCTCTGGAAGAGCAGCCAGTGCTCTTAACCTCTGAGCCATCTCCACAGCCCATTTTCTTTTCTTTTTTATTTAATCTTTTTATTTTTTATTCGCTCTCTGTGTCTGTGTATCTTCCTCCCCTCTCTCTATTTACCTTACAGGTCCCTTGTATATATATTATTTATGGCTTCTGGTTTTATGTTTTTATGGGATTTTCAAGTATGTTAATGCTTGTTCTCTTTTCATATTGTTGTGTATTATAATGTAGTACAGTACAGTACAGGATAGGATAGGATATTTTTATTATTCCTTAAAAACAATCTGTTTGTTTTCTAATGAGAATCTGAGAGGGAGTGGATCAAGATGGGAGGTGAGTTGGGGAAAATGGGAGAAGTAGCAGGAAGGGAATGTGTAATCAGGTGAATTAAAAAAAAAAACCTTTTTTTCAATAAAAGAAAAAAATAATAAAAATATGAGCCGAGGTGGGGCAGTTTTATGCACAATGTTAATGCTAGCACTTGGGAGGCATAGGCAGGCAGATTTCTGAGTTCAAGACCTGCGCCACACACTTTGTGTGATTGCAGTATTTGAGGCAAAAACTTCAAGGAAAGTCAGTCTTCTGTCTCTGAATTGTCACCTGTCACCCCAAACTCAGAGGTAGCCCAGATATGTCCTTGAGAACTCGTGCTAGGTGCCCACCAAAATATGATTTTTTTACAGCTACACAAAATCAGACATTACTCTCTGACCTTCACCAATGTTCCAACATCTTAGCCAAACCCTGGTTTGGAATTTACCCACCCAGGGCATTGAAGCTCACAGAATGAGAGACTTATCCCAGGACAAGGTCAATTAAAATCCTCATTCTCAGTCATGTACTGCAGCTGAACCACTTCTAGGAATTATCAAGAGACCTGTCTCTACTTGCCCAGAAGATTAGCATAGTGGCCTTTTTACCTAGGGTGGGTGGGACCTTGAGTCAGGAGAGTGTGTGTATGAGAGATAGTCTACAGCATTCTGCATTCTAGATTCAGCAATCTGCATTCAGCATTTGGACTCGCTCGCACTCAATCTAGAACCAGAACTTAGGTGGACTAGGACTTAAGATTCATGCAGTCCATAGACCCAACCCCACTGCCCAGAGTGCTTGGGCCCAGGGGGGTGCAACACCAGCTGAGATTCAAGAAAGTGAGCATTCGAGATTTGAGCATTCAGCATTGAGGATTCGAGATTCGAGCCTCTACCCTCCTGGCTGGTGCACCCGCAGACCCCCTGGGACTCCAGCTGGGCCCATGTGGCCCGAGCGTGCTCAGAGCCCAGGGGTGCTGCACCAGTCCAGAAGAGATGGCTGATGTTTTAGATTCAGTGTATTTTAGGTGACCTCAGATGTACCTCGACTACTGAGCTGCCAGATTTTTCATTTCTCTTTTGCAATGATTGGAAACACCGCATGTATTTCTTAAAAATGGCATCAGACTTTTATAGTCATTGCAAAAGAGAAATGAGAAATCTGGTAGCTCAGATTTTACTGGAGAAGACGAGTGGACGTGGCAGAAGAGAATTATGGAGATGAAAGTAATCCAGAAGTTATTACAATACTTCAGTATGGGAGTATAGACCTGAATAGTGGCAATTGAAAAGTGAATAAGGAGAAAATGCTGGTAGATTTCTGAAATATGAATTGGAGAATTTTTAAGTTGCAAACTGTTAACCACATAGAGTAAAGGAAGAAAAATTACCAGAAGCACTGCACTTGAGGGACGGAATACAGTCACAGTGTTATAGATAGTCTCACATGCAGTTGTACACCTCTCTGAGACAGCTATGTTACCACTTGTCAACAATTCTTTCTACATGTGTGGGGAAAAATGCATCCTGATTGGAACATTCAAATAACTATTTTGTCCTAAACAACTTAGATGTTAAATATTATTTTGGCATATGGGAAAAATGTTTCATATTAATTTAGGCATTACCACCACTGTTAAATTTTAATAATCAGACTAGAAGAAGAATCTCCTCAGCCAGTATATTGTAAAATATGGTCGATAGACTTATTCATAAATTGACTTGTAGAAAAAACTGTGCAAAGTGTTTCTTTTCCCCAGAGTTGATATCATAATTCTACGGCTTGACTTTATCAATAGAGATAACATTTAAGCTAGCATTTTCCAAATTAAATTTATTTAAGTAATGATATTTTTCAAATTTTCTTTTCACACCAATTTCAGTGTAAAATTATATTCCAAGTAAAATATTTCCCTGCATTTTCCTTAATTAAATGAAATCTCTATATAGAGAGAACAAACCACAGAAAGTCTGAATGGTTCTTTTAAGTGTGCTCTTTTAAATATGTCCATGTAAACTCAGAGGGCTCCCACCTCTCTTGTCTGTTATAATGCATGGAGAGAGAAGGGAAGACTATAAATAATTCATTTCAGTTCTCATTCCCTAAGTTGATATTGCCTTTCCCTGAGTTTATGTAGACACACCTTTGATCTTACATGAAATATGGTGGAAATGCCTACAGTCATGACTGAATACTTTCTGAATGATTAACTTCTGTGCAAGTTGAAATGTTGATAATTTAATAATTTTTAAAATTATTATATTATTAAATTAAAAAGGGTACTTGTATGATAAAAAAGAACAAAAAAGAAAGAAAGGAGAGAGTAGAGAATATTAGAAGAGTTAACACATACTAAAGATATTCAAAAAAGCTATATGAAAACTTTGTAGTTCAGATATTTTCAAAATATCACATACACAGAGATTCATCATGAAGGAGCAGGGGCAATGCAATTAATACTCTATAAGTTTCCAAATAAAAATTCTAGGGCCAGTTATGCGTTGCCTTTTTTAGAGTTGTTGTCACAAACAGTCCCCTTCCTCAGGCTATTGCCATTGCTCTTTGTTAATCTAGAGCTTGAAGGTAAGATGACATTTTTTAAGACAACACATACATAAATCACAGAATATGGAAAAATTGAACTGATACAAATCTAGAAGATTCACCACTGCTAGATAAATTTCATGGCACAGTAACTTCCTATTTGTGCTACTGAGAGATAAAACTATTTATTATTATTTAATAATAATATTATTTACTATTTGCTTTGTTCTTGCTGTAATAAAAATGATGACGGAAGCAAGTTATAGAAGTTTTTAATTTAACCTTAATGGTTCAGAGGAGTAAACATCTATCATGGTGGGTCAGAAGAGCAGCCAGTGCCAGTTATGGTGGCGGAGAGGGATATGAAGACATCATATCTTTACCAAAAGCACAAAGCAGAGATCATAAACTAGCAGAGGTTTGAGGCCATAAACTTTCAACTTCTCCCTGGTGACACACTTCCCATAAAGAGGCTATACTTTCCTATAACAATTTTATACAGTACCACCAACTGAAAACCAACTATTCAAATTCTTGAGTCTGTCAGAGACATTTATAATTCAAGCCACCACACTTATTCAACTGTTAATTCTGGAAGCGACAGTAATAACTGGCCTATGAAGATATTTCTACATATAAAGTAGTGACCCTAAGCCTGTCAGAATAACCAAATACTTTCTGATTACATTTAAAGCCTACTCTAGAAGGCAGAACTTATGGTTGGTAGTATTACTTAGACAGATGGCTAAGTTAGAGTCCCTAGGGGGAGAATCTAAAAATATTACTCTGCTAAATGAACAGAATTATACTAGCCCATAAGTTCTTATCTTTATACCAATAAAACTAGTTCATATATCAACCATCTATACAACAGCTTTCTTTTATAGTAGATGGCAAGTAAGACCACAACTACAACTGGTCAACATGCTGGGATTGAGAAATTGTAGAGTGCACATTTTTAAATAACGCATCTATATCACATCCTCTGCCCCTGAGCCTCATGGATCATTGTGGAAGAAATGGTAGTAGCATTATAATACCCAGACATGGTAGTATCTGCACGAAAATAATTCCTGGACTTGATAGCCCAGTTATACCTATGCACCCATAGCAGTTAGGAATGTAACAAGAAGACTTGTACAGTATCAAGCCAGCCAAAGTTCCAGCATGAGTGAAGAAATGGCTAACAAAAATCCCATCTATATTTGTGAAGCTATTCATAACTGATTACTACTGGAAGAAGGAGGAAATTTTCCTTTGGGATGAAGCCCATGAAAGGCTGCTCTAAAATGTGGTCTTATAGCCATGCAAATGCAGGCAGCACTAACTATAGTGAGTGAGCTTTAAAAAAAAAACATGAAGTCGGGAAGAAAAATATAGGGAAGAAATTTGAGAGGTAGCAAGGATTGATTTAATCAAACTGCAGTATACATGTGTATGAAATTCTCTAACAATTAGAAAAAAAGTCCCAATTAGTATCTATGCTTTCAGCACGGGTGCTTCTCTGACAAAGGATAAAATAGCTATCAGTCACATGACTCCTCAGTGACTTCATCTAGAAATTCTGACTTCTCCCTGCTGTTTTCTCATCCTGTCTCATTTGGCTGGCTTACAGTAGTAGCAGATTACCGCTATAAATGGTGAGCCCCTTCCCCTTCAGCTTACCTCTGGTTAAATACCCATGTCTGCATCTATGAACATTCTTGTACTCTAATGTATGTAGATAATGAAAATTCATACCAGTGACCTCTGTGACTCTGCCAAGAGTTTCATGCAGAAGCCAATTTCCTTCCCTACTGCTGTGGAAACTCTTTGTGCTTGCTTTGAATCTGCTCCTTTTCAGGGCAATCATGCACACTCCTAAAATGTAACTACAATCTGGGCTGTTAGTGGGAATCTGTGCCAGGGACCTTTGAAACAGGGTCATGGCCATGTTATCACCCATTTCATGCTTCTCTCTGTTTTCTGGCATGACCCCTTTTGAAGTATAACTTTTAAAACTTTCAAGGTAGGTGTACAGGATGGACTATATAAGTGTTTGAGTAAATGTCAGGGCATTTGTTTCCAAAAGAATATGAACAACAGTACATCTTAAGCCCTTTATACTCCAGAAAAACAGAACAATAGTGTAGTGGAACAAAAGTCATATTACTTATGAAGGCACAGTACTCTTTTACAGCAACTGTTTTATGAGCCAGTAAGGTTGCTTGAGGTCAGTGAACAGAATAATTCCATGAGTTTGGTCAGTTCTGCTGCAGTCCTTTTGGATTCATGCTGTCAGTTCTGCCAAAAATCACACACACACACACACACACACACACACACACACACACACGCACGCACGCACGCACGCACGCACGCACGCACGCACGCACACGCACATGCACACACTCACACACACGCACACACTCACACACACGCACACACATTCACACACACACTCACACACATGCTTACACACACACACACGCGCGCACATGCACACATGAGTACATATCACCCTCCTCAAGCAGATTGTGGATGCATATTTCAAAAGTCCTGAATGTGAAAATTCACTGACTTAATAATTTCACCTGACATCTTTCATCCAACCCTACTTAGCTATGCATTTTTTAGCAACAATCAGTGTGGCAACTAGATTCTCAATAATCCTTTAATAATGTACCCATTTGGTCTGCCACTGACAGCCAATATAAGTTCCAGTCCAGTGGAACTCTGTTGCCATTTGTTAATATTTCTGGGAAGGAAAGACATAGGTAGACAGAGTACCCTGGTAAATAACTTGAGAAAACACTTTCTTGCTTTTGCTTTCTATAAGTTTTGCTGTCTGTCCATTCTGGGCCTCATCTCACACACAGACCTCCCTCAAATTCTTCTATCAGATACCCCATATCTTAGGCTAAGAATAACCCTCCTAGATTCTAATTCTACATGCTTGCAAATAAGGACACAGGTATCCTGCCTGCTGCCCTCCTACCTCCTTCCTGAGGTACATACTGTGGGTCCACTTTCTGGTTCTGAATAGTTTCATCATGCAAGCAATTTGTTTGCAATATCTACCTGTTCATGATGCAGCTTTTAAAAAAATTGTTGAGCCTAACTTTTAATCCTTACCTGAGCCTTGGCTTAGCATTCAGTCAGTGGATATTAATAGTCTAAAGGTTTGCAAAATACCTTCCTGAGAAATAATTAGCTGTGCAGGTGAATAATGTGAAAGGGGTAGATTGGCTTTTTATAGGAATGGAAATAGAGATGCCTTTATTCATGAAAATGACAGTGAGAAAAAGGTAAAATTACTAAGAAATTAAAGAGCCACAAAAAAGAAGTCTTGATCATTAAGTAGGATACAGGTTGGTTGTAATGTACTCTTTCAAGTGTAAGTAGATTTAAATCTAATATGTGCATTAAGTGGATACATTATTTCAAAATGTATTCAAAAACTCAACCATTGGCTTGACATAAAGTTTATCTACATACCAAGAGGATAAGGCTATTTTCCTATAAGGGTAAGAATATTGGAGAATTTCTTGATATATACATACATACATACATATATATAAAGATAGAATTGGGTTGTTGCTTTTTTCTTCCTTATCAAATCCATTAATCTATTCATACATAAGATGAATAATAATGGCTAACCTGCCAGTTAGTATAACTATGTAAAGAGTTTGAAGCTGTAAAACAAACATCATTCAAGTTAGAATATGATTTTTCCTTCCAATGGTTAAACAAACTCTGTACTAAATACATACATTTGTTCATATTGAAAAAAATGAGATGATGGGTGTGATGCAGGCTTTTAATTCTAGCTTCAAGGAAGTTCAAGTTCTTGAGTTGAAGGTCATTCTGGGCTACAAGTGTCTGTCTTTGTTTAGAAAAAAAATAAGGAAGAGAGATAGGGGAGGGAGAAAGGAAAGGAAAGGAAAGGAAAGGAAAGGAAAGGAAAGGAAAGGAAAGGAAAGGAAAGGAAAGGAAAGAAAAGGAAAGGAAAGGAAAGGAAAGGAAAGGAAAGGAAAGGAAAGGAAAGAACAACAGAGGAAGGAACCTAGCTGAAAGAGGGAAAGGACAGAAGCAAGGGAGGAGGGGAATGAAATAAAGAAGAAAATTAGTTCTTGTTTTAGATTTTCTACATTTGTCTGAGAAAACCTTTATTCCTTGAGTCAAGTCACACCAGGGGAAAAGAAGTCTTTTAGTTTCATTTCTATTGCTGTCACAAATGCTCTGACAAAAAGCAACAAGGGAGAGGAAAGAGTTTATTTAGCTTGAGATTTCAAGTTACAGCCTCTCTTCGGGAGATGTTGAGCAGCTACTCACATAATATTCCCACTCAAGAGCAAATAGAATAAATACACTCTTGCTGGCTTTCAGCTACTGTTGCTTTCACTGGTATTGTGCAGACACTGGAAATAGTGATTCCATAATAGATTGACTCTTGCTACACATTAAATGCCCATCTGCATGCCTACAGGTTGACTTGATTTAAATATTACTTAGTTAATATTCTTTCCAGGTGATTCTCGGTTGTGTCAAGTTGACAATTAAATCTAAGTAGAAGAACAAGCGAAATAATAATGGCAATATAAACTTACAGACAGTATTGAACTACAGCACCAACCACTGCTCAGCTTCCCAGCCCTTCTACCCATCAGGCTGCTTTGCTGGAGGAGTACATTTTTCTTCCCAAGACCTAAAGCTATTCTCACACAAAAGCTACATTGTAGTTCTTTTTGGCCTGTGAGGCAAATGTCAGTATGCAAGATGCCTGTGTCTGTGTCTGTAGTTACCTTTCTGTAGCTGTGATGCTTTGAGAATAGGTAGCTCCTTAACTCCAACAGGCATTATTGTTACAAACCACAATCCCTGTCACTATACATACTGTATCAGCTTTAAAGGAAACTGCTAAGAAAACACTGGGCCATTGAAGCCCTGAGAGGAGCCTGAGATTGGGATGCTGGATGCCTCTCCTGTGACTCAAGGATTATTGTGGAGCTTTCATCTCCCTGAACACACTTTGTTTGCTCTGCAGTGCTGTTCCCAGGTACTGTATGGGTCATTTTGCTTAGGTATATTGATCTCATCAAGACCTGTCAAATTTTGCTGTTGTTTGGAAACAAAACATGAAAACCCAATTGTTTCTCTGATGTTTGGACATTGAACAGGTATTTTATCTCCTTTCAAAATTCATATGTTTAAGTACTGACTCCATTATAGATGGCTATGGCGAGTCTTTGCCATGATAATCAAATTCCTGGGACATCATTTGTCACTTATGTGAATTTTGATCCAATTTGACTGTAGTCTTTTTTTATAAAAGGGGGCCATTTAGATATATATTCATGCCAAGGAAAATGACACAAAGGATCAAGAGGAGGAACCCACCGTCCTAGAAAAGATGATTCCAAGATCTTCCTTTTCAGCCTTCAATACCAAGAATCCCAATACACCACTCTCAGATTCAAACCAAAGAGTTGAGAGGTAAAAGTGTGCTGCTTAGGGAATGTACTTGGTGATACTTTGCAGCATGAGCAAACACCCTAAAGGTCAACAAGGGCACAGTAATTACAAACTATAATTATTCAGGATTTTATACAAGTAAACCTTAGTTGGGTGTCAAAAGTTCTCTTGTGATCATTTTAAGGGATAGATTAGGCCATTGGGCACAATTATACAGACTAGAGTACTTTAAAGTGTGATCAAAACACTCTAAATATTTAGAAGGAGCATAACCTGGGACTGTCCAAGGAAAGCAAGAGGGTTGCTCATCCTACGTGGAACAATCATGGCATAAAGACAAAAGACCAACATCCTTCAGATTTGTCTTCATTATATGCATTTATTTTGAACCCTGGTCAACCACTCTATATATTTTTCATCATAACATTTTGCTAATTCTATCCATGATGTTATATTTTCCTTTAATTGTTTAAAATTTTATTTAATCTTTTTTTACAATACAGATTTTATCCTGCTCCTGGTGCACCCTCTGACTGTTCCACATCCCATACCTCCTTGCTCCATCCCCTCATGGATGTCCCCATCCTCCCACCCCCAATCCACCACCCCCCAAGACCTCACCACTCCCTGGAATTTCCAGTCTCTTGAGGTTTAGGTGCATCTTCTCTGACTGAGTCCAGACCAAGCAGCCCTCTGCTGTATATGTGTTGGGGCCTCATATCAGCTGGTATATGCTGCCTGGTTGGTGGTATAGTGTCTGAGGCATCTTGGGAGTCCAGTTTAATTGAGACTGCTCGTTCTCCTACAGGGTTGCCCTCCTCCTCAGCTTCTTCCAGGTCTTTCCTAATTCCACAGGGGTCAGCAGCTTCTGTCCATGGGTTGGATGGAAATATCTGCATCTGACACTTTCAGCTGCTTGCTGGGCCTTTCAGATGGCAGTCATGATAGGCCCCTGTTTATGAGCACCCCATAGCCTCAGTAATTGTGTCAGACCTTGGAGTCTCACCTTAAGCTGGATCCCACATTAGGCCTGTCGATGTATCTCCTTTTTCTCAAGCTCTTCTCCATTTCTATTTCTGCAGTTCTTTCAGAAAGGGACAATTATTGGTCATAGTTTTTGACTGTGGGATGACAACCCCATTCCTCACTTAAGGCTCTACAGGTTCCCTCTCCCCACTGTGGGGCATTTCATATAAGGTCCCTCCCTTTGAGTCCTGAGAGTCTCTCACCTCCTAGGCCTCTGGTACATTCTGGAGTGTGCTCCCACCTACTACCTCCAAGGTTGCCTTTTTCCATTCTTTCTGCTGGCCCTCAGGGCTACCGGCACCCAATACCTGATCATGTTCCTCTTTTTCCCTCCCTGTCTCCTTTCCCACCCATGTTCCTCCCTCCCTTCACCCTCTTATGATTGCTTTCTTCTCCCTCTCAAGTGGGGTTGAGGTGTCTTTACTTGGGCCCTTCAGTTTGTTAACCTTTTAATAGTTCTGTGGACTGTATCCTAGGTATTCTGTACTTTGTTTTTAACTAATATTCACTTGCTAGTGAGTACATGCTGTGCATGTCCTTTTGAGTCTGAGTTACCTCACTCAGGATGGTATTTTCTAGTTCCATTCATTTGCTTGGAAAACTCATTCTTTTTTATTTTATTTTATTTTTATTAGATGTTTTCTTATTTACAATATCTCCTTTCCCAGGTTCTCCTCAAAAACAAAGCAAAACAAAACAAAACAAAAACTAAAATAATCCCCATGTTCCCTCTTCCCTCGCCCTGCTCACCATCCCACCCCCTCCTGCTTACTGGTCCTGGCATTCCCCTACACTGGGGTATAGAACCTTCACAGGGCCAAGGTCCTCTCCTCCCATTGATGACCAACTTGGACATCCTCTGCTATAGGCACACTGCAGGAGCCATGAGTCTCCCCCATGTGTATTCTTTGGTTGGAGTTTTAGTCCCTGGGAGCTCTGAGAGTACTAGTTAGTTCATATTATTGTTCGTCCTAAGGGGCTGCAACCCTTCAGCTCCTTGGGTCCTTTCTCTAGTTCCTTCATTGGGGACCCTGTGCTCAATCCAATGGTTGGCTGTGAGCCTCTACTTCTGTATTAGTCAGGTACTGTCAGAGGCTCTCAGGAGACAGCTATATCAGGCTCCTGTCATCCAGCACTTGTTGGCATTCACAATAGTGTCTAGATTTGATGATTGAATATGGGAAGAATTCCCAGGTGGAGCAGTCTCTGGATTGTACTTCCTTTAGTCTCTGCTCCATAGTTGGCCTCTACAACTCCTTCCATGGGTATTTTGTTCCCCATTTTAAGAAGGAACAAAGTATCCTCACTTTGGTGTTCCTTCTTGAGTTTCTTATGATTTGTGGTTTGTACTTTGTGTATTCTGATCTTCTAGGCTAATATCTACTTAT
>NW_022196909.1:69809967-69811734 GCF_008632895.1 Mastomys coucha | reverse complement strand
AGATCTTTTCCCAATTTGTTGGTTGCCATTTTGTCCTATGGACAGTGTCTTTTGCCTTACAGAAGCTTCGCAATTTTATGCAGTCCCATTTGTCAATTCTTGATCTTAGAGCAGAAGCTATTAGTGTTCTGTTCAGGAAAATTTCCCCTGTGCCTATGTGCTCGAGGCTCTTCATTATCTTCTTTTCTATTAGTTTGAGTGTATCTGGTTTGATGTGGAGATCCTTGATCCACTTGGATTTGAGCTTTGTACAAGGAGAAAGGAATGGATCAGTTAACCTTCTTCTACATGCTAACTGCCAGTTGAGCCAGCACCATTTGTTGAAAATGCTGTCTTTTTTCCACTGGATGGTTTTAGCTCATTTGTCAAAGATCAAGTGGCCATAGGTGTGTGGGTTCATTTCTGGGTCTTCAATTCTATTCCATTGATCTACCTGCCTGTTACTTGTACCAATACCATGCAGTTTTTATCAAAATTGCTTTGTAGTACAGCTTAAGGTCTGGTGGTAATCTCATTCTTAATGACTGAGTATCATTCCATTGTGTAAATGAACCACATTTTCTCTATCTATTCTTCAGTTGTGGGACATCTGGGTTGTTTCCAGCTTCTGACTATCATAGATGAGAGTGCTATGAACACACTGGAGCATTTGTCTCTGTGGCATGGTGGGGCATCTTTTGGGTATATTCGTCTTTTTTGACATCCTCACAAACATATGCTGTCACCTGATTGGTGTAAGGTGGAATCTCAGGATCATTTATATTTGCATTTCCCTGATCACTAAGGACTTTGAACATTACTTTAAGTGATTCTTAGCCATTAGGGATTCCTCTTTTGTGAATTCTCTTTAGTTTGTATCCCAGTTAAAGTATCTATACAGACCTATATCCCCTAAGGAAATAGAAGAAGTCATTTAAAAAGTTAACCAAAAAGAGCCCAGGGCCAGATGGCTTTAATGTAGAATTCTACAAGGCCTTCAAACAAGACCTAATACCAATATTCCTCAAACTATTCCATAAAATAGAAACAGAAGGAACACAACTTAATTCATTCTATGAAGCCACAATTACTCTGATGCCTAAGCCACACAAGGATGCAACAAAAAATAAATGAGGATCAGACCAATTTTGCTTATGAATATTGATGGAAAAATACTCAATAAAATCCTTGCAAACTGAATCCAAGAACATATCTAAACCATCATTCACCATGATGAAGTAGGCTTCATCCCACTGTTGCTTGGTTGGTTCAACATATGAAAATCCATTAACATATTCTGTTTGTCTGTTTTAATAAAGATACACATGGATGCACACCAAGATATACACTGGAAAAAGACAACTTCAACAAATGCTACTAGTCAAACCCTATGTGCTACTGTCTTTGGTACAGAATGGCACTCTATCCCCTGCCAAATTAAAGTGCAAGCACCAAAATATCTACAAACCCTTTGATCTAAAACAATGTCCTATCTGTAAGGTCTTCTAGTACCATAGTGGTACAGAATTTATGAGAGTAACCAACTAATTTGACATATTCTACAAGATGAATCTCTTATCCAAAAGTGCTTCAATGACCTTCAAAGAACCTGTGGGTTTGCCCAGAGACCAAGGGGAGAATCAAATACTGCTGTTCTAAAAGAGAATAGGAGCAATATAATTACTACTAATGACATTTTGTTATACTCATAAATTAGTGACAAGCTCATCCATCCTCAGAGAAGCTTACTCTTGCGACAAAAGACAATGAATATGAGACCCACAGCCA
>NW_022196909.1:69774851-69809957 GCF_008632895.1 Mastomys coucha | reverse complement strand
AAAAAAAAACAACGTGTAACTCTTAGCCCTACATGGGGTCTTAATCAAATATCCTCCATTCAGGGCTTAGGGAACCCTACAGAAGAGTAGGCAAAAACAATGTATAATCCAGAAGGCATGGAGGACACCAAGGAAACACTCTGAAAGTCAATGCACATAAATACACATAGGAACTCATAGACTGAGGTGGCATGCATGGAACCTGCATAGGTCAGCACCAGATTGGGTCATAGAGCTAAAGAAACAACATTACTCCACTAACCAATTGATAAGAACTTGAAAGTACAAATTCAGTACTTTTCTAAAGGAGTGTCACTGTGGAAACAAACTACTCCTAATGATAGGCTGGATGCTCAGTTGTAAATGTCTAAAAGAAAATGAATTCAATCACAACTTTTTTATTAGATATTTTCTTTATTTACATGTCATATGATATCTCCTCTCCCAGTTTCCCTTCTGAAAAAACATAAAAAAATAAAAAATAATAAAAAATAATAATTAAAAAAACAACCAAAAACGAAAAGAACAACAAAAATACCCTGTTCCCTCCCACTTCATCTGCTCACCAACCCACCCTCTCCCACTTCCTGGCCCTGGCATTCCCCTACACTGGGGCATAGAACCTACACAGGGCCAAGAGCCTCTCCTCCCATTGATGACTGACTTGACATATGCTGCTGGAGCTATGAGTCCCATCATGTGTACTCTTTGGTTGGTGGTTTAGTCCCTGGGAGCTCTGAGGGAACTAGTTAGTTCATATTGTTGTTCGTCCTAAGAGGCTGCAAACCCTTCAGCTCCTTGGGTCTTTTCTCTAGCTCCTTCATTGGGGACTCTGTGCTCAGTCCAATGGATGGCTGTGAACCTCTACTTCTGTATTATTCAGGTACTATCAGAGCCTCTCAGGAGACAGCTATATCAGGCTCCTGTCAGCCAGCACATGCCAACCACAACTTCTGAGGTTCCTAATCTCATAATGTCAGGGATTTTTCCACTTTTACTTTTATCTCTTTTTTATTTTTAATTTAATTTAATTTATCTCTTTGAATCCCTATTTTACCTACAAACAAGTGGATCTCTGAGTCTCTGTTTCTTGTATCTTTTGGGGGATCTTTCCCTTCTCTTTGTTTTCTTTGGTCCTATTCTGATGTGCAAATTTCTTGTTTTATCATATCTTATATCATATCATAGTATGTCATAATCTCTTAGAAGTCTTTGTTTTTTAAAGAGTCAGAAAGGAAGTAGATTGAGATGGGGGTAAATAGGAATAAATTGGGAGGAGAAGGAAGATAAACCATAATCATGATATAGTATATGAGAAAAAACTATATTCAATGAAAGGAGAAAATATTGTTTTTTAAAAAAATATTGAAAATTATATGTGCCTAGTAGGAAAACTGAGTAATGTTTTAAGGCAGAGAGAAGTAATGAATGATATCACAGAGTGTTGATACAAAGATACAGAAAGTAAAGTTTCTATTTTATTTAAGTGTCAGGTTGTTTAGAGAGGAACTTTCCAAAAGAGACACAGAATTTCCCTAAGAAATATGTCCCCTACAAAGATGCATCAGTTTAGAACATTCTAGATAAAGTTTTAGAATATAGCTTATCTCTCATTTTCTTATCAAGAATGATAATCATTTCCTGCCTCCTGAATCAAATTTTAGGCATTTTGGAGTATTTGACAATGATAGAAACATCTTATATTTTTATTACTAATTCCTATCTTATGTATACATCTTGAGCAAAATTTAATGCACTAATCAAAATCTTGCATTTCTGACACTGATACTACTCAGCTGAATACATAAGATCTGAGAAAATTCTTATCACTCCCATGCACTCACACGCTGCCATGGGGTCCCTTTCTACACAGGAACTGGTGTCTTGGGTCAGAAAAGACACTTGAGATACTAGACACAATTTTTGAAAACCTTCTCAAATAATAAGGCTCATAAAATAATCCATGTAAACCTAAAACTATTGAGCTTGGAGAGGTCAGGCAAAATAATTACTAAAACCAGAATCCAGGAAGAAAGAAAGAAAGAAAGAAAGAAAGAAAGAAAGAAAGAAAGAAGAGAGGGAGAAAGAAGAGAGAGAGAGAGAGAGAGAGAGAGAGAGAGAGAGAGAGAGAGAGAGAGGGAGAGGGAGAGAGAGAGAAAGGGAGGGAGGGAGGGAAGGAGGAAGAGGAAGGGAGAGATGGATGGAGACAGGCAAGCTGGCAAACCAAGCAAGCAAACAAGCAAGTATATGAAAAACTTCTTACACTGAAGCAAAACAAGAATCCTGGAGGTCAATTATACTATACAGTGCCCAATCACCTATGATTGAGAACATTATTAGCCTGGAAAGGCTAACGCTCTATGCTAACAATGATCCTAGATAGTTAAATACAATGCTATAATAAAATTACACATAGCTAATATTCTTAACCATTTTGAAAAAACTTAGATTAAGATTAAATATGCTCAGATGACAAAATCTACTGCATTTAATAGCAACAGACTTTTTAAACACCATTTTGTTGAATTCAGCTACCAATGGTGTGGTGATTAGATTTTTTTTTTAACTTTTTTATTAAATATTTTCTTTTTATACATTTCAAATGTTATCTCCTTTCCTGGTTTCCCCTCCTAAACTCCCCCTTCTCCTGCTTCTATGAGGGTGTTACCCACCCACCCAGTATCGATTCCCCGCCCTGCTATTCCTCTACCCTGGGGCTTTGAGTCTTCACAGGACCAAGGGTCTCTTCTTCCATTGATGCCAGATAAGGCAGTTCTCTGCTACATATGCAGCTGGAGCCATGAGTCGCTCCATGTGAACTCCCTGGTTGATGGTAATAGTCCCTGGGAGCTGTGGAGGGTCTGTTTTTGATATTGTTATCCTTCCTATGGGATTGCAAACCCCTTCAGTTCCTTCAGTCCTTTTTCTAACTCCTTCATTGGGGTCCCTGTGCTCAGTCCGATGGTTGGCTGTGAGCATTCCCATCTGTATTGGTGAGGCTCATTTAACTTTTATTTCCCAGTACTTTCTAAAAAAGACCTAACATGGGTAAAATGCCTCTCAAAATGTTTGGAAAACTAAATTAATATCAATAAAGGGAAACTATATACAGGATAGCACAGGGTCATGGCAAAACACCAAGCCAATAGTAAGGCTGTTAAAGTGCAGGTGTCACGTGTCACAGGCCTTGGATCTGTAACAGCAATTAGATGGGGGACGTCTTCAGGGCTGAACGCTGTGCAGCCTTTCCTTCAAAGTTGTAAAAAATCTGTTTCTTAAATACTATAAAAGACAGGATTACCAAGGCTGAAAAGGTCTCTATATACAAATAATGTAGATAATGCTTCTATGGGGGAAGCATCTCAGGCCATACACACCAGCTGAGCAGATGCTCTGGGTGTATTATCCCCAAGCAGTGACTTACAGTTTCTCATTTCACTTCAGTAATTGTAGTGGTTTTGATGAAATGTTGCAATACTTAGGCATAAAAATTCTTTGGTTATGTTAGACATATTTACCCTCATGATCAGATTTCCCTGCAAGTTTTAAAAATAAAAATTATTTAACTGACCTAACTATGGGTAGTAGACACAGCTATAGTCTCCGAATACATGATTAGTTAGAAACCTATACACTCTGAGCTGAGAAAGCTGGATTACTGACTGTAAGACTACATGATAAATTAGTTATTTTTCTTGGAAAAATGAGAAGGGTTTGTATTAAATCATGATCAAAACATGACCATGAAGATCGCTGAGCAAGCAGATCCATCAGATTGGGACACATCAGTATGACCTCTGAGCTATGAGACTAAAGAGGGGAGTTTTTAGAATGTAAAAATAAATTTCTTGTCAACTCAGATTATCCAATGTGATATTAGCAGAGAAAAAAGAAATTAGGCAATATATTAAAGCACCAAGGTCCATAAACTATGTGCATAACAGAACCAGACTGTTCTAGGATGGTGTCTGTACATGATATTCATGCCTCTGAGGTCTGGAATGATGTTGTATGCTAGTCTCTTGAAGAAATGCACACAGTTTAAAATTAAAGGTTTAAAAATATCTTATGAACTCTACAAAGAAGTCTTAACTGAAGAATTTTCAAAAATTCTTCATTCTACTGAGAAAAGTAGAAAGTTATTTATGGATATAAGATGTTGGGATTCTAGTTAGTTCATATTGCACATGGTGGGTCTGATTGTTCTGGCAGCATGTGTATAGTAGAGGATTGCAAATTTGATCTTCAATAGAAGGAGAGTACCTCAGCCCTGTGAAGGTTCTGTGCCCCGGTGTAGGGGAATGCTAGGGAGAGGGTGGGGTGGCAGGCATGGGGAGGGGGTAGGCAACAGGGGTTTGTTCTTGCTGTTTTTGTTTGTTTGTTTTTTGGAGGGGAAACTGGGAAAAGAGAAATTTACATGTAAATAAAGAAAATATCAAAAAAAAAAGTAGCTGAGCAAACCAGAAAAAAAAAAAAGCAATCATTTATTCTAATAATCTTTTACATTGTTTTTAGTCTATATTTTTAAACTTCATTAAAATATAATTACATGAAAAAAAAAGATGTTGGGATGCTCTGCTAGATTTAGGAATAAGTAGGTTGCAGGTTATTAATTAGCCATCATCCACGGAGAGCTATAGCAGAGAGCAGTGTCCTGCAGCAGCAGAAGATACTGTTTGAAACTTTCATCCAACACACAGGTTTCACATGATTTTCATGGAGTGCTAAGGTAGCAATCATTAGCTGAGAATATAATGTCATGCAGCTGGTTTTTGTTGTGATTTTTAAGAATGCCTCTATCTCTCTCTTTGTGTGTCTCTGTCTCTCTGAGTTACTGTGTCTATTTATCTTCCCCTCTCTCTGTTTTTCTCCTTGTGTGTTTATCTCTGTCTCTGTGTCCCTCCCTCTTGTTCTCACTCCCCACCTCTGTTCATTCACATCTTTCCTGTGCTGAACTCTATACTCAAACATGTGAAGCATAGGGAAACTTTACGTTTTATTTATGCACATATGGATGCCAACACCATGGAAGAGAGCTTGGGGTGCAACTGCAGATATGACACAGATGGAATTGTAACTTTTCATCTGCTTCAATAGCACTTCATGTACCCTTCCAAAACCTGTTCCTAGGGATTTGGTTGGCAGTATAGGAAAAGTAACACTTTTATTTACCCACTCAGAAGATATAGTCATTGTGCAGATAAATTTCCACTTTTTAGTTTTATTTGGAATAGGGCAGACAGTTAAAATGGTGAAGTTGAATTCTGAATTATTTTCCAAGAGTTATTAACTACTACTCAAACTAAAAAGGCATTTCTTTAAGCTGTTGACCTTGATATCAAGACTCTAAAAGTTAGCATTCTTTTTCAAAGTCTTCCTCTCTGCTGTGGCTAGAGAGAACTCTAAAGATAAAACTTTAAATTATACTCAATTATAGTCAAAGCTGTCCCCCATGCCACAGCCAAAAACTCAATACTAGAAACCCAGGGCCCTTCTTTAGTCATTATAATGTAACAAAATAAACCTGCATCAGATATTCCAAGTCTTTATTTCCTTTGAAAAACCTGTGTGAGAATATTTATACTTTCTGCCACAAAATGTAGTCAAATTCTAAATCTGCTTTCTTTCAGAGATTTTGGTAAACTTCGAGGGACTAAATGTGAGCATCACATACAGACAGTGGTTCAACACCTAACACTGTGCCAGTTAGTACAACTCCTTAGGTTTGGCAACCCCCAGTCATAAAATTATTTCTGTTGCTATTTCATAATAGTAATTTCCCAACTGTTATGTATGAAAGAGTACATATTTTTGCTTTCCAGTGGTCTTAGGTGACCCCTCTGAAAGGGTCATTCAATCGCCAAAGTATTAGCGATCCACAGGTGGACATTACCTTCTCTGTGACAGCCTCAGTACTATCAATTGCATGAAATTTGCATAGAAAGAACAGGAGCCTGTCTCATTTATATTGCAATTTTCTGTTTCTAGATCTACCTAAGTGCTGTGCTACTCATATGACCAATATCTTACTGCAAAGGTCAGACTCTTGCCATTTTCAGATATGCTCAACAGAAATACACACTATAGAAAGTTGTAGATACTTGAGTAGTTTGGCATAATTTTATACCTGTTGAATCTAATAAAAATGGCCTTCACTAATTTATTTTCAATAATATACCACACACACACACACACACACACATACACACACACACAAACTTGAGGGTATTTTTCAAAACCTTTCTTAAGCATCCGTAACTTAACATTATCCTCTATACAAATCACTTTCACTTTTTCACTTTTTTTTTTACTATAGATGAGAAAGATTCATCTTTTAAATAGTAAATAATAGTTCAGAAGGAGCATCAAAGTCAGTAATAACAGTAGGATTTATAATTGAGCCAAAGCTTGTTCTTTTATTGGAGCTAAGCAAAAATAAAACTGATGGAGAGCATAGTTTACAAGCATCTATAATTAATATTTTCATTTACATGAAACTAGTTAAATATTTAAGACCACAGTCTATAGGGAAGAGATAAGAGTAGCCCAACTTCAGTTTTGAAGTTAGAAACCTTAATTTGAGCTGCAGCCAGATGACTTCCTTCAGGGTTTATCTGGACACTCTTTGTACCAACTCTATGTTATGATCTAGCTCAGACCTCAACAGTATCAGATCAAAACACAAACTCAAACATGTGCTAGCTGCTAACTCAAGCTTATCCTACGAAACCCATTAGATCAGAACATTGCAATACCTATAGCACTAATCCAGGTGCTCATACCTCTTCCTTTTAGTCCTATGGAGTACCATGATTAATATGCTGCTGAACTCCACAGTGATTTATTCATTGAAGAAAAAACATAGATAATATTATCTCCCATCCTCCTTCTCCTTTCTGTTCTTCCTTTGGTGTTAGCAGGGAAAAAAGCAATTTTGATGTACTAAGTTATGTAGTACTGAGCTACATCTGTAGTTTCCATTTGCATTTTGAAACTAGCTATTTACTATCATTTAAAAACACTGTATCTTCCATTTTAAGTTTCTATTTTTAACAATAGGTACTGAAAATATGAAAAGACACTTTTTCTTTCAAGTGTAATTTATTTAAAATAATACTTTGTTTTTTACTTTTATTTTTATGAGTTCAAAATACAATTACATAATGTCTCCCTTTCCTTCCTCTAAGCTCTACCACTCACCCCTTCTCACCTGACACACCCCTCCCCACCTGAGCATTAAAAGGAATAATAGCTCCATGTGCAAAAGCAACAGCACATTGAGAAATATTTCACCTGGGCAAATTGTGATTCTTGGAATCAACTCGTGAAGAGTTATCCTCTCTGGTCAGGTGGTTCATCTTACTCATGCCACCTCCAGCAGTCTACTTGAAGGACATCATTCCCTTTAGAGTACTGTTCTTTTAAAAGGAAGTGTGCAGAAGCACTTCCTTATATTACAGTAGAGTAATTCCACTTGTTCACTAATTAATATTGAGTAACATCTAGGTTCTTGATATTCAATATCACTAGAAACCAAGATTTGTAGTAATAATAGCCTATGAGAGTAGAGTCAAAGAAATGACCAACCTTAATTGCAAATATTATAAAAGGCTTATAAAGTAGTGTTTTATAACAATATTCCTGGCAGGGAGGGGGAATATTTTTTGATATTAAACAGGGAAATGAAAACAAACCTAAGTATGGTTTCTACTAAAGTCCATCTAAGACCCGACAACTTTTATTGGGATTATTTACAGGAATATGGGTGAAACAGTATTTTCAGGAGGAGAAATGACTTATAGTGTTGCATCACTACTACCTACCTGAGCATGAAAGGTAGCTCACACAGATGGAGACCTGAACTGTACTGAACACCTGCAGGAGAGTAGCTCAAAGCCTTGGAGAGTTTTGAGTCACCTGTCTGCATGAAGATAAGACCAACATTTCAGACTTTCAGTGTCAATTGTTTTGATCTTACTATGTGCTAGCTTTCATATTTTATACTATTTTTTCTGTACTGAGCTATTACGTAATAGGTGTATGTCCACAAGTCACACCACATTTTACTTAAAAAAGAACCACAGTAAGAGTAAGGAAAGATTCTAAGAGGCAGAGGTGGTGAATAACCAGAGAAAAGTATTGTCTGGACACAACAGGGCAGCAGAACAGAGAAACTCCTGGCAGTTATGACAGCATTTGAATAGGTCAGTTCAGAGCCGTTGGAAAATTCCACCAGGTATCCCTTCTATCCTGGAAGAGACGGGTCAGGTCAGAGAGCACATAGGCCTGAGGGAAGAGTCTAATTAAACCTCTACTACCTCATTCCCTAAGGACCAATCAGTTTAAAGGGTGCACTGTTCTGCCAATCATATTGTGCCTAGTTGCTGCTCTATTCCACCACTGGGAACTGTATAAAAACTCACTGAACAGGACTCCCAAGGTCCCTGCCTCTCCTTTCGGTACAATGATCCCAGCATGCTGGAACAATGAATTACTCTTGCTTTTTCATTGATCCCCAGCTCACTTTGGGGTAGGGAGTGGGGGGAGTAGCATCCCTGGTAAGCTAAGGCTCATCAGAGTCTTACATTTGGTGCATGGGCTAGTGCACCCTGTGGAAACACATCAGAGAACAGTGAATAGGAGGTCTAGAGCAGGTATTGCACTTTCCTGTCCATCTTGGTGTTTGTCAAAGTCTGAGTCTGTAAGTCTGTTTGAACTTTCAGTTTGCTTGCAAGTGTTGGGGGACTCGTACAGCATTCAGTTCCTGGTACTGTTAAGTATGCGGGCAAACTTGTCATAACTTCATGAACATGGGGAGCCTGGAGAACACTTCAGGGCTCCCTAGAGGGAGCCAAGAGGACTCGCTCCTTTTGGAAATAGCAAGACAGCATCAGTGGGAGCCGAGTCTTGCTACAACCTGGTTTATCTGCTTCCTGCTATGCTGTCAGGTACTGCTCTACTGTACTGCACCTAGTTTGTTTCTGCACAGCTAGAGCTGGCCGAGAAACTCTGTTCTGTATCCTTGGAAGGGACGAACTGTCTGTAACTGCACCCATGGAAGGGAGTGAACTGTGTGTTGATTGTCTTTCTCTGTGTTTGTTGGTGTTGGCTATCTCATTCTGTGTTCTTGAACTTCAAGACCCTCCTCCTCCATATCCCCCTACCCTAGCCACCATGGACCCACCAGCACCAGCACTGGTCTTGGGATCCTCAACCCATGTGGGATCAGGGCCTTTGAACTCCACTTTTAGTGGAAAGAGGAGTGGGGCGAGACCCCCAAATTCCCAATCCAGCCATGGCACCCTGAAGTCTGAGAGCCATCTCCCCTGATACTACATTGGTTCTCCCAATGAAAGCATGTTGGCCTCTAGAAAAGGGCAATCAGGCTATGCAAATGTAATAGTGGCCCTTCCCTTTGTCTGACTTGTAAAACTGGAAGGCACAATAACCCATCTCCCCTTTCCAAGGGGCTGATTAATCTCTTTGAGGCTGTTTTATTTATAATGCAGGAAGTCAGAAAGAATGCTTCCTTAAACACAGGGGTACCATAGATTGAGCAGGCTGTCATTGACAGCTGGCTTCCTCTGACTAAACCTGATTGGGACTTTAATATGGCAGAAGGTAAGGAGAACCTGAAGGTCTACTGGCAGATTCTATTGGCAGGTCTCAAGGGGGCTACATGATGACCTACAAATTTGACCAAGGTACATGAGGCTAGACAGGGACCAGATGAGTCACCCACAGCCTTTCTAGAAAAGCTCATGGAGACATTCATTTGGTATACACCCTATGACCCCAGCAGCAAGGAGCACAAAGAAAGCTACTGTGGATATGGCTTTTATCGACCAGATTAGTAGAGATGTCAGGAAAAAGCTTCAGAGGCTAGGGGCACTACAGCCATTAAGGGATTTAGTGCAGGTTGCTGAGAAAGTCTAGCATAACAGGGATAACCACTCCAAGTCCTGACTCTCAGGCTAGAGGATGAATATAAGTTGTTTGAGACCTCAGATAGGGCACCCCAAGACCTAGACTGGTGGCTTGAAGCCTTTCCCCAGGCCTGGGCTGAAACAGCAGGGATGGGAAGGACCACTAACTAACCCCCATCCATGTGGAGCTCAGAGCCTAAGCCTCCATAGTGTCTGTGCACAAATAGCCAATGTCGAGGGAGGCCCAGAACAGAATCAGCCCCCATATTATCAGGCTCCTAGAACAAGGAATGCTGCGGAAATGTCAATCAGCTTCAAATACTCTCCTCCTGCCTGTGAAGAAACCTGGGAACCCAGACTAAGAAGGACTGTCTAGAGGGGACTAAATGCCTCTTAGAGGAGCTGGAAGGATTGTGATACAGAGCCTCAGACAAGAAGGCTCAAATCTGCTAGAGAAAAGTAAGTTATTTGGGCTACCTTCTGAAAAATGGCTAATGCCGGCTCTCCAATGCAGAAAAGGAGATCATCCTGCAGTTCCCCAAGCAGGTACAGGAATTCCTGGGCATGGCTGGGTTCTGCTGGCTATGGATCCCAGGGTTTGCTGAATTGTCTGCCTGCCTGCCTCTAAACCCCCTGATCAAAACAGACAGTCCCTCCATTGGGAGTAAATAGAGCAACAGGCTTTTGACACAATTAAGCAGGCTCTGCTAGAGCTCTCTGCTCTAGGGCTGCCTGATGCCAGTAGACCTTTCTACTTTTATGTGACTAAAAACAGGGGGAAAGCCAACAAGGTGCTCACTCAGTAGCTGTGGTGGCAGTTCTAGTTAAAGATGCTAATAAATTGACTCTGGGGCAGAGCCTGAATGTGACAGCTTCCCATGCATTGGAGAGCATTGTTTGTCAGCCCCGGGATCAATGGCTGACCTACACCTGCATGACTCATTATCATGTTTCTCAATTCAGATCTAGTGACCTTTACATTACCAGTGACCTTCAACCTGGCTACTCTGTTACCAGACTCCAACTTTGACCCACCAGCTCATGATTGCCAGCATATTGTAGCTGAGGCCTGGGATGGCTAAAAGACCTGTCAGATTGGATGCTCCCTGATACCAAGGCAACCTGGTTCACTGATGGCAGCAGCTACCTGGTAGAGAGAAAACACAAGGCAGGGGTTGCCATTGTGAACAGGAGCCAGGTGGTCCAGGCAGAACTTCATCCTCTAGGAACATTAGCCCAAAAGGCAGAGCTGATATCTCTGACTAGTCTTGGACCTAGGGACAGGCAAAAGAACAACACTACATGGATAGCAGGCATGCCTTTGCACAGCTCACATCCATGGGGTTATATACCAAGAGAGAGAACTGCTTACATCAGAGGGAAAGAAACAAAACAAAACAAAACAAAACAAAACAGGAAATCTTGGATCACTTGGATACCCTGATGAAGCCGGCAACTCTAAGTATTACTCATTGCCCAGGTCATCAGAAGGGAAAGAGACTCAGTGGCCCTTGGCAATAACAAGGGAGATCAAGTGGCTTGAGAAGTGGCTAGGCAGGAGCCTATCCGGTTATGTGCCTGCAAGAGGCACCTGCTGGGAAATGGGACTGGACTAACAGATGGCCTCACATAGAATATACTAAAGAAGAAAGGACTCAGATTTTTAGGAACCCTACCAAGTACTACCTAGAGAAGGAAGGGCAGTGTCACACACAAAACGGAAAATCTATATTCCCCAGAAAGCAAACAAAGACATACTAAACCAAATGCACAGATGGACTCATTTAGGGGATAAAAAGCTTATTGAAGCAGTTAAGGTACCTAAAACATATATAATAGATCTCAGGGTTTGGGCCCGAAATATAATAGAACAGTGTAAGGTATGCTTATGCAGATGAATGCTTATGCAGTCAAGAGTAAACAGGACAAAAATCTAGGGTAGAATGGCCTAGAATATAATGGTAGGTCAATTTTATAGAGGCTGAGCAAGGAAAATATTGTTACAAATACCTTCTAGTGTTTGTAGATACTTTCTCTGGATGGGTTGAGGCTTTCCCCACCAAGTAGGAAACAGCTACCATGGTAGCTAAGAAGATATTAGAGGAAGTTTTCCAGAGATTCAGAGTGCCCAAGGTAATTGGATTGGACAATGGTCCTGCTTTTGTCTCTAAGGTAAATCAGGGATTGGCAGAGACATTGGGGATTAATTGGAAGCTCCATTGTGTGTACCATCCTCAGAGCTCAGGACAAGTAGAGAGAATAAATAGAACCTTAAAAGATAACTTGATTCAATTGACCTTGGAGAGTGGCTCAGACTGGGTGGTGCTCCTTCCCTTTGCCCTGTTCCGAGACCAGAACACCTACTCACTGATAGGAACCTCTTCTTGAGGCTCTAAGCACTTCTGTCAATACATGAGATTCAGCCTTACATGCTCCAAGGATGCCAGAGACCCCTCACCACTTCCAGACTGGTGACTGGATCTATGTAAGGAGGCGTCAGGCACAGTTGCTGGAACCCGGGTGGAAAGGACCCTTCCTGGCACTGCTAGCCACTCCCACAGCCCTCAAGGTGGGTGATATTTTGGCCTGTGTGCAGGCTTCCCATGTGAAACCTGTAGAGACCCCACTCCCCAGAGACCCTCGCTGGACAGTATGGAAGATGGACAATCTGCTCAAGATCAAGATCACTCGACCTTGATCATGACTGCTTGGTGGTATCTTTTGATTCTGGTTCATTCCCCAATCCTATGTTCCCATCTCCCAAACCTGTTTTTATAGCACTCACTTTATCCTTTTGTTGGGTTTAGGGGTAGCCAGGGCAGCCACCAGGACCTCTGCTTTGGTCTTACAGACTGAGGGCAGCCATTTATTTAGATATAGAGAAAACAGAAACTTCCATCAGTCACTTTAAAGAATCATTGACTTCATTGTCAGAACTAGTACTACAGAATAGGTTGAGATTAGGCTTAACTGTTCCTCCACCAAGGAGGGATATGTACTGTCTTAGCTGTGGAGTGTTGCTTTTATATAGACTACTCTGGGGTTGTTACATATTCAATGGCCAAGGTGAGAGAAGGGTTAGCCGAATGGAAGAGAGAGAGAGAGAGAGAGAGAGAGAGAGAGAGAGAGAGAGAGAGAGAGAGAGAGAGAGAGAGAGAGAATTAGAACTGGTTTGAGTCTTGGTTTAACTCTTTCCTTTGGTTAACCACCCTCATATCCACCCTGTCAGGACCCCCTAATTGTTCTCCTGCTACTGTTGACTTTACACCCCTGCATTTTGAACCATTCGGTCACTTTTGTAAAGGAATGCATAGGTACAGTACAGCTAATGATCTTAAATCAGAGATACAAAGAACTAGATACAGAAGACCAGGAGTATGAGCTATCAGAATACTAGCAATAGCTTCAGGATTGAAACATGAACATCATTACAGTGATGCAGGGATAGATCAATATACGGAAATCTATCAATGTAATCCACTATATAAACAAACTCAAAGGCAGAAAACAAAAACAAAACAAAATTAAAAAAAAAAAACACATGATCATCTCATTAGATGCTGAAAAAGCATTTAACAAGATTCAATACCCCTTCATGGTAAAAGTCTTAGAATGATCAGGAATTCAAAGCGCATAACTAAATACAGTAAAAGCAGTAAACAGTAAACCAGTAGCCAACATCAAACTAAATGAAGAGAGACTTGAACCAATCCCACCAAAATCAAAGACTAGACAAGGTTTCACACTCTCTCTATTCAATATAGTACTGAAAACTCTAGCCAGAGCAATTAGACAACAAAAGGAGGTCAAAAGAATACAAATTGGAAAGAAAGGAGTCAAAATACCACTATTTGCAGATTATATGAATAGTATACTTAAGTGACCTTATATATTCCACCAGAGAACTCATTCAGCTGATAAAAAAACTTCAACAAAGTGGCTAGATAAATAAAATAAAATTAACTCAAACAAATCAGTAGCCTTCATATACTCAAAGGATAAACTGCCTGAGAAATAAATGTGGGAAATGACATACTTCACAATAATCACAAAAAATATAAAATACCTTGGTATGACTTTAACCAAGAATGTGAAAGACTGTATGACAAGAACTTCAAGTCTCTGAAGAACAATATTGAAAAAGAACCCAGAAGATGGAAAGATCTCCCATGGAATAGCAGGATTATTATAGTAAAAATGGTCATATTGCCCAAAGCAATCTACAGACTCAATGCAATCCTCATCAAAATTCCAACTCAATTCTTCATATAGTTAGAAAGAACAATTTGCAAATGCATTTAGAATAACAACAACAACAAAAACAGGATAGCAAAAACTATTCTTAACAATAAAACAACTTTTGGAGAAAACACTATCCCTGACCTTAAGCTGTATTAGAGACCAATAGTGATAAAAAACAAAACAAAACAAAAACAAAAAAAACAAAAAACAACTGCATGGTATTGGTACAGATACAGGGAGGCAGATCAATGGAATAGAACTGAAGACCCCAAAATGAACCCACACACTGATGCTCACTTGCCATTTTACAAGGAGCTAAAACCCTCAAGTGGAAAATGACAGCATTTTCAACACATGCTGCTGATTCAACTGGTGGTCTGAATATAGAACAATGCAAAGCAATACATTCTTATCTCCTTGTATAAAACTCAAGTCCAAGTGGATCAAGGATGTCCACATAAGACCAGATACACTGAAATGAATAGAAGAAGTATAGAATAGCCTCAAACACATGGGCACAGGGGGAAATTTCCTGAACAGTTATCAATGCCTTAAGCTCTAAGATCAACCACCGACACATGGAATCTCATAAAATTGCAAAGCTACTGTAAGGCAAAGGACACTGTCAGTTGGGCTGGTTATGTGGAAAGATATTGTATAAATTTTGTTTTGTCATGGAATATCTTGTTTTCTCCATCTATGGTAACTGAGAGTTTTGCTGGGTATAGTAGTCTGGGCTGGCATTGTGTTCTTTTAGGATCTGTTTGACATCTGACCAGGATCTTCTAGGTTTCATAGTCTCTGGTGAGAAATCTGCCATAATTCTGATAGGCCTGCCTTTATATGTTACTTGACCTGCCTCCCTTACTGTTTTTAATATTCTTTCTTTGTTTTGTGCATTTGGTGTTTGACTATTATGTGATGTTAGGAATGTCTTTTTGCGTTCAACATATTAGGAGTTCTGTAAGATTCTTGTATGTTTATGGGCATCACTTTCTTTAGGTTAGGAAGTTTTCTTCTATAATTTTGTTGAAGATATTTACTGGCCCTATAAGTTAGGAATCTTCACTCTCTTTTATACTTATTATCCTTAGGTTTGGTCTTCTCATTGCATCCTGAATTTCCTGGATGTTTTGGGTTAGGAGCTTTTTGTATATTACATTTAATTTGACTGTTGTGTCTATGTTTTCTATGGTATCTCCTGCACCCAGATTCTTTCTTCTGTCTCTTATTCTGTTGGTGATGCTTGCGTCTATGACTCCTGAACTCTTTCCTAGGTTTTCTATCTCCAGGGTTGTCTCCCTTTGTGATCTCTTTATTGTTCTTATTTCCATTTTTAGGTCCTGGATGGTTTTTCAATTCCTTAACCTGTTTGGTTGTTTTTTCCTGTAATTCTTTAAGGGATTTTTATGTTTCCTCTTTAAGAGCTTCTACCTGTTTATCTGTGTTCACTTGTATTTCTTTAAGGAAGTTTTTTATGTCCTTCTCAAAGTCCTCTATCATCATCATGATGTTAAATCAGAATCTTCCTTTTCCTGTGTGTTGGGGAATCCAGGACTTGCTGTCATGGGAGAACTCTGTTCTGATGATGCCAAATAGATATGGTTTCTTTTGCTTATGCTCTTATGCTTGCCTCTTGGTATCTGGTTATCTCTAGTGCTACCTGTCCTTTCTGTCTCTGACTCAAGCCAGTTCCTCCTGTGATCCTGATAAAGAGAACTCCTTGGAATCCAGCTGTCTCTGTGATCCTGTGATTCTGGGATCCTCTGATCCAGAGATTCTGAGTGTGTCAGAGCTCCTTGAGTCAAGCTGCCTGTGGGATCTTGAAATCCTGCTGTGACCAAGCTCCTGAGATCCTGTTATATCATAGCTCCTGGGATTCAAACTTTCTTTGGGTGTTGCAGGAGTGGTTGGAAAGCCAGAGCAGTGGGGTCTCCTCGGGGCACAGGTAACCCATGCTTCTGACTGGGCAAGGGTTTATGTTTCCCTGGTTTCTGTGGGGGCTTCCAATTTTCCAGGTGTTGGGAAAAATGTCCTGGCTTCAACTGTGATGTTGAGTGTATCGGAGCTCCAGCGATCCTGGGTTTATCTGATCTCCTGGGAATTGAGCTGCCTCTGTGATCCTGTGATCCTGTGATCCTGGGTGTGTCAGAGCACTTGTGACCCTGTAATTCTGGGAGGTTCAGAGCACCTGGGACTCAGTCTCCCTCTATGTGTTATACAAGTGGGTGCATAGCCAGCACCCAGGTCTGTTCTAGGTGCAGATTCATGATGGAAGGAATCAGTACCAATGTCGTGGTTCCTGCATCCCTGGATCCCAGGGCTCCCAGTGACTCTGGGTGTTGAGGCAGATGTTGTGTCCTCACTTTTTGTCCTAAGCATGTCAGAGCACCTGGAATCTAGACTTCCTCTGGGTGTTGTGGGAGTGGGTACAGTGCCAGTGCCCCAGGTCTGCTCCAGGCACAGACTCAAACTGGAAGTGCCTCTGGATGGGCAGGGGTTCCTGCATCCCTGTGATCCTGGATGTGTTAGAGCACATGAGAGTCGAGCTTCCTCTGGGGGTTTTGGGACTGTGATCCTGGGTGTTTCAGAGTACCTGGGACAGTTGGGCTTTGTCTGGGTGTTGTAGGATTGGGTGCAGAGCTAGTGCCACAGGTCTGCTCCAGGCACTGTTCAAACTTACTGTTTTTTCTTTTTAAATTAGGTAACCATCCTTATAATGAAAAATAAGTGAATAATAAATTTCTCTAGCTAGTAAAATAATATGAAAATATAAGCTGCAGCACAGCTTATAGTTAATAATTACTTGAAGTGTTGCAGAGAAGTTTGTTGATTTGCATTATTCTACAGCTAATGAGGGTTCTGGAAGCAATCCCCACAGACACTTGAAGACAATAGTAGCCTTTAAATTTAAAACAGATTTAGTATTTAATGACACCAATTGTGGGTGATAGTGGCCCAGGAGATAGTGGATGGCAGAGAAAGTATGATTTGCTCCAAGATTCAAGCAAATTCCAAGAATTTGGAATTTGAAAGTGTGAAAAAATGAACTAAACGGCAGGAAAAACAATCCTAGAAATACGTGTTTTGTGTAACACTATGCATAGTAATAAATGAATTTGATCATACTTATTCAGAAACTGAGGTAGGGGAATGATGAGTTCCTGACTAATATGGGAGCTACTATCTCAGAATAAATGAAAATGGTAATATACCTCAATTAGAGAACTTTTGCTTAAAATGGACAAGATCTTTTCTGTGATCATTAGTATAATATAAAAAATAAATCTTTCATGTATTTGGATTCCTGTATGTATTTACATATCAGGATTCAACCAACTTCTAGGAAACCTGTAGGTGGTTAACTCCATTGTTTCATCTTAACATTAGAGAGCAACATCATAGTTTTAAACCACAGCATTCCAAGCACTGTGAGTGAGAAAAAGATTATTAATGATTAATGTGGGCTTTGTTCTAAGCACTAGCAAAGGTGAACTTATATTTCATTAGGAGTTATTTCAAGGGAAATACAAGGCGAAGTCAGCTGAGCCTCTTCTAATTTATATCTAATAAAGACCTACTCGAATTCTAAGCATCCTCTAAGACTGACAGGGAGATAAAGAGATTTGATTAGCACTGAGGGGTGGAGAACTATGACTTAAGAATCTACCCTAAAATATTTAGAGGAATTAATTCATAAACTCAACTGGAAATTCAGAGCATTAATCCTTGACTCCAACTTTCATTGGCAGAGTGTTCTACTCTAAGACCAGTTTGGAAGCAGAAATGGAAGCAAAATTAACTATTATGCAGATTTACTTAAGTTTGTTTACAAATTTGAAGGTGGGAGAGCAGTGATAAGGAAAGGATTGAAGTGATCTGGCATGTGTCAAGCCTCCTGTCAGGCTTATTGCTCACAACCAGGACAGGAAGGCAGTACATTTGTCAGTGGAATTGTGGAGAACACTAACTATCATGTTAGTCAGCTCAGTCTGTGTTAAGTGGGGGATCTCATTTGTTATGATACACATTCTGATGAAGACTTTCTTGTTGAGTTGACAACAGGTGAATTCAGACTGTACATATACATATCACAAGTTATCAAGAAAAGTTTCTTCACAACAGGGTTTGTTAGGACCCTCAAAGGGTGACCTTTACTCAGCCTAGGAGGTCCAGTGCACAACCTCGATCAATCACGAGAGTTGCCTCTTGATGCAACCAGCAAGAGGCTTTTATTTGGGGACCAGCGCTGGGCTCAACTCGTATCCCATGCAGGGGTAGAAGAGAAGAACCCCGAGCACAGGGGAGCACACAATTTAAAGGCAAAAACAGCAAAGGGTGGGGTACATCTCAAAGAGTAGGAAGCAAGAGAGGGAAGGCAATTCATTGGCAAATTTAAACAAGGCAAATATTATTGACCCCCTCCAGGGTTCAAGGTATGGTTGGTGCTCTCGGTTCCTGTTCTGGTAATTCCAAGAATTGTTTATCAAGTACCAAATATCCTACCCCTGAGGCCACTTCCTAGAAAGTTTAACAGTTCAGGCTCCCATGTCTCAATAATATGCTAGCTTAAAAAATTTTTCCATTCTCACAGTTTATCCTGCCACACCTCAAAATGTAAATTTCCTTCCCTAAGAAATGAGGCAGTTACAGGTCCTAAACATTATTTTATAACAGCAATAAACACTAACAAAAAGTCACTATATCACATAGAATGGAACAGAGGGACAAAAACAGTTATGTACATAATGTATATGGTGTTATTTTGAACATTTTCAACATGGGAACTAGCTAGTAAGTATATATAGGTAAACACAAATGGGTTCATAGCAAATTAAGGTACTACATGGCAATCGGAATCTTTGTTCCCAAAGTTATCCATGTTTGTAGGTGATATTCCTATTTCTGCAATCCATACTGTACTTTGGCTTCAGAATATAGTTTGTTCTTTCATAGTTTGTTACCTAGAAAAATGGCCCTAACCTTAGTTTCCAAAAGTTTAGGAGATACATCTGGACATCTTTATAAATTGGTTTGTGACAATTCTCATTGATTTTAAACCTAAACCAAAACAACACTGAGCAAATTTCTAAGGGCCAGCTTCTTAAACAATGAGTCATGACTTAATGTGGGATAATAGAACTGAGTGTGGGGATTGCAAAATTTTTGACAAGTATACACAGTTTCTGAACAATGTCTAAAAACTAATTCAAAATCAAACATGTAATTATTAAAGGTACTTCCATCAGTATTCAATCATGCTGTTTGATCAAATTATCTCATTGCATACTTAGATCTTAACACACAACTGGCACACCTTGCAACACACACCATCACACCATACAACATAAAGAAATACAGACTGAAACATTTTAGCTAAGGTAGGAGACAAGTGTGTGTCATGAATTGCAAGATTTATTCTGTCAATAAAACTGTGTTCTGCTGTTCCAGTAACAGACTCACAAGCACCATAGTTACAAAAAATATTGGTAATATTTTGCTATTATTTTTCTTCAAGGTATATCAAATTAGAAGGCTTTTAGATTATTTTTGTTTAAATGTTTGATATTTTAAAAACTACCGTTTGATTTGGTGGTTTGAGTTACAGTAAACAATCCATAAATGAATATTTACTTTGGATCAGGAAAGAATTGCCAACAATTTTTTAATGTCATTAAATGTAGTTGTATTTTTAACTACATATGTATTTGAATTGGTGCTCTGAACACTGGTGGTCTTGGAGTAGAGAGTTGTTCAGTTTGTAAGCTTTCTGTTCTTTCTGTTGTTGTTGAAGTCCAGCTTTAATCCATGATGATTTTATAAGATGCAAAGAGTTATTTCAATCTTTTTGTATCTGCTGAGGCTTACTTTGTGACCAAGTACATGATTAATTTTGGAAAAGGTTCCACGAGCTGCTGAGAAGAAAGTGTATTATTTTAAGTTTGTGTGAAATGTTCTGTAGAGATCAGATAAGTCCATTTGATTCATAACCTTTGTTAATTTTATTATTTCTGTTTAGTTTCTATTTCAATGATCTGTTCATTAATGAGAGTGAGGTGAAGTCTTCTACTATTAAAGTATGGTATTCAAAGTGAGTTTTAAGCTTTATTAATGTTTGTATTATAAATGTGGGTACTCATACATTTTGAGAACAGATGTTCAGAACTGAGACTTCATCTTGGTAGATTTTTCCTATGATAAGTATAAAGTGTGCTTTCCCATCTCTTTATACTACTTCTGGCTGAAAGCATATTTAAATAGATACTACAGTGGCTACTCCAGGTTGTTTCTAAGGTCCACGTATTTGGAAACCCTTTTTCCATCCCTTTACTCTGGGGTGGTGTCTATCTTTGTTTCTGAAACATATTTCTTGTACACAACAAAATGTTGGATCCTTTTTACACATACACTCTGTTAGTTGTATCATTTTATCGGTGAACTGAATCCAGTAGCATTGATAGATAATAATGAACAACAATTTTGTTACTGGTGGTGGTAATGGTGGTGTGTGTGTTTGTGTGTGTGTGTGTGTGTGTGTGTGTGTGTGTGTGTGTGTGTGTGAGAGAGAGAGAGAGAGAGAGAGAGAGAGAGAGAGAGAGAGAGAAAGATTCTCTTCTGATGGGTTTTCTGTGATATTATTGCTTCCTTGTATTTTCTTGGGTGTAGTTACCTTGATAGCCTTAGAATTTTCCTTCTAGTATTCTCAGTAGGGCTGGATTAGTGGAAAGATTTTGTTTAAATTTGGTTTTGTCATGTAATATCTTGGATTTTTCCATCTTAAGGTGATTGAGAGTTTTGCTGGGTACAGTAGTATGGGTTGACATTTGTGGTCTGTAGGGTCTGCAAGACATCTGTTCAGGCCCTTCTAGATTTTAGAGTCTCTATTGTGAACTCGGGTATAATTCTGATAAGCCTCCATTTATTTGTTACTTGGCCTTTTTCCCTTGGAGCTTTTAATATTCTTCCTTTGCTCTATACCATTAGTGTTTTTATTATGTGTCAGGGGGACTCTATATTCTGGTATAATCTAATTGGTGTTCTGTAAGCTTCTTGTGAATTTATAGCCATCTTTCTTTAGGTTAGGGACATTTCATTCTATGATTTTGGTGAAGGTATTTCTGGTCCTTTAATCTGGGAAAAATGTCCTTCTTTTATTCCTATTATTCTTAGGTTTGTTGTTTTCATAGTGTCACAAATTTCCAGGATATTTTATATAAGAAACTTTTTAGATCTGGCATTTTCCTTGACTTATCTATCTATTTCTTACATTATGTCTTCTACAGCTGAGATTCTTTCTCCATCTCTTGTATTTTATTGGTGCCCCTTGTGTCTGTAGTTCCTAGGGTTTCTGTCTCCTGACCTGCCTCCATTTGTGTTTACTTTATTGTTTATATTTCCATTTTCAGATCTTGAACAGTTTTATTTATTTCCTTCAAGTGTTTGATTGTATTTTCCTTTTATTTCCTTATATTTATTCATTTCCTCTTTAAAGGCCTCTATCATCTTTATAAGATGTGATTTAATGCCAGTGTCTTGCTCTTCAGGTGTGTTAGGATATCGAGGGTTTGCTGTAGTTGGAGAGATGGGTTCTGATTGTCCCATATTGCCCTGGCTTTTGTTGATTTGTTCTTGTACTGGCCTTTAGACATCCGGTTGTCTCTGATATTGACTGGCCTTGCAGTCCTTAGTGGTAGCAGAGTCTGCGGGTAGAGATGGCAGTCCCTAATGGTAGCAGTCTGCTCTTATTGTCCAGGGTGGCAGCAGGTCTCCAGGAAAGCAGGCTGGGCTGTGACTCGGGAAGTGGAGTGCAGATTCTGGACTAAAGGTACATGTTTGCATAGGAAGGTAGATTCTAGGACAGGGCAGGCCTTAATGGGTGCTGACCTTGCTGGAATCCAAGCAGGCAGGGGATTGAGGCATGGGGGCAGTAGGCCTCTAAGGAGGCAGGATGAGCTTTGGCTTGGGGAATGGATTACAGATCCAGGATTGTGAGTAGATATGTGGACCAGAAGATTACATCAATCCAACTTTGTTCTCATTCATTACTTTCTTTGTTTGGAAACACGATAAACGTTCCTGAATGAGCCACAAGGAGGAAAAAAACAGTTCACAATATTTCAGAATACAAGAGCCTTCATGACTCTCAGGAGGTCCAGAGTAATCAAAGACACAGGTGAAAATCTCACTCAAAGGACCATGCCAGCTGGGACACCCACAGAGCCCAGCTGATACAGGACTTACCTGCCCTGTTGAGCTCCATCTTCTTTCCAGTCTGCTTCCTCCTTCAAGCCAGATTAGCAACCCAATAACCACCCCCCACCCACACACACACCTTATAGCCTGTTTGCCTCCCAATTGGTCCACAGTAACCAGGGACACAAGAGACTCACCAGAGACAGCATTGCCTGCCTCAAAGGAGACTAGCTCTAACCCAGTCTCACAGAGCTCCATCTGACTCCAAAAAGGCCTGCTGCAGTCAGAGACGCCCAGGCCAGTTAACACCCAGGATAACCAGATAACCAGAGGACTTAACATCATAAGTGACAGAACCCAATACAATTTGGCACCATCAGAACCCAGTACTCCAATCAGAGCAAGCCTTGGATACTCTAACATGGCTGAAAAGCCAGAAAATGACCTAAAATTCCATCTCATGAACAGCATACAAGACTTTAAGGAGGATATAAATAAATCCCTTAAAGAAATATAGGAAAACAGATAGAAGCCCTTAAAGAATAAATAATTAAATCTCTTGAAGAAATACAAGAAAATACAATCAAGCAGGTGACAGAATTGAACGAGACGGTCCAAGATATAAAAATAGAAATAACAATAAAGCAAAAAACGGAGGCAACCCTGGAGATGGACAACTTAGGAAAGTGATTCGGAGCTCAGATGCAAGGCTCACCTAAACAGCCCTATAACCTCTAAGGAATTAAAAACATTCATTAAAAACCCCCCAATTAAAAACAGCCCAGGGCCAGATGATTTAAGGGCAAACCTTCAAAGAAAAGCTAATACCAATACTCCTCAAACTGTTTCACAAAATACAAACAGAAGGAACACTACCTAATTCATTCTATGAAGCCAGAGTTACTCTGATACATAAACCATACAAAGACCCATCAAAAAAAAAAAAAAAAGAGAGAACATCAGGCCAATATCACTTCTGAATGTCAATGTAAAAATACTCAATAAAATTCTCACAAACCAAATTCAAGAACACATCAAAACCACCATTCACCTTGATCAAATAGGCTTCATCCCAGTAATGTAGGGATGGTATAATGATACAAAATTCTATCAATGACATACACTATATAAAAAAACACAAGAAAAAAGTCATGTGATCATTTTCATTAGGTACTGAAAAAGCATCCAACAAAATACAATACCTCTTCATATTAAAAGACTTGGGGAGATACAGAATCCAAGGCACATTACTAAACATACTAAAAGTAATAGATAACAAAGCAGTAGCCAGCATGAAATTAAGGGAAGAGAAACTGGAAGCAATCCCGCTACATTCAGGGACAAAACAGCTTACCCACTCTTTATAGATTCAATATAGTATTCAAAATTCTAGCTGGAGCAATTAGACAACAAAAGGAGATCACAGGGATATAAATTGTAAAGGAAGAAATATCACTATTTGCATATGATACGATAGTATACATAAGTGACCCCTAAAATTCTACCAGAATAGATTCCTTCATAATAGCCACAAATAGTATAACATATACTATTATTATTATTATTATTGACAAGTATAACTTGTCAAGCAAATGAAAGATCTGTATGACAAGAACTTCAAATCCTTGAAAAAAGAAATTAAAGAAGACTTTAGAAGACTAAAGAAGAAGGAAATATCTCCCACGCTTATGGATAGGAAAAATGTCCATCTTACAAAAGCAAGCAAGAGATTCAACGCAATCCCCATCAACATGCCAACATAACTTTTCACAGACATGGAAAGAGCAATTCTCAACTTCACAAGGAAAAACAAAAACCCACAGGATAGCCAAAAGGATTCTCAACAATAAAGGAACTTCTGGGGGAATCACCATCCCTGAACTCAAGCAGTACTAGAAACAATAGTGATAAAAACTGCATGATATTGACACCGATACAGACAGCCAATCAATTGAATGAAATCAAAAACCCAGAAGTAAACCCACCCATCTATGGACACTTCACCTTTGATAAAGAGGTCAAAAACATACAATGGATAAAAGAATTCATCTTCAATAAATGGTGCTGGTCAAACTGGCAGTCTGTATGTAGAAAATTGAAAATAGAACCATATTTATCTCCCTGCACAAAGCTCAAGTCCAAGTGGATAAAAGACCTCAACATAAAACCTGACACACTGAATCTAATAGAAAAGAAAGTGGGAAAGAGTCTCAAACTCATTGGCACAGGGGGTAATTTCCTGAGCAGAATACCAGTGGCTCAGCCTCTAAGATCAACAACTGATAAATGGGACCAAATGAAACTGAAAAGTTTCTCTAAGGCAAAAGTTACCTTCAATAGGACAAATCAGCAACCTACAGATTGGGGAAGAAAACTTCAGTAATCCTAAGTCCAATAGAGAGTTAGTATTCAAAATATATAAAGAGCTCAAGAATCTAATCTCCAAAAAACCAAATACTCCAATTGAAAAATGGGATACAGAGATTAAAAGACAATTCATAACAGAAAAAGTATTGAATGGCCAAGAACTACTTAAGGAAATGTTCACAGTCCTTACTCTTCAGAGAAATGCAAATCAAAACCACCCTGAGATTCTACTTCAAATGGCTAAGATCAAAAACTCAAGGGACAGCACATAATGCTGATGATGTGGAGAAAGAGGAATATGCACTCTTTGCTGCTGGGATTGCAAACTGGTACAATCACTCTGGAAATAAATCTACAGGTTCCTCAGCAAATGAGAAGTCGTTCTACTTGAAGGCACAACTATACCATACTTGGGCATATACCGAAAAGATACTTCACCATACCACAAGGACACATGTTTCACTATGTTCATAGCAGCCTTATTTGTAACAACCAGAAGCTGGAAACAACCCAGATATCCTTCAACTAAAGAATGGATACAGAGAAGGCCGTTCATTTACACAATGGAATACTATTCAGCTATTAAAAATGAGGACATTATGAGCTTTGTAGGCAAATGGATGGAACTTGTAACTATCATCCTGAGTGAGGTAACTCAGACCCAAAATTACATGCATGGTATAAATTCAGTGATAAGTGGACCTTAGTGAAAAAGTACAGAAGGGGGAGGGGGAGGAACCTGGGTTGGAGAGGAAAGGGACAGGGGAAAAAAGCAGCATCACATATAGATGGTAAACAGGAGAGAAGCCCAGATGGCCAGAAGAATGAGTAGGCATAAGCAGCCTTGGTGGGAAGGGAGAGGGGGAATCCCCTATTAAGTATCAGAGACCTGGGAAGTGAGAACCTCTCAGGACTCAATGGGGATGAGCTTAGACTAAATGTCCAACATTGTGGAGAGGGAACTTGGAAAATCCACTCCATTATATAGACAGGCCCTCAACTGGAGGAACTGAGTTACTAACCCACAGTCAAAATTTCTAACCCAGAATTGTTCCTGTCTAAAAGTATTGCATGGACAAAAATTGAGAAAAGACAGGAAAAAAGACAGTCCAATGACTGGCCAAATTTGGGATACATCTCACTGGGTGGTCAAAGAAGGAACCAAGGCTTGCCACTATTGTTGATACTATGATGTTCTTATAGAAAGGAACCAGGCATGGGTGTCCTCTGAGAGGCGCTACCAGCAGCTGACTGAAAGAGATGCAGATAAATACACCCAACCATTGGGCTGAACTTGGTGATGCCTATGATAGAATTGGGGAAAGGATTGAAGAAGCTGAAGGAGAGGCCAACCCCATAGGAAGACCAGCAGTTTCAACTAAGCCAGACCCCAGGGAGCTCCCAGAGACTGAGCCACCAGCCTGGAGCATACCCAGACCCATCTGAGTCCCATGGTACATATATAGCCTCAGTGGGAGAAGATTTGATTTGCTTAATCCTGAAGACACTTGAGGCCCCAGGGAAGTAAAAGGCCTGTTAGGGGGAAAACACCCTCCCGGAGGCAATTAGGAGGAAGAATGGGAGGGGTGACTAGCAGGTTGGGCAACAACTGAAATGTAAATAATTAAAATAACTTTTCTTTTAAAAAAGCAACAAATGTTACAATTCAAGTCCACACAAATGTCAAAATTTAAGTCCACTCCAATAGTCTCCATTTGTTTCCCATGTAGAGTTGATGTTTTGGAGGTGTGGTAGCCAAATGCCTTAGAACCTGAGTGGCATGGCAACAGTAATCTCTGAGGGTGATCCCTCTCTGTCTGGAGATTGTAGTTTGTCCTATTCTTATGCCTATTACCAAACTATAGACAATATAAACATGCTACTAATAGGTCACCATAATATACTTGAATGGTAATATAAAGGGAAAGAATATACAATCTCAAGAGTTAATAACCTTTCTATTCCTTGTTTTTATTTACCCAATAGTTGTTTTATTGGCAACTATTGAGAAATATTTTGTCACTTTAAATCTTAAAACTTATCAAGTGTTTTTCCCCCACCTCTCTCACTCTCCCTGTGTTTCTGTCTGTCTGTAGTGTGTGTGGTACATGTATATGTGTGTGTGTGCCTGTGCATGTGTGTGTGTGTGTGTGTGTGTGTGTGCATGTGTGTGTTTAATGGAGTGTCTTGAATATAAAAATACTAATCTCAATTACCGAACATGAAAATGCTTTATGTTTGTGATACCCAAGTACCATCCAAGCATAGTAGAATCTTTGTTCTTTAAGAGAGATTGATATAAAAAATGCATGGGACTGATGTGACTGTTTACCAGGTATTGAATAAGCATACACACATACAAACATACAGAAAGAGAGAGACAGAGATAGAGACAGAGAGAGAACAAGCACTTGATAAGTTTTAGTCTCATATGATATTGAAATGTTAAAACAATGATATCCTTTTGTTCATTCTTCTCAGTACATGATGCACATGTCAGAACATTTCTCTTAGAGGGACACCATTATTCACTGCCACTATCAAATGTAGAGCAGTCTACTTTGCAAAGATAGAAGGCAGACAGACTGTCAAAAATCATGATAGATTTAATAGAGAATATTATTCTTTCTGACAAGGCTTACTGAGACTCTGAACCTTGAGAGATGAAATAAAGCTGGGTAAACACCAGGATGTGCAAACTCCTCCAGCAAAGTTTTAATGCTTCAAATAAACAGGGTAAATTTTGTAATAGCAAAAAAAGAAACTAGTCATATGAACACAGAAATAAGAAAGAATTAGCAGGTTCAAGTAAGGAAAAAGACCTGAGAGGAAAAGAGTCAGGTAGCAGGTGACCCTTGAAACTGGTGTTAATGATCAGCATCACAGAGACTTATCAGTATACTGGACACATTATCACACTACTGTGGCCTCTTATAGAGACAATATCATATATCTACTTGAAATCAAGGTATCTGTGTCTACTACTATATCTAATAGAAGCAAGTAAAAGTTTTTTTTTTAATTTCTTTTATTGACAAGACTAAGAACCCAAAAAAGAGCCCCAAGGCTTCCCCTATAGTACTCAAATCTGCTCTGTTATCAGCTATATGCCCCCCTGACAGCTTGCATTATAGTACATTCAGCACGGATACTGGAGAGTATCTTAGTCACTGTTCTATTGCTGTGAAGAGACACCATGACCAAAGCAATTCTTATAAAAGAAAACATGTAATTGGGCACTTGCTTACAGTTTCAGAGGGTTAGTCTATTATTATCATGGCAGGGAGCATGGTGGCACACAGGCAGATACTAGAGAGCTACATTCTGACTTGAAGGCAGAGAGACAGAGAGAGAGAGAGAGAGAGAGAGAGAGAGAGAGAGAGAGAGAGAGAGAGAGAGAGAGAGAGAGAGAGAGAGGCAGAGACAGAGACACAAAGAGACAGAGAGAGACCGAGAGACAGAGAGACATAAAAGTTTAACTAAATAAAATCATAACATCCTTTACATTATGGTTTCTATTTAATAAAACAACATTTTGTTTTAAGATCCCTGCAGCTATGTTGGGAAAGAACCTATCTTTCCCAAGTCCATAAAAAATGTACTGGTCAATAGTTGACAAAATTTTTACACAACTTTTTCAAAACCAAAAAAGTAGCCTTCTCAGTTTCGTAATGGTTTTAGCTGCATGCCTCACTTTAGTTTCCCTCAACTCCTATGAAATAACCATTAGATAAAATAAATGTCCATGATAATTGGATGTAGGGCCTCATACATCCTAAACAAGTAATGATCACTGAGGAATATCCCTGAAATTGATGATAATTTTTGAAGCATCTATTAAACTTCTCATTACAGTGAGGATACTGGTCATTTATTGGGCCCTAGGATAAGCATTTATTCATATGCAAAGAGTTATTGTGTCCAAAGACATGGTCATCCTATCAGAGCATTGTTATAGGAAGGCAGATCAAGTTTGTAAAGAGGTCCAGGAATCATCTTATATGTTGTCTGTAGTGTCTCTTCCTGGTTGCCAACTTGACTATATCTGTAATGAACTACGGTACAAAATTGGAAGGCTCACCTGTGGCCCTAATCTACAGGCTGAAAGATACAAGTTTCCGACCTGAATCTTTGCATGGAGATTTTGAGGCATAGTGGCTATGAATCCCAGAAAATTAAGACAGGAAGATCTCCAAGTTCAAGATCATCTGGGACTAAAGATGTGGTGGTACACACCTTTAATCTGGGTCACACCTTTTGCTGTAAACTTATATAGGACATTGGAAGAAGGAAGGCTCGCTCTCTCTGCTTTGCCTGCTTGCCTTGTGGTACTGAGCACCTGCTAGATCCTTGGATTTCCATTCACAGCTGCTGCTGACCATTGTTGGGAGTTGTACTACAGACTGTAAGTCATCAATAAATTCCTCTACTATATAGAGACTACCATAAGTTCTGTGACTCAAGAGAACCTTGAATAATACATTGTCTAAGTTGTGTAATGCATTACTTCAAATATCTATAGGTGTGCAAATGGGAAAACAGTATACTTGCCAACTGTTTTCATCTCTTAAATATTAGGGAACTAGTATAATCAAGAAAACTGGCCTTTTCTTAGTAATTTTGCATTCATCTGTATAAAATTAAAATAAAACAAAAACACTGGAGTCCTAAATGACTTTGAACTATAATAAGTATATTTTTGTTAAATAACCACCTGGACTAATATATATATATATATATACATATACATATACATACACACACACATACATATATATATATATATATATATATATGAATTAAAGAAAATTATTTCTATACCACATATGAGTATGGAGCCCATCTTACCAGGCTCATCAGATATGTCAGTTTAATATACTTTATGGATTCACTTTAAAAACTCAATCACCTGAACTAAAAACTTCTTCCTTAGGACTTTAGTATCATAATATCTATCATATAAAAATGAAGACTTTTCTTTACTAAAATCTCAAATGAAAACTGGCTTATCTTCTGTATTGAATCCAGGGATCCTATGTTAGTTTCCAGAGGACCTAAATCTGTAGTGACTAGAAAATATTTCATGATAATTCACTAAAAATAACTATTTTTGTATTTTTCTAATTAAAACAAAAGCATAAACTCACCTAACTCCCAAGTTAATAAAACCAAAATGATTGACCATCTCCAGTTTTTAAGAGGGAGAATGTGGTGTCAGAATCAGATTTTTTCTGATGAGGTTAACTTTCTAAGAACATAGAATGTTTTCTGATTTTTTATGAGTCCTGATACTTATTATTACTGTATAAAATCAATTGACTTAAAAGTCTGGCATTTCTCTCAAAGTATTTAGTGCAAAAGTTCAGATGATGAGTAATGTGTCATCCTTAGAAGCTTTGCTGTTTCCACATGAATGGCCAGAGTTATTTGGGATCAGATAAGATGGAAAAATACATTTCCTGTTACCATATCAAGACAGAAATCTAGAAATGAAGATTAAAAAAAAGATAAAAGATCAGCCCTTGGATCTAGAAGAATGTGACACAGAGCTCAGCTCTCAGAGTTCATAGTGAGATTATGATGCTCAATCACAATCAGAAAGGCATTATTCTGGGAATAAAATATGTATTTCATAAACTGTATACAGTGACTTCAAAAGAAATTGTCCTTTTATGTATTCACCACTTTCTCCAGTCTTGCTGGGCAAGTGACTACCTACTGAGCCATCTTTCCAGCCATTACTTATTTTATTAATCTTAATGTGTATCTTCTTCTCTAACCAAGCAACCTTGAAGTAAGGAATTTCTTCCCCTCTCTTCAAGATTAGAGAATGGTATAGTTCTGGTATCTGAATGATTTGTGGCCAGAATAGTGAATGTTTTACTTGCAGAAACTGGTTCAGTGCAGTAGGTGCATCTAATGGGCACAAGTTTATCTGTAAGGGTGCTCATGATTATTTGCTGAAGATTATAGACACAAAAACGTATTTATTTCCTTTAAAGTGAGAATGGATAGAATTCTCACAGGCCTTTGCAGGTGTTTTTATAATATATTTATGGTCATGGAAAATAAACTATTACATGTTTTTTTCAGGATGGAACTGGCAAGGTTGTAATGCCTACATCATTCATGCCTGCATTCATTATCCACTGAGAATCAGTTACATACATATTCCTACTTAGACAATGTAGAGGAAAGTACCCCAACTGAGTGAAAATATGGTCTGTGTTAGCAAAAACTACAATCTAACAACAAAAATGATATAAACATTTAAGATGCAAATATAAAAATAAATACATTCCTATCCTTTGCATCATTTTGATTTGCATTTCTCTGATGGAAAGAATGTTGAACATTTCCTTGAGTATTCCTTAGCTGTTCAAAATTCCTCTCTTGAGAATTCTCAGTTTAGTTCTGTACTGTTGGGCACTGGGCAATGGACAAATAAAGGGGTAAGAGAGGCCTATGTCCCACCAGATCTCATAGACACTGGACGGGTAGATGTGGGAAACTGCCACACTCTACATGCAGGCAGGTGGGTTTGGGGTCCCTGGGCCTCATGGAGGCCAAGGATGACAGGTTCTAGCTCTTGGGCATCACAGGACATTGCTGGACACTGTGGGAGAGCTGAGAATGGGTAGGGCCCCCTGGGGTAGCAGTGGCCCTGGGTGAAAAGGAAAAGGGGATAGGAGGAGGTGCTGGGTGGTTCCCATGTGGGTGAGAGTCCTTGGTCAGTCTGGTCTGGTGACTGGAAACCCTGGGAAGCTTTCCTTCAGGAGATAAGACACAGCTCTTTAGGGGAAGGCCTATTCCATTGTTCCAACACAGCAAGCCTAGATGAAAGAAGGCAGTCTATGGTCTTAGAAAACAGAGAGAGGGGGGAAGGGAGGAGGAGGAGGAGGAGGAGGAGGAGGAGGAGGAGAGAGAGAGAGAGAGAGAGAGAGAGAGAGAGAGAGAGAGAGAGAGAGAGAGAGAGAGAGAGAGAGAGAGAGGTTGGCCATGGCCATGTGGAGAGAGGAGAGAAGGAAGGGGAAAGAGGGTAAGAGGTGAGAGTAAGAGACAAGAAATATAGAAAGAGCTTAAGAGAGAGATGAGGGGCCAAGAAATTCCTTTTACAGTGTGCTGGGCTACCTTGCTGTTGCCAGGTAACTGTGGGGCAGAGCATACCTGGCTGTAATCAGGTGACTGTGGGAGTAGAGTCCAGCCAGAATAGTAGGAACTTGAGGCATTGTCTAAGTAATTGATAGTCTCAGGATAATGGAGTTGGGGTTCTCATGGTGTCAGGTGCCTAATGTCTGGGGGCGTAGCTCATTGTTCAATCCCTTGTAGAATTTTCTACTGGATCTCCAAAGTAAGCCTTGCTCAACCAGAACATAGACTGCCTTTTACGGTCTAACACTGTACCCCATTTTTAATTGGATTGTTTTTGGTTTTGTGTTTAACTTCTTGAGTTCTTCACATATTGTGAATATGTGAAGAACCCTCTGTCTGGTGTAGGGTTGGTGAAGTTCTTTTCCAGATTTGTAGGCTTCCATCTTGTCCTATTGATGATATCCTTTGTTTTAAAGAAGCTTTTCAGTTTCACAAGTTACCACTTATCAATTGTTGATATTAGTTACTGATCTATTGGTGTTCTGTTCAAGAAGTTGTCTCCTGTATCAGGGCACTGAAACCTATTCCCGACTTTCTCTTCCATTAGATTTACTATCCAGGTTTATGTTGAGGTCATCGACCTACCTGGACTTGAGTTTTGTGCAATATAATAAATATGGTTCCATTTGCATTCTTCAGCACAAAGATATCCAGTTAAAACAGAACCATTTGTTGAAAACGCCCTTCTTTTCTTTGTAAGAACTCAAATGTCTGTAGATGTATGGATTTATCTATTTGATTCAATTCCACTGATTGACCTCTTTCTTTCTATACCATAAGGTTTTATTACTGTGGCTCTGTAGGAGAGCTGGAAATCAGAGATGGTGATACCTCCAGAAATTCTTTTATTGTTCAAGATTGTCTTAGTTATCCTGTGTCTTTGTTTTTCAACATGAAGTTAAGAATTGTTTTTTAAGGTCAGTATTGTTTGGGAATTTTTACAGTAATTGTTGTAAATTGTTGGGGTTTGAGTCGTGGCGGATACGTTTGCAGACACCAGGCACAAACAGTTCCATGTGTAAGAGGTTTAATTGGAAGGGGGTAGGGGGGTAGCAGCGCAGGAAGAGGGGGGAGAGAAGAAAAGAGAGAGAGATGGAGGAGAGTACTCACATATATATATATGTCGTGACATAGTAGGTCCAGGTGAAGGTGGGAGCTGAACCCAATGGATTCTGGGAATATGGTGGCCGTTGCCTTGGCGACAGGTCTGTGGACCTGCCCATATCTGCCGCTGTTTCTGGATGCTAACAATTGTGTTGAAACTATAGATTGGTTTTGGTAAGATCACCATCTTTACTATGTTAATCCTTCTATGAACATGGGAGATCTTTCAATTTTTTGATATTTGCTTCAATTTCTTTCAAAGACTTGAAGTTCCTGTCACACAGGTATTTAACTTGCTTGGCTAGACTTACATCATGATATCTTATATTATTTGTGGCTATTCTGAAGAATTTTGTATCCAGAGTCTCTCAGCCCATCTATCGTTTGTATAAGTGAAGTCTACTGATGTTTTTTATTTAATTTGTATCCATCCAATTTGCTGAAGGTAGGAGTAATCAGCTGTAGGAATTCTTTCGTAGAATTTTGGAGTTCACTTATATATGCTATCATCTGTGGACATCAATACTTTGACTTCTTCCTTTCCAACTTGTATCTCCTTGACCTCCTTTTGCTCTCTAATTGCTCTAGCAAGAACTTCAAGTATTATATTGAAGAGGTACAGAGAGAACAAGTAGAAACCATTGACTTGTCCCTGATTTTAGTGGAATTGCTTTAAGTTTCTCTTCATTTAATTTGATGTTAACTATTGACTTGATATATATTATTTTTATTGTATTTATGTATATGCCTTGTACTCCTTCTCTCTCCAAGACTTTTAACATGAAGGAGTGTTGGATTTTGTTACAGGGTTTAAGCATCTAATGAAATGTTCATGTGCTGATTTTTTTCCATTTTGTTAATATGGTGGATGACTGATTTTCTTATATTGAACCATACCTTAATCCTTGGGATAAAGCCCACTTGATTACAGTGGATGATATTTTTGATGTGTTCCCAGATTTGGTTTGTGAATATTTTGATTATTTTTGCAACAATATTCATTAGAGAAATTGGTCTGAAATTTGCTTTCTTTGTTGAGTCCTTTTGAATTTTAGATATCACAGTGGTTGTTGTTACATAGAATGAGTATGGAAATACTCCCTTTGGTCTTACTTTGCAGAATAGTTTGAGAAGTATTGGTACTAGTTCTTTGTTGCTACTCTTTGAAATTCTGGTAGAATTCTACTTTAAAAACCATCTGTCCTTGTGCCTTTTTGTTTGTTTGTTTACAGACTTTTAATTACTGCTTTTATTTCCTTGGGAGTTACAGAACCATTTAAATAGTTTACCTGATCATGATTTAACTTTGGTAGTTGTTATATATCCAGAAAATGATTTATTTTGTTTAGGTGTTCCAATTTTGTGGAGTACAGGCTTTTGAAATAAGACATAATGATTCTTTGTATTTCCTCAGTTTCTGTTGTTATATCATCATTTTCATTTCTGACTTTGCTAATTTGGATACTGTTTCTCTTCATTTTAGTTAAGTTTGCTAAGGATTTGTCTATCTTGGTGATTTTCTCACAGAACAAGTTTATTGGTTTTGTGGATTCTTTTATTGCATCTTCTGTATCTAATTGATTTATTTCAGCCTTGAGTTTGATTAATTTTTCCTGTCTATTTTTATTGGGTGTGTTTGTTTAGTTCTTTTTCTTTTTTTCTGGAGTTTTTAAGTGTGTTATTAAGTTTCTAGTATAAGATCTCTCCAGCTTCTTTATGAAGGTGCTTATTGCTATGAACTTTTCTTGTAGCGCTGCTTTCACTGTGCCCAGTAAGTTTGTGTATTTTGTGCATGCAGGGGGGATTTTTGGTTTTGTTGGAGAGTCAGTCATGTGATGGTTTTCTGAAAGCTGTCTTATGAGAAGATGTTTTGTTGAAGTAGACATATGAGAGGATATTTTGCTGAGAACAGTCAGGGTATTTTTCTGAAAGCTGTCTGGTGATAGGACAGGTGATGTTTTGCTAGAGTGGATGCTTGAGACAACCAGTGATGTTTGGAAAGAGTCTAAGTATAACCTAACAGACAGTAGGCAATGTTCTGGCATTTGATTTGCCTTGCTGGTCTTTATTGGACTTTGCTGACACTGGTTTTTGCTGGTGATACAAATACATTGGTTTGCCT
>NW_022196909.1:69762031-69774841 GCF_008632895.1 Mastomys coucha | reverse complement strand
TCTTTGCTTGTCATGACTTCATAGAAAGAAATGCACCAAAGAATTTCTGATGGTATTCTGAGTGCTTCTTGCCACTTCAGTGGATTCATCCAGATGGGCATGCTTTAGTAGGATAGCTAGATTCTGGTAGTGCCATATTTCCCTAGCTTTTGTTGGTTGTGTTCTTATACTGGCCCTAGCTTTTGTTGGTTGTGTTCTTATACTGGCCCTTAGCTTTCTAGTTGACCCTGAGTTGCATAGCTTGGTATTCCATAATATCAGCAGTCCTCTAGTTGTCCTACCTAGGTGGTAAGATGTTTCCAGGGACACAGAGACACCTGTGGCCTGGAAAATGTAGTGCAAAATTGGGATTGCAGGAAAAGGTTGGGGAATGTGCAGGGAGTGGGGCAGACCTCAAGGTACTTGGGCTTTCTGGCAGACCCAACTGGCCACGGGTTGGGGCACAAAGATCTCACCTGGTTGTCCTAAATGGTAGCAGGGCTTCAGGGATGCAGGCAGTGTTGTAGCCTGGAGAATGGATGGAGTGCAGATATGGGATTGCCGGTAGAGGTGTGAACTAGAAGATGTAGTACAGAAAGGAAGGGTCACACATTAGACATCTTGGACCATTTTTTATAAAGAATATATATATAAAGAATATATATATATTCATAAAGAATATATATATAGATATGTATGTATATGTACATATATATACATGTGTATGTGTACATATATATGGATTTGTATTTTTGTTTTTATAAATTGTTATCTATAAATTAATCTAATGGTAAAATTAGAGGTTATTTTCATACTATCACTAAAAATTTGTGCTTGGGTTACACAAAGAATCTTGTATATGTAAGTTATATAGCTCAAAATTACTCTTTCAAAAAATGATTAACCTCTGGGATCTTTGTTTATCTTTAATGATGAGAAAGATAATGCTGTCACTACAGATGACAGTGACAGTGCTGACGAAACAGTGGCTTGTTTATCAGCAATATATTTCAAGTCAGGATACTGACAGGTCGATTAAGACTCTACAAAATCAGCAGAAAATGGCTGGAATGTATTTTCCTTCAACAAGAAAACAAAGACCACATATTCTATTAAAACAGAGTAAGTATAGTATGAAGCATAAAATTATTACAGGAAGATATAAAAATATTTAAAGTTAATTGGCCTAATTCATTTCTTTGATTGTAATACAATACTATGACTTAAAGTATAGCATCTTAGGGGAGAAAGGGTTTATTTTAGATTGCAATTCCAGGTTTTATTTCTGCATTGGAGGATGTCAAGGCTGAAATTTCAGACAACTACTAATATCACATACACAGTAAAGACCTGAGAGAAATTAATACATACATACTTACATACATGGTTATTGGCTTGCTTGTTTGTCCTTAACTCTATTTCTCTACTCATCTGTGGTACAGAACTCTCTGCCTAGGGAATGATGTTACTCACAGTGAGCTGTGCTTTTCCAAATCAATTAAGTTAATTAAGTAAATGCCAGGAAATTATGTTGGCCAGACATTTAAAATGGTTGGAAAGGTAATACTAAGAATGGATTCCATAGCGCCCATAATGCCTGTCAAGTTCTTTTCTATATCTGAGCTATAGCCCCAGCCTAATATCTCCATCTTCTATAATTTATTATTTATTCAGAATAACAAAAAAATGGAAATCCTTGGAAGCAAATGTGAGAATGTCAGAAGCCAATATCAGTATGATTCCTACTATAGACAGAGCCTCCCATTTAAAAGAAATACAACATTATTCTTTTAAACAAGTTTGCAACCTAATATTTATAGATAGTTATATGTATAAAACATGCCAACAGATATTGGAAGCTAACTTTTATCAACACATGTTTTATGCTTATTAAATATTTGTTGAAAGGGAGTGAAAGAACATCTTGGTTCTGATTAAATCATAGAAGGTCTTAAGGACCTTTCTAATCCAAGGACTATAAGGAGTCTTTCTAATCCAAAGACTCATTTTCTATATATCTTGCTTTGGATACTTTTGCTTCTCTTTGCTTGGTATGATTTTGGCATCATCTCCTTTCTGATTCCTTTCTGTTTGCATTGTGTGAATGTTCTATTTCTCCTTGTTTAATTCCACAGAGCACTGGCACATTGTTTTTCACATGCTCATTGTTTCTTTGAAGACTAAGTTATAGGATACAGAGTGATATTATATATAGGCAGAAGCACTTGGGAACAATATGATAAAATTATAAAGGATTTAGTCAAAGATCTATGTTCAAGCCTCAATTCTGTCATTACTTGTTTATGTATTTTGGTGTCAGTTCCTTGATATCAGTAGATATTTCTGTCTACTGAAAATTAAAATCAGCAACATAGTGTAGCCTGCGCAGTCGTCTCTCCAGCAAGAAGACACGCAGACACTAGGATCCTTCTGCAGCAAGCATTTATTGCATCATGAAGAGGAAGACCCTGAGCCACTAATCGGCACTGCTTATATACACCACAGCGCAGCGTGTCCGCCCATGATTGGCTGTTTGCTCATCACCCCATGTGACGTCCCGGGATGGGCCGTGACTTGGTGCCTTTTCACTCTACGCATAAGCGCAAACAGTTGTTTACCAGGAGTCGACAGTGGATGTAGGCGCCATCTTGTCAAGGCAAATGCCTCTCCAGCTCTACCGCTCTCCACAACATAGGCCATTTTTTCAGGCTTAATTGAAAATGGTAAGAACTAGTATACATATGAGTGAGATGTTTATTTTGTTTCTATTGATTATATATCATATCAGAGTGTTGCTAAATAGTAGATAAAACCAAATGAATTAAAACTATATTAGGCCCCAAAATATTTCCTTCTACGAGATTTTCATTTACTTTCTAAATGTAAAAAGAATTATTTACTGAATTTACTAGAAATATGCAATAAGATTTTCTAAGTGTCCATCTACTATAAAAAACACATAAGCCAACAGAAAAAACTACAATTCATAAAAGAATAGTAGAAAATAGTAGATAGGTATTGTTTAGAGAGCTAATTGTCTTTGCTACTTTATGAATAACTAAGATAAACCATTTTCTTTTCCTGTTAGAAAGCCTCATATCCAACAGTAATTTTATATAAGAAAGTTAAATATGCCTTATATTTCCAGAGAAGTAAGAATTCATCATGATTAAGATGCATGCCAGCAAGTGGCAGGCATAACAGCTCAACAGAAAGCAGAAAACTCATAGGTCAACTAGAGGCAAAAATCAGAGAGAGAGAGAGAAAGGGAGAGAGAGAGAGAGAGGGAATCAACTATATGTACTCTGTAGCTATACATACTCAAATCCTTTTCCAAGTGATGTACTTCCTCCAGTGAGGTCACCTTTCTTAAACTTCTTCATACAGCAACACCAACTGGAAGCAACTGTTCAAACACCTAATCTATGGGGGACATTTCTTGTTCAAATAGCCACACACATTCAAGCTGAAATGAAATCAATTCAAAATTTAGATTATCATGAATATTTAGGGAAGCACAAGGGTATTTCATGCCAGTACTATTATGAATTTCAAATGCTTATATAATAACAGATTGGTTAGTGAAACTATAAACAATAGATGTTTGAATATCACCTTTTATTTATTTTTTTGTTAAAAGTTTTCATGTCTCTTTAATATCCTATAATGATGCAAACGTTAGTGTGTAAGACTCAGTGCCATCAGTTCTAGTTTTCTTTCTCTTACTGTGATAAAACACTCTAACCAAAAGCATCTTGGAAGGAGATATTTGGCTTATACTTCCAGGTTATAGTTTATTATTGAGAAAAATCAAGTCAGAAACTTATAGAATAGAATTGAAGACCCAGAAATAAAACCATACACTTATGGATACTTGATCTTTGACAAAGATGCCAAAATACACAATGGAAAAAAAAAAGCATCTTTAATATATGGTCCTGGTCTAACTGGCTGGCTGTATGTCAAAAAAATAAAATAAAATAGACCTATATTTGTCACCTTGCACAAAGTTCAAGTCCAAGTGAATCAAAGACCTTGACATAAAACCAGATACACTGAATCTAATAGAAGAAAAAGTGGGAAAGAGTCTTGAACTCATTGGCACGGGGGAAATTTCCTAAACAGAACTCCAATGGCTTATGCTCTAAGATCAAGAATTGATAATCAGGATCTCATGAAACTGGAAATCTTCTGTAAGGCAAAGGACATAGTCAATAAATCAAATCAGCCACCTACAGATTGGGAAAAGAATCTTCATTAACTCCACATTTGATAGAGGGCCAATATCCAAAATATATAAAGAACTCAAGAAGTTAACCATCAATAAACCAAACAACCCAATCCAAAAATGGGGAACATAACTAAACTGAAAATTCACAACAGAGGAATCTCAAATAGCTGAGAGGCACCTAAAGAAATGTTCAAAGTCCTTAGTAATCAGAGAAATGCAAACCAAAGAAACTTAAAACAGATACCATGAAGGAATGCTACTTTCTTCTTGCTAGAAGGTATACACAACAGACAATCTCCTGCCCAGGAAATGGTTATATGCACATTGAGATGAGGGATCCTACATCAGTTAAGATTATCTAAAAACATTCTCAAAGGCTAATATGATCCAGAAAGCCCTTAAATTAGCGTGTTCCTTTCAGGTGACACTAGGTTATATCAAGTTGACAGTTAAAGTTGAATAGGTATAATTCCTTACTCATACTTTCATGCTCAGTGCCATGCATACTCAATGTGTATAAGTTTAAGAGTAGGTAGAATGCATGTTTTAGTATTGGCTATTTAAACTAAGCATTCAAGAACAAAATAAATATAATTTCATTGTAAGAAAAACAAATCCATATGTGATGACATGGATATGCTTGAGCCAGGGATTGGTACTATTATGATGTGTGGCTTGTTAGAGTGGGTGTGTCACTGTGGGTGTGGGCTTTAATTCCCTAGTCCTAACTGTCTGGAAGTCAGTCTTAGAGGTCTACAGCTGAAGAAGTAAGTCTCTCAGCTCCTCCTGCATCATGACTGCCTGGATGCTGCCATGCTTCCACCTTGATACTGGACTGACATTCTAAATCTATAATCTAGCCCCAATTAAATATTGTCCTTATAAGAGTTGTCTTGGTCATGGTTCTCTGTTCATAGCATTAATACCCTAAGGCACCATCAAATTATCTCAGGAAGTAAAGTGACAGATATGGTGGGATTTACTATATTCCCAGAACCCTGGAGTCTGAAGGAGAAAAATTATAAGTTTGATGTCGGTCTTACATAAACATATACATGCATGCATAGCATGTTCCAGGGTTAACTGGAATGCCAAGTGATATTCTATCTGAACAAAATGGAAATACAGAGAAGAGAAAGCAAGGGAAGGGGAAAGAATCACTCTTCCTTACAGTTAGCTTAAAAACTTGTAAAAACTATAAATAACATAGTTCTAACTAAAGACTCTAAACTATACATAACATAAACAGCTTTATATCAACATGTATGTACCCTAATATCGTTAAAGAACTGTTAAAAGAATCAAGTAATGCAAATTCATATGATGGTGGTTCTATTTGGCTGTACAATAGCCTAGTTGTAGGTGGGCTACATTATTTACAGCTCTCTGAGCACTTTGTGTGGATATCTAATAATGAAATTATATGAGGAAACAGTTCCAAGCATATAGCCCTGTTACTGTAAACATATAAGTAAACTCAATGAAGGGAGGTGAGGGGCTGAGGGAGAAAGAGAGGATAGAGAAAGCTAAATAAGAATAGAATTCAAAGTATTTTTACATGTTACAGTCAAAAACATGAAATAAAAATATAAAATATGCTACTGTGTAATTGGAACACTACATACAGAAAAACATAATTCTTTATCTAAAATAATGCTCAAATGAAAACTTCAATTTTAAAATACCCCTGTTAAAAATTAAATAAGGTCATTAAAGAGTGATCAAAGGTTGTGCCATATGAAAATATGGATGGCCAAAGACTAATTACACACTACCTAATGAGACCCAGAAACTGAAAAAGATGAATCAGATTAGCAATTCTGCTGTAACTTGACTTTGAGGTTTCAAAATCCCACACCACCCCAGGTTAGTTCTCTCTGCCTCATTGTAAGCACTCATCTACTGCCAGCCCAATACACACACATACACACACACACACACACACACACACACACACACACACACATTTGTATATAAATTGCTTTGGTCAGTGTGTCTTAACATAACAATAAGAATATAACTTATATTCTTCCTCTCCCTGCCCAAATTATCAACTGCTTTGGAAAACCAGAAGGGGAAAGTTGCCGTGGATCTAGGAGCCATGCAGAAACAAAGACCTTCAATACCTCGTTGGGCAAAGAACCCAACTAAGGAAAAATCTTAGTTATGGAATCCAAGTGAGCTACTGCACTACTAAGAGGTTAGCAATAAATAAATATTTCATCTTTGATGCAGTACCAAGCCCAAGAGAAAATCAAGAGTGAACTAAATTACACATCCCAACTCATCCCAGTTGTATGGCAAACTCAATTTAAAAGGTACTTGGTCTATATTCCATGATCTATATTCAATGGGAACTGTTCATACCCAACTCTGGTTCTATCACGTGGAATGGCAACTTGCATCTCTCTTTTTAAGCACAATTTGCTGTGGGAAACATTACAGGGAGAGAAAAATTTCAAACTCTATCTCACCAAGGAAAACATATTGATTGAATGAGTTTTTAAAATGTAATATACTTTATCAAATGCTGCCTTCTTGGTGATTGCTAATTTATTTTGTTAACTGAAATATTTTTATTATTTTACAAATCTTTGTTGTTGTAGAATTATTTTTTAAAAGAGTTTAGTTTATATTTTCTTGGAGTTTATGACTATTATTTGCTTTTTATATAGATTGACATTGCACACTCTCCTATTTTTTCAATGCACAACTCATAATTTCCATCTTATTCTGCTTCTTTTGTGTTAAAGGGCACCACAGATTATGTAGGGTTATCAGATATGCATGCAGATACTGCAGAATATATATTCTTCTTGGTAACTGGAGGACCATGAACGGCAGCCTGTTTCTGGTTTGAGCTAAGACTAGAATCCCAGGTGACTCTAAAGGACAGTAGTCATTTCACTTGATTCCCAGGCACCAGATTCCTGACATGAGACCACAGTCCTCCATAGATTTGTGGCCATCAGTCATGTAAGATCAATGTCCCAAACCCCTCCACATGTAGAGGACTTGACCTGTGGTCACATAGACTCAAGACAGATCTCCACTTTAATGAGGCACCTAAAAGCCTAGAGGCTTAGTCAATAAATTCTCCTTCCCAGACACTCCTCCCTACAAAAAAGTATTTAACCTCAGGCCTGTCCTGAGAAGTGGGGTAAAGTATGGTTTTACTCATCCACTTTCCACTATGACAATAAATGCATTAAAACCTTGGGCTGTCTCTTTTCACAAGTATTCACAGTGGGGAGCCATGGTGGTTTTTGCCTATAGAGCTGTTGTCTAATCTCTTGTAGAAGGCCTCTCAGGACTCCTAGCCAGAGCCATGACCAAGCCAAGCCAATCACAAGCAAGCTGCCCACTGACAAGCCAAGGACTCCAGGTGGAGCGGTCCCCCCTTCCCTCGACCTCCAGATTTCCACTCCATCCTCAACTCTTCCACAGCATCTAGTGGCACCTACATATCTAAGAGCCTGGAACCAGATGGTCTGGCCTCCCAGCAGGCCCAGGGAACCCCAACCCAGCTCTAGTGGCGCTCCTTGGGACCTCAGAACTCCACCCTCTAGCCGTATCCTTGGGCCTTCTCTACAGCCAGACACCTACAGCTTAGGGTGAGAGTGGTAAAGTTTTCTCTTCCTGCCTCCCCAAGTGGGTGGAACCTGGTGGTGGAGGAGATGCAAGACCATACATACTGCAACCCAAAGAATATTCTTCAAGATAGGTTATAGAATAAAACACAAAGGAAATGTCAACAAACACAATAGAATTGAATTTTCAAACAAATAGAATTTTATTGTATCTCATCACAATAGCATAAAGCTAGAAGCAACTAAAGAAACTGCAGAAAATGCACAAGATTTTTCTCATGAAGATTAAATAAAACATTATTAGATGATGAATGGGTCACTGAAGACACCAAGAAATAAATTACACAATTCCTAAAATTAAATGAAAACAAAAATACAATATTTCAGAAACTACTGGGTAAAATGAAAACAGTTCTAAAAGAGAGGTCATAGCTAAAAAAAAAAGAAAAAGATCCAAGATCTTACTTCAACAACTTACCAGTGTACAATAGTCTTGGAAAAAGAACAAGCCTAACCAAAACAAGTAGATGAAAAAAAATCAAGATTCTCAGGGAATCTCTTAAAGAAATACACATGAAAGGAGCCCAAATTCTAAAGAATCGAATAATTGCCTGGCAGTGGAGGCACAGGCCTTTAATTCCAGCACTTGGGAGGCAGAGGAAGGCAGATTTTTTTTTTTGAATTAGATATTTTCCTTATTTACATGTCATACAATATCTCCTTTCCCGATTTCCCCTCCAAAACCAAAAAAACAAAAAGCAAAAACCAACAAGAACAAACCCCTATTCCCTCCCTCTCCCACCTTCCACTGCCCGCCACTCTACCCTCTCCTGCTTACTGGCCCTGACATTCCCCTACACTGGGACATAGAACCTTCACAGGACCAAGGGCCTCTCCTCCCATTGGTTACCGACTTGGCCATCCTCTGCTATACATATGCTGCTGGAGCCATTGGTCCCACCATGTGTGCTCTTTGGTTGGTGGTTTAGTCCCTAGGAGCTCTGAGGGTACTAGTTAGTTCATATTGTTGTTCGTCCTAAGGGGCTGCAAACACTTTAGCTCCTTGGTTCCTTTCTCTAGCTTCTTTATTGGGGACCCTGTACTCAGTACAATAGATGTCTGTGAGCCTCTACTTCTGTATTAGTTGGGTACTGCCAGAGCCTCTCAGGAGACAGCTGTATCAGGCTGGATTGTCCTTCCTTCAGCCTCTGCTCCATGGTCTCTGCAACTCCTTCCATAAGTATTTTGTTCATCCTTTTAAAAAGAAATGAAGTATCCATATTTTGGTCTTCCTTCTTCTTGAGTTTCTTGTGGTTTGTGGATTGTACTTTGTGTATTCCAATCTTCTGGGCTAATATCCATTTATCAGAGAGTGCATACCATGTGTGTTCTTTTGTGATTGGGTTACCTCACTCAGGATGATATTCTCCAGATTCATCCATTTCCCTAAGAATTTCATAAGTTCATTGTTTTTAATAGCTGAGTAGTACTCCATTGTGTAGATTTACCACAATTTCTGTATCCATTCCTCTGTTGAGGGACATCTCAAGTCCAAGTGGATCAAGAACCTCCACATAAAACCAGATACACTGAAACTCATAGAAAATAAAGTGGGGAAGAGCCTCGAGCATATAGGCACAGGGGAAAAGTTCCTGAACAGAACACCAATAGCTTATGCTCTAAGATCCAGAATTGACAAATGGGACCTCATAAAGTTGCAAAGCTTCTGTAAGGCTAAAGACACTGTCAGTAGGACAAAACGGCAACCAACAAATTGGGAAAAGATCTTAATCAATGTATATCTGATAGAGGGCTAATATCCAATATATGCAAAGAACTCAAGAAGTTAGGCTCCAGAAAACCAAATAACCCTATTAAAAATGGGGTACAGAGCTAAACAAAGAATTCTCAACTGATAAATACCAAATGTCTGAGAAGCACCTAAAGAAATATTTAACATCCTTAGTCATCAGGGAAATGCAAATCAAAATAACACTGAGATTCTATCTCAAACCAGCAGAATGGCTAGGATAAAAAACCTCAGGTGACAGCAGGTGGTTGTGGAGAAAGAGGAACATTCCTTCATTGCTGGTGGGATTACAAGCTGGTACAACCACTCTGGAAATCAGTTTGGCAGTTCCTCTGGAAATTGGACATAGTACTACCAGAGGACCCAGCTATACCACTCCTGGTCATATACACAGAAGATGCTCTGACATGTAATAAGGACACATGTTCGACCATGTTCATAACAGTCTTATTTATAATAGCCAGAAAGTGGAAACAACCCAGATGTCCCTCAACCGAGGAAAGGATGCAGGCGGATTTCTGAGTTTGAGGCCAGCCTAGGCTACAGAGTGAGTTTTAGGACAGCCAGGGCAATCCAGAAAAACCCTGTTTTGAAAAGCCAAAATAAATAAATAAATAAATAAATAAATAAATAAATAAATTGAATAATCAGTTCGTTGAAAAGATAAACAATATCCAAAGTCAAAGTAAAAGAAAGAAAGAAAAATTAAACTAAGATGATTAGAGGTAAAAAGAAAATATTACAAAGATACCAATGACATTTAGAAAATCAAATTTTAAACATTTATGTTTCACTGAATTGGAAAATCTGTCAAATGCTATATTCCAAAATTGTATGATATGATAAAATTAAATAAAGATGAAGTAGATAATTTAAGCAGAGATATTACCATATGAGATTGAGCTGCAATTTTTACAAAAATGCCAACTTAAGAGTCCAGGTCCAAATGGGTACAGTGCTAACCTTTAAAAAATTAGCAGCTTTTCACATTAGTCTATAAAGTGAGAATGGAAGGAACATTCCCATACCTTTTATAAAGCTTGTATTGTGTTGTTAGCAAAACCAAATAATTCCAAATATGCAAAAGTCTACCCATTCAAGTATAAGTACTTAAATGTTCACAAGCAGAATTCAAGGACACAGCAATTAGAAAATTCCTCATTGTGAACCTGCATTACAGAGACACAGAGGTAGTTTAACTTACCAAAGTCAAAGATGACAGTGCATCACATTAATGGACTTAAAAGCAGAAATCATTTGATCATAGAAGAAAAAATTGCTTTTGATGAAATCTAATATCCAGTCCTGGTAAAACCCTGAAAAAAATAGATTCAATATATCTCAATTTGGTAAAGGTTCTGTATAACAAACCTATGGTCAAAATTTTACAAAATAAGGAAAATTGAAGTTTTATAATGAAATCAGGAACAAGATAAGATTGTTCACTTACTGCACTCTTGTTTAATATAGTGCTTGAAGTCTCAGCTAAAGCAATAAGATAAGATCTTGAGATAAAAGGGTTAAGGCTATTACACACTAAAGTCTAAGCATCCTTGTTTGCAGCAAGGATGGTACCTTTATATTGTGGGGAGCCGCAGCTGCCATCCTATATATATTGAACACCTGGTCTCCGGCCAGAGCAGAGAGCATTGTGATAAACAAGCCCTTATTGGGAAAAGCTGAGTGCTCCAGTTTGTGATGCAAGCTGGCATGATTCCCTGCAACCTATTATGCTTTGCCACGTAGCCAATGCTGATTGGGACCAGGGAAAGTATTTAACCCGCAAGGGCTGGGGGCTAGAGATAAAGAGTAATAGTAGAAAAAGCTAGCTAAGAAAGAAGAAAAGATGAACGAATGATTTTGTAGTACAGCGTTCCTGAATAAACTGCTTGGAAAAGGGTTCGTGGTTGCCTCCTTATTTCCACTGGTCGGTAAGGTGGCGACAAATGGTGGCCCGTACAGGGAATGGAGAAGAGATGTATGGGGGGAGAGATGTATAGGGAATGGAGAAGTCCCTACGGGGAAAATCTTCTATGGCTCAGAATTCCTTGCAGTCAGGGCAGTCGACAGGTAAGTTCCCAGGTAAGGTGGGACAAAAGGGAAGGTCCTCAGTAAAGAGGCAATAAGGTCACTGGGATTGGAACAATAAGGTCCTCAGTGAAGTGGCAATAAGGTCTCCGGGATTGGATCAATAAGGTCCTCGGTGAAGAGGCAATAAGATCTCCGGGTTGGTGCGATAAGGTCCCGTTAAGGACAAATCAAAAGTGATAATATAGGGAACTTGCAATCTTGCCCTGTGTTTGTTGCTCTTAAGGAGCTATTAAAAGCAAAAAAAGATAGATTTAAAGAGAGAAACCCTAGAAAGATTTCTGTCAGAGGTAGATATCGCTGCCTCTTGGTTCACAGTGTCAGGTCACCTGACGCTGTTCAGCTGGGATGAGTTAGGGAGAGATCTGGAATTCGCCTGGGAGGAAGGAATAATAAAAGGTGGAGTGCAACCAATCTGGAAACTGATTAGGAGCTGCTTGGAGAATAAAGTGTGTTCTAAAGCAATAGAGAAGGGACAGGAAGCATTAGAACAGCTGAAGGAAGAGAGGTCAGCAAAGTCTGAGAATCAGACTGATGAAGGTGGTTCGGACTCTGAAGAAGAACTTGAGAAGTTAGTACAGAAAATGGAGAAGTTCACCATTAGGGTGGAGCCCACAGGTCCAGGGCTGCCTGTATCCAATGAATAGGCTGCTATTAATTGAGCAGCTGGTAATCCTGCCTGGGATTTTGATATGCTTTTGGGACAGGGCAGGTTTGTGCAGCAGCAAATTGGATATCCGCTGCAGGTGTATGAGCAAGTTATTATGCTTGCTACAAGAGCATGGAAATCATTGCCTAACAGGGGAGAAGTTGCAGGAAATTTGACTAAAATTATTCAGGGACCCATGGAGCCCTTTTCAGATTTTGTAGCTAGAATGGTAGAAGCAGCTGGAAGGATTTTCAGAGACCCAGATGCAACCATGCCGCTGATTAAGCAATTAGTTTATGAGCAATGTACCAAGGAATGCAAGGCTGCTATAACTCCCTACAAACATAAGGGACTTGAAGTTTGGATGAATGTATGTAGGGAACTGGGCGGTCCATTAACTAATGCAGGCCTTGCTGCTGCAGTTATGCAGATAATGCAAGGTAACAAGCAGAACCCAGGTATA
>NW_022196909.1:69754155-69761925 GCF_008632895.1 Mastomys coucha | reverse complement strand
AAACAGCAGAAACAAGAGCTATGCAGGACCATCCAAAACAACCTGGATTGTGTCCAAGATGTAAAAAGAGAAATCATTGGGCCAATGAATTCACATCAATGAGATATATTAATGGAAAGTCACTTACTACAGGCTATGGTGGAGCCAGGTCAAAAAACGGGCAGCGGGGCACTCGCCCACAGGGCCCGCAAATACATGGGGTGATGGAGAGCAAGCTAGAGGGGAATTGGCCAACCCTGTGGTATCCCAACCAGTGTGGAGAGCCACTAAGGGGAGCGCAGGATTGGACCTCTGCTCTGCCACCAGACTTGTACTAACCCCTCAGATGGGTGTTCAGTTAATAGAAACAGATTTCCAAGGTGCATTCTCCATGGGAAGAGTGGGGTTACTAATTGGCCATTCATCATCAGCATTAAAGGGGTTAGTTATTCATCCTGGTGTCATAGATCCTGATTATACTGGGGTTGTTAAGATTATGAGTTCCTGCCCCTGAGGGATTGTTTCCATCTCCCCTGGAGATAGATTAGCTCAGGTTCTTATTCTTCCCAGTTGTCATGAAATGTTTCCATCACAAAATAAAGAACGAGGAAAAGGAGGGTTTGGTTCTACGGGATCAGATGGAGCCTTTGTAAGCTTACACCTAGATCAACGTCCTCTTTTGGAGATAAGAGTGGATGGAAAGAAAATCTTAGGACTTCTTGATACTGGTGCACATAAAAGTATTATAGCAAAGAAGGATTGGCCTAAGGGATGGCCTCTTCAAGAGTCCTCTCAAGCTCTCCAAGGATTAGGTTATGCAAAAACCCCCACCATGAGTGCAAGAGAATTGCCCTGGGAAGATGCAGAGGGACATTCAGGGAAAATCCAGCCATTTGTACTTGAACTTCTGGTATCATTATGGGGACAAGATCTATTACTAGAAATGGGATTTACATTAACTAATGAAGGAAATTATACTGAGACTTCTCGTGGTATTATGCAGGCCATGGGTTATCATCCTTCCTTTGGTCTAGGGAAGTATTTGCAAGGCCTAAAGTCCCCCATTGTTGCTCAGCTGCATGAAATGAGGCAGGGGCTGGGTTTTTCCTAGGGGCCACTGAGGAAGGTATACCCATCACTTGGAAGACAGAGGAACAAGTGTGGATTCCTCAGGGGCCTTTATCCTCTGAAAAATTAACAGCTTCAGCTCATCTTGTACAAGAACAGCTTGAATTGGGGCATATTAAACCCTCGGTTTCACCATGGAATACCCCTATTTTTGTAATAAGGAAAAAAATCAGGAAAATGGCGATTGTTACATGATTTAAGAGCTATTAATAGACAAATGGAAATCATGGGGCCAGTTCAAAGAGGATTGCCATTATTATCAGCCCTGCCAAAGAAATGGCCTATAATTATAATTGATATTAAGGATTGTTTCTTTTCTATTCCTTTATGTGCTAAAGATAGTGTTAGATTTGCGTTTACCTTACCCTCTGTTAATCATGAAGAGCCTGATAAAAGATTTCAATGGGTGGTTTTACCCCAAGATATGGCCAATAGTCCTACCATGTGTCAATTATATGTAGCCCATGCCCTTAAACCGATTAGAGAAAAGTATCCTGATGTAAGATGCATTCATTATATGGACGATATTTTGGTATCAGCAAATTGTGATTCCAGGTTGAATGCCAGCTTACACAGAATTAGTGAAGGGGTTAGAACAGGCAAATTTATTTATAGTTCCTGTTAGGGACAAAAATATTTTCTCAAAAAATTGTTCCACAGAAAATTTCCTTAAGAATTGATAAACTTTCCACACTTAATGATTTTCAAAAATTAATGGGAGATATTCAATGGATAAGACCATATTTGAGAATCCCCAATGTGCAATTAAGGCCTTTATATTATGCTTGGAAATCCTGATTTGAATTCTCAACAATTAATTGATGAGGCACGAGAAACATTGAAGAGGGTGGAGGAGGAATTGGAGTATGCCTTTTTGGCACGGCGCTCCCTGGATGAAAAGATCTTGTTATGCATTTTGGCAACAACAACAACAAAAAAATAAGAATAAATAAATAAAGTAAATTCTATCAAAACCTGGTAATAATGCTAAACTGCTAGCACCTTTGCCCCTATAGTAAACAAGCTTAAAAAGGAAACTTGAAACAGCTGTGGCTCCAGATGACTGGGAAGGACTGATGGGAGATGTAGTTTTGTGGGTGATCACCTAGGTAAAGGGACTCTAGCACGCTCCAAAGTTGGGTCACATGATCCAAGCATGCCAATTAGAGCAGAGACCAAGTCACCCTCAGGGACATGCCATCAGTTCCTATACTACACAGAGAATCAAACAAAAATATATATCTTAATGATACTGAAAGTTTGTTTTGAGATTTATATGTTATTTCTTCCCTATGTTGAAATAGGGAAGAAATAACAAGATTTAAATGTATAGGTATAGAAAGCCTTATAATTTGTTACTGAGTTAAATTCATATGTTCCTATTTGGTACAAAATCAATGTTATCTTTCGTAATACGACCTTCTGATAATATTTACCCTGTACTGAAAGTGATTTAATTGGCTATGAATCATCTGAAAGAGTGGGCGGGTATTAGAACAGTGGGTGCTTTACTGGTCCTTGTCAGTATATTGGTATTGTGGTGTATCTATGTGGGTCTGGCAGCAATGTCAGCCTGCTTTGGTAGTGCAAGCATTTGCAGCCCTGGAGGCGAGGCAATCTCCACAGGCTTGATTAACTATTCTGAATGCTCTTCTTCACGCTCAGGATGCAAGGCTAAGCACTGCACTAGAGATCAGCTTTTAGTGGTCTCTTGGAGAGCACGTCTGATTGCATGTGGGTTGAAGCCTCAAATCCCACCTCCAGAAAAAAGGCATAGGACAGGCATGACACCAACTTGGCTGCTATGAGTTAGGGCTCTGGCAAAAAAATCACCTAAGACAGAGGCATGTACCAAGTGGCTAAATAAGCCCAGTTTGTAGTACAAACTAGCTGTACGTGTTCTCAAAGACAGGTTTGATATTTTGCCAAGAGATAAGAACTAAGCCCAGTTTGTAGTACAAACTAGCTGTATGTGTTCTCAAAGATGGGTTTGATATTTTGCCAAGAGATATTACTATCAGGTTGTAATGCCATTGCAATGTACTGATCATGGTTACTGGAAATCAGATCTCTACTCTTGCCTGTTGCATTTAAAACAAAAAGGGGGAATTGTGGGGAGCCGCAGCTGCCACCCTATATATTTTGAACACCTGGTCTCTGGCCAGAGCAGAGAGCATTGTGATAAACAAGCCCTTATTGGGGAAAAGCTGAGTGCCTCCAGTTTGTGATGCAAGCTGGCATGATTCCCCGCAACCTATTATACTTTGCCACGTAGCCAATGCTGATTGGGACCAGGGAAAGTATTTAACCCGCAAGGGCTGGGGGCTAGAGATAAAGAGTAATAGTAGAAAAAGCTAGCTAAGAAAGAAGAAAAGATGAACGAATGATTTTGTAGTACAACATTCCTAAATAAACTGCTTGGAGAAGGGTTCGTGGCTGCCTCCTTATTTCTGCTGGTCGGTAAGGCGGCAACATTTATATACTTAAGAGATCCTAGTACGCAGTTTCTTTGGCTTCACAAAGCCGATTAAAAGACCGTGTGAAATGAAAAGAAAAAAAAAAAAGAGATCCTAGAACCTCATATGTAAAACCTGTTCAATCTGATAACTGATTTCAACACAGTAGCAGCATGCAAAATTAAACACAAAGACTAAAAAGGTTTCTATTTACAGATGACAGACATGCTAGAATGAACCAGGAAAATAGTATAGGTCAATATTTCCTCAAACCAAAACAAACCAAAACAAAACCAAACCAAATAATAAATAAACAAATAAAACACAAAACAAAAGTTGAGATGCCTTACCAAGGAAGTGAAAGACTCCTAAAACTGATTAAGGAAACGAAATACAAGGCCCAGCTATAAACCCATGTATCTTATTGATACCACTTTTATTTTTCTTTTTACAAATATAGTAAAATACAAGCTGGAGATAAGATGGCATCCTCCAGAAGTGGTGCTGGGAACACTGATTATGTGCATTTCAAAGAATAAAATAAGATCTTTATTGTCACATCATTACAAAAGTCAACATGAGATGGATCAAATTACTGAAGCTAAAGTTACTGAAAATCACATTAATGTATAGATGGAACTCCTCTGCTTATTTGCTATTTCATAGAATCATCTGAGAAACTGCTAGTGTTTAGAGGATAACACTAAGCCAATTTGAACCTGGTCTATTTTAATTTAGCATTAAAAATAAAAAAACATTGCTCAACCTCATATGGCTATATCTCTGCTTAAGTTATCTTCCTCATCTGTTTTAATAATTGACAGATAGGATTCATGAAATTAAAGAAGGCTTTGCAGTGGAAATACTGAATGAAGAGACAATCCATCCAATCAATGTGTCTATCTTTAAGCTATTCCTCCAGTGGGGGATTTTGCTGTCTTATTCCTGGAATTTGAGGTCTGCTGCTGCTGGAACAAATGGTTTATGGTCTAGTTTCTGAGTGAGACACAATGGGATTAAAAGTTCACTTCAATAGGTTTCTCTGTCCATATCCTGCTTGTGTGTGTATGTGTGCATGTGTGTGTGTATGTGTGTGTGTATGTGTGTGTTCATGCACACACATCTGTCTGTCATTCAAGCAGTTCTCTTTTTTTTTATCCTAAAAACATCCTCTGGTAGCTCATCTCCTACAAAACACAGGTTCAGTTTTTAATTTTATATATCAATCCAATTTGATTAACTTATAAATCAGCATCTTGTGCCCCCAGTCCTTTGCTTCTCAAGAGATAGCAAGCCAGGCAGGAGAGAGCTGGTCTCCCAGGAGTGCTCTTGCTTCCAGGCCCAGAGGTGGAACCTCCACTTTCTCTCCAAAAACTGTCCAAAGCAGGACCAGCTAGGAGCACACAGGGCACAGGAAAAGTGGAGCAGCTGGGACAGGATCCTTCTATTCACCATTTGCACCTGTAGTAAACCCAAATTACTAATGTTAGCACTCTGTGGTTAAAAACCTCACCTAAGAAACTCCAGGATTGTGTATATGTGTGTTGGGAACCATGAAAGACAGGAGAAAAACATCCCGCCCCAGAGATCTGAGAAAAACATCCTGCCCCAGAGACCTGAGATAAACATCCTGCCCCAGAGACTTGAGATAAACATCCTGCCCCAGTTGGCTGAGAACCTGCTCTCCAACCACAAGATCCAGCCTGCCTTGAGATAAACATCCTGCTTGGCCCTAAGATAAGAAACATTCAGTGTACCATAACTTCTGAGAACTTCCCCCCACCCACGACTCCCCCCCCCCTTCTTAGCCCCAGAAGATCTTCTAAACTTCCTTCTCCCTCCTTCCTCTCCCCCTCCCCTCCAAGATTTTTGCTTTAAATATGCTCTGCTCAACCAGGTAAATGGCTCTTGACAAGCAATGCTTCCTTGAGTCCTGTCGTCTCTCTCGCCCATTCTTTATTCACAGGTTGTAACCCTCCTCGCTCCTCAGAATAACTTGGCCTGCAGGCCAGGTCATATGTGTCCCTGCAGAAAGCTTCCCATTTTCCCCTCCTGCCCAAGGCAAGCACAATAAGCCAGCAGCTGGTCTCAGCACTGCAGCTAGCAGAGGGCTCCCTTCCCCCTCCATCTCTTCCTAGCAGCTCCAAGAGAACTTAGATTACTGTTAGAACGTCACTACCCAAAAGCCCTCCTTAATGAAAACATCTCATAGAGCCAAGTGTTACAAAGAGACATCCTAGTCTCAGTGTCACCAGGAAAGGCTGGCACTCTCCTATAAGTGACCAATTCTCCAAGTACCTGTCCTTGAGACCCCAGAGAAATAATAAACACAGAGAGGATTAGAGCTTTCTCCATTTAAATCATAGAAAAAGGTAATCAGAGGTCACAGACAGTTGTGGCCGGCCATAAAATTAGACACCAAAACAGACACCCATTAATCCCCCATCAGCTTCAGTACTGCCCTAACAAATGGTTATTTTGTTTTACTCCCCTCACTCTGAAGTATCCTAAGAATTCACAATTTCTTATATAAACATATGTTTTTTGGGGGCTCAGGGTCACATTCAATCACTCGCTCTTGGTGAGTGTAAAGCATGTGATATGAGTCTGGACTCGACTAAAAGGCTCTTTGTAATTACAGTGGACTTTGCAATTCTTGGGCAACTATAGGTTTTCCTACTGACTCTGGGCACACCCTGGAGCTAAGGCTTTACAGAACTCTCTGTACAAAAGTTCCACCAGAAGAGAGATGATCTACCAGGAGTGCTGCCACAGGCTTTATAGGCCCACAGAAGGGAAAAGCTACAGCCAGAGAGAGACAGCAAGAACAATACCAGAGATAACCAGATGGTGAAAGGCAAGCGCAAGAACCTTACCAACATAAACCAAGGGAACTTGTCATCATCCAGAACCCAGTTCTCCCAACACAACAAGTCCTGGATGCCCCAATACATGAGAAGAGCAAGATTTGGATTTAAAATCACATCTCATGGTACTGATAGAGGACTTTAAGAAGGACATAAATAATTCCCTTAAAGAAATGCAGGAGAACACAGATAAACAGGTAGAAGCCATTAAAGAGGAAACACAAAAATCCCTTAAAGAATTACAGAGAAACAAAACCAAACAGCCAAAGAAATTAAACAAAACCATCCAGGATCTAAAAATGGAAGTAGAATCAATAAATAAATCACAAAGGGAGGCAACTCTGGAGATAGGAAACCTAAGAAAGAGATCAGGAGTTATAGATGCAGGCATCACCAACAAAGTTCAAGAGATAGAAGAGAGAATTTCAGGTGCAGAAGATATCATAGAACACATGGAGAAAACAGTCAAAGACAATGCAAAATGCAAAAAGCTCATAACCCCAAACATCGAAGAAATCCAGGACACAATGAGAAGACCAAACCTAAGGATAATAAGTATAGAGAAGAGTGAAGATTCCCAACTTAAAGGGCCACTAAATATCTTCAACAATATTATAGAAGAAAACTTACCTAACCTAAAGAAAGAGATGCCCATGAGCATACAAGAAGCCTACAGAACTCTAAATAGATTGAGCCAGTAAAGAAATTCCTCCTCTCACATAATAATCAAAACACCAAATGCACAAAACAAAGAAAGAATATTAAAAGCAGTAAGGGAAAAAGGTTAAGTAACATATAAAGGCAGACCTATCAAAATTACACCAGATTTCTCACCAGAGACTATGAAAGCTGGTCAGATGTCATACAGAATCTAAGAGAACACAAATGCTAGCTCAGGCTATTATACCTAGCAAAACATTCAATTACCATAGACGGAGAAACCAGGATATTCCATCACAAATCCAAATTTACACAGTCTCTTTCTACAAATGCAGACATTCAAAGGGTAATAGATGGAAAACACCAACACAAGGGGAGAAGCTATACCCTAGAAAATCAAAAAACTAATCTTTTAACAAACCAAAAAGAAGATAGCCACATAAACATAATCCCACCTCTAACAACAAAAATAACAGGAAACAACAATTACTTTTCCTTAATATCTTTCTTTCTTTTTTTTTTTTTCATTGTATTAAGGCTGTATTTCAATGACCCTCACATCACGAAAGGATTTTACATCCATCATAGGTAAGCAGAGAGTTGATAGTTGTTCTGCACCAAGAAATGAATTGTAGGCTCAATTTTTGGATACAGACTTCCTGCTATGGTCAAAACTATTT
>NW_022196909.1:69753662-69753843 GCF_008632895.1 Mastomys coucha | reverse complement strand
TGGAGGGTGGCACAGACATTAGGTGAGGGTACGAATTTGGTTCATTAGCTGTGATAATTTGGAAAAGCTTTCATCTCAGAGAAAGAGTAACTTATAAAGACCTCTTCTTCAAATTGATACAAGAGTTACAAATGTCAAGCAAAGCATTCAGTCTCACTTTGTTGTTATTTTACAAGCCACC
>NW_022196909.1:69720380-69753189 GCF_008632895.1 Mastomys coucha | reverse complement strand
TTTTCCTGTAGTTCTTTAAGGGATTTTTGTGTTTCCTCTTTAAGAGCTTCTAGCTCTTTACATGTGTTGTCCTGTATTTCTTTGAGGGTGCTACTTATGTCTTTCTTAAAATCCTGTATCATCATCATGATAAGTGATTTTAGATCTGAATCTTGCATTTCCGGTGTGATGGTGTGTCCAGGACTTGCTATGGTCAGAGAATTGGGTTCTGATAATGGCAAGTAACCTTGGTTTGTGTTGTTTATTTTCTTACGCTTGCCCCCTGTCATCTGGTTAACTCTAGTGCTACCTGCCCTTGCTAAATCTGCCTGTAGCCTGTCCTTCCTGTGATCCTGGTTGTGTCAGAACTCCTCAGAATCAAGCAGTCTCTGTGATCCTGTGATTCTGGGATCCTGGGATCCTGGGCTTATTAGATCACCTGGAAGCGTGGCTTTCTCTGTGTGTTGTGGGACTGCAGAGCTTGTGCCCAAGGTCTGCTCAGAACACTAACCCAGAGAGACCAGAAGGAACCCATGTCACTGGGCTGGCAGAGTTCCTGTGTGCCTGGTCCCGCTGGTCACAGTTACTCCCAGTGTTGGGACAGATGTTGGTTCCTGCTCACCTCTAATCCCAGGTTTGTCAGAGCACCTGGGAGTGGAGCTTTCTCTGGGAGTTGTAGGACTGGCTGCGGAGCATTCACCCAAGGTCTGCTCTGGACCCCAGCCCAGACAGACCAGCAATATCTCTTAATATCAATGGATTCAAGTCCCCCATTAAAAAGACATAGACTACTGCTGATTACAAGAAACCCATCTCAGTGACAAACACAAACACTACCTCAGTGTAAAAGGACTGAAGCAATTTTCCAAGTAAATGGTCCCAAGAAGCAACCTGGAGAAGACATTCTAATTTCGAATAAAATTGACTTTCAACATAAAGTTATCAAAACGACAAGGAAGGACACTTCATACTCATCAAAGGATAAATCTACCAATTCTGAACACCTATGCTCCAAATGTAAGGGTACCCACATTCATAAAAAGTAACTTTACTAAAGCTCAAAGCACATATTGTACCACACATAGTAATAGAAGACTTCTATATCCCACTCTCATCAATGGACAGATCATGGAAACAGAAACTAAACAGAGACACAGTAAAACTAGCAGAAGTTATGAACCAAATGGATTTAACAGATATCTGTGGGACATTTCCCCCCACCCCCAATAAAAAGAATGTACCTTCTTCTCAGCATCTCAGGGTACATTCTCCAAAATTGACCATATAATCAGTCAGAAAGCCTTATCATATATAAGAAGATTGAAATAATCCTATCAGACCACCACTGACTAAGGATGGTCTTCAATAACAATAAAAACAATAGTAAGCCCACATACACATGGAAGCTGGAAAACACTCTACTCAATGATAACTTGGTTAAGGAAGAAATACAGAAAGAAACTAAAGATTTTTTAGGATTTAATGAAAATGAAGCCACAATGTACCCAAATTTATAGGACACAATGAAAGCAGTAGTAAAAGGAAAACTCATAGCTCTGAGTGCCTCCAAAAAGAAACAGGAGAAAGCATACACTATAAGCTTAACAGCACATCTGAAAGCTGTAGAACAAAAACAAGCAAATACACCCAAGAGAAGTATACAGCAGGAGATAATCAAATTCAGGACTGAAATAAACCAAGTAAAAACAAAAAGAACTATGCAAAGAATCAACCAAACCAGGAGCTGGTTCTTTGAAAAAAATCAACAAGATAGGTAAACCCTTGTCAGACTAACCAGAAGGCACAGAGACAATATTCAAATCAACAAAATCAGAAATGAAATGGGAGTCATAACAAAAGAAACTGAGGAAATCCAAAAAATCATCAAATCCTTTTACAAAAGACTGTACTCAACAAAACTGGAAAATCTGGAGGAAATAGCCAACTTTCTAGACAGTATTAGGTTCCAAGTTTAAATTAGGATTAGATAAACAATCTAAACAGTCCCATAACGCCTAGAGAAAGAGAAGCTGTCATTAATAGTCTCCCAACCAAAAAAAGCCCAGGACCAGATGGGTTTAGTGCAGAGCTCTATCAAACCTTCAAAGAAGACCTAATACCAATACTCTTCCATCTATTCCAAAAAAATGGAGACATAAGGAATACTACCCAATTTGTTCTATGAAGCCACTGTTACTCTGATACCTAAAACACATAAAGACACAAAAAGAAAGAGAACTTCAGACCAATTTCCCATATGAATATTGATGCAAAAACACTCAATTTCTTGCAAACCTAATCCAAGAATGTATCAAAACAATCATCCATTATGATCAAGTAGGCTTGATCATAATGGATGCAGAGAGGGTACAATATTCCAAAATCCATCAACATAATCTACTATATAAAAAACTCAAAGAAAAAAAACCCACATGATCATTTCATTATATACTGAGAAAGCATTTGACAAAAGCCAACATCCCTTCATGATAAAAGCCTTGGAAAGGCCATGAATTCAAGGCCCATACCTAAACATAGTAAAAGCAATATTCAGCAAACCAGTAACCAACATCAAACTAGATGGAAAGAAACTTGAAGCAATCCCACTAAAATGAGGATCTAGACAAGGCTCCCCACCCTCTCCCTACCTATTCCATATAGGACCCAAAGTCCTAGGCAGAACAATTAGACAACAAAAGGAGCAAAAACACATAGAAATTGGAAAGGAAGAGGTCAAATAGTTATCACTATTTGCAGATGATATGATAATATACTAAAGTGAGCTCAAAAATTCCACAAGAGAACTCTGAAATCTGATGAACAATTTCAGCCAACTGGCTGGATATAAAATTAACTCAAACAACTAAATGGTCTTCTTCTACTCAAAAGACAAACAGACTGAGAAAAAAATTTAATGAAACAACACCCTTCACAATAGTCACAAATAATATAAAGTACCATGGTGTGACTCTAGCTAAGACAATGAAAGATCTGTATGACAAGAAATTCAAGTCTCTGAAGAAAGGAATCAAAGAAGATCTCAGAAGATGGAAAGATCTCCCATGCTCAGATTGATATATGGTAAGATTTGGTAAGATTAATATAGTAAAAATGGCCATCTTGGTGAAAGCACTCTACAGATTCAATGCAGTCCCCATAAAAATTCCAAATCAATTCTTCATAGAGTTTGAAAGAACAACTTGCAAATTCATATGGAATAACAAAAAACCCAAAATAGAGAAAATTATTCTCAACAATAAAAGAACTTCAGGGTAAATCAGCATCCCTGACCTCAAGCTGTACTACAGAGTAATAGTGATAACTTCATGGTATTGGTGCAGTGACAGGCAGGTAGATCAATGGAACATAACTGAAGACTGAGAAATGAACCTACACACCTATGGTCACTTGATCTTTGACAAAGGAGGGAACACTGTCCAGTGGAAGAATGACAGCATTTTCTAAAAATGGTGCTGGCTCAACTGTCAGCTAGCATGAAGAATAATGCAAATCAATCCATTCTTATCTCTGTACAAAGCTCAAGTCTAAGTGGATCAAGGACCTCCACATAAAACCAGATACACTGAAACTAATAAAAAAGAAAATGGGGAAGAACCTCGAGCACATAGGCACAGGGTAAATTTTCCTGAACAGAACACCAATACCTTATGCTCTAAGATCAAGAATTGACAAATGGGACCTCATAAAATTGCAAAGCTTCTGTAAGGCAAAGGACACTGTCAATAGGACAAAATGGCAATGAACAGATTAGGAAAAAGATCTTTGCCAAGCCTATTAGACAGCTAATATCCAGTATATACAAAAAGCTCAAGAAGTTAGACTCCAGAGAAACAAATAACCCTATTGAAAATAGGGTACAGAGCTAAACAAAGACTTATCAACTGAGGAATACTAATTGTCTTAGAAGCACCTAAAGAAATGTTCAACAGCCTTTGTTATCATAGAAATGCAAATCAAAACAACACTGAAGTTCCCCCCTCACACCAGTCAGAATGCCTAAGATCAAAAACTCAGGTCACAGCAGATTCTGGCAAGGATGTGAAGAAAGAACACTCCTCCATTCCTGGTGGGATTGCAAACTGGTACAACCACTCTGGAAATCGATTTGGTGCTTCCTCAGAAAATTGGACATAGTACCACCTAAGGACCCATCTATAACATTCCTGGACATATACCCAGAAGATGCTCCAACATGTAAGAAGGACACATGCTCCACTATGTTCATAGCAGCCTTATTTATAACAGCCAGAAGCTGGAAAGAACGCAGATGACCCTCAACAGAGGAATGGATTCAGAAAATATGGTACATTTACACAATGGAGTACTACTCAGCTATTACAAACAATGAATTCATGAAATTCTTAGGCAAACAGATGGAACTTGAAAATATCATCCTGATAGAGGTAACCAACAAAAGAACACACATGGTATGCACTCACTGATAAGTGGATACTAGTCTCAAAGCTTGGGATACCCCAGATACAATTCACAGACCACATCACCTTCAAGAAGATGGAAGACAAAAATGTAACTACTTCAATCCTTTTCAGAAATGGGAACAAAATACTCACTGGTGGAAATACAGAGACAGAGTATGGAGCTCATACTGAATGAAAGGCCATCCAAAGGCTGCCCCACTGGGGGTTTCATCCCATATACATTAACCAAACCCAGACACTCTTGTGGATGCCAACAAGTGCTTGTTGACTGGAGCTGATAGAGCTGAGAGGCTCTGCCAGTGCTGAAAAAATACAGAGGTGGATGCGCTCAGCCAACCTTTGGGCTGAGCACAGGGTCCCCAATGGAGGAGCTAGAGAAAGGACCCAAGGAGCTGAAGGTGTTTGCAGTACCATAGGAGGAACAAATATATGAACCAACCAGTACCCCCAGAGCTCCCAGGGACTAAACCACCAGCCAAGGAATACATATAGAGGGACCCATGGCTCCAACTGCATATTTAGCAGAGGATGGTCTTGTCAGACATCAATGAGAGGAGAGGGCCTTGGTGCTGTGAAGGCTCAGTGTACCAGTGTAGGGGAATACCAGGACAGGGAACCAGGATTGGGTTGGTTGGTGAGCAGGTGAAAAGGGGATGGGATTGGGTGTTTTTGGAGGGGAAAGGAGAAAAGGGGTTATCATTTGATATGTAAATAAATAAAATTTCTTAAAAAAATTAAAAAAAAAGAAACAGCAAGCATACATTTTTTCTTAACATTGCAAAAGAATTCAAAGATACACCTGCCTTTCTTAAGCACAGAGGATAATCTAGCTTGGTGGGACCCTGTCCTCAAATTACCATTTCTACCACATCTGGGTCTAACCTTATTGTGTTCAAGACTGAACTTGAACTCAAGAATCTGCCTGCCTTTGTATCTTTTTGACAAACTGGCTCAGAATTGCAACTGCCTTTCTTTCTGTCAGATTCTTAAAACACCTCATAATTCATATTGCATCCTTATATTTTGTACAGTTGAGAAATTATGTTTTCAAACTCAGGTATCTAGCACTCTTCCCCACAGCCTTAAGGGCTATCTTGAAGGTCCCAGTGTTTACCATTTTGCTGCGACTTAGCCATACTCTCGACTGCTGGACTCAAGCTGTTTATAATTCTCATGAAGTCACTTAAATTAACAAGGAGGACATTCCTCAGAGCAATGTGAAAAATGTGTGCATTATCATACAAACAAGTGTTATGCCCACAGCAGCCATGGAAACTCATGGAGACTCACATGAGGAATCTGTTCCAGGGGCAGTAACCATGTTTATCTTCCCCACCAGGGCTATGCTGGCTCAGCAACTCCTGGAGCCTCACACATATGCTGTGTCCCAGGGACAGAAACCATGTCACTGTGCCCAATATCACTGTGCCAGGCTTTGCAAACTTAGCTTCAGAATATAAGGAACTTAAAAAAAAATCATTATTATCCTTACAATAAGAAAAGATAATTGATGATTTATTAATACCTTACTTTAGATTTACTGGAGAAATGGGGAATTAGTGTATTGTGTGTGGGGGGGAAGGTAGGAACCTAAATATTGAGAAACAAAAGTTGAATTAGTGTATGAAATATAAAACAGTGAGTCTAGTAGCTGCTGGGAACACATGAAAATTCTGGTGAATTTATAAAACCCAGATGTAGACTTTCTGGGATGCAGTTTTAGAGAGCTAGTTTTCTTCTTTTCCTGGCATTTCTCTCTAGTAGCTTTTTCAAGTTTTATACAGTGAATACTGTAGGAAACAAAAATGAAAGCAGGGAATTAGTCCAGAACATGTTATGCCATAAACAAATCTTGAGTAGTCTTCAACATAAAAATCCTCCTGCTTGTGCTTCCTAGTGTTAGGATTTTAAGTTTTTACAACTATGTTCTTGTCAGATTAGTCTTTATAATAAAATTCTGCCTTCATAAATAATATGTCACCATACCCTTATTTGACCAGGGAAATTACCAAACTCTCATCTTTCTGTGTGATATAAAGAAAGAGTTTAAAATGTCTAAGAAAACACTTCATATTTTCTAATTTGTTCCAATGTAGGGACACATTTCTCACTTAGAAACCAAGAGAACAATATAAAATAGAACTCTTTTCTGCATCACATCAACTGCTGGTTTAAAACTGAAAAAGTTGTAAATCAGGAGGTCAATTTGAAACATTTAAAAAAAAACAGGAATAGCATGGGCAGGAAATGAGGAAAGAAACTAGAAGAAACTAGACCTTCCAGCATAGCATGGTCTAGATAGGTTAATATGAAACCTGACCATAGAAACCTCCTTAAGGAATACTTGACCTGTTTGCTTTCTAGCACATAGCCCCTATGGGTAGACAGTTCCAAATTATGCCTCTAGACCCGTCTATCAACTGCTCTTACACTGATTCCTAGAGAGACTAGATTCTTACCAAAAAAATAAACACCAACTGCACACAGCACCTTCACCTGTCCACTCTCTTCTACAGGTAGACAGCATAGCATGTTCTCAGTTACAGCTAGCCTCATCTCTGGTAGATGACTGTTAATCTCTGTCTTAGTCAGGGTATCTATCTATTCCTGCACAAACATCATTACCAAGAAGCAAGTTGGGGAGGAAAGGGTTTATTCAGCTTACTTCCACATGGCTGTTGATCACCAGATGAAGTCAGGACTGGAACTCAAGCAGGTCAGGAAGCAGGAGCTGACACAGAGGCCATGGGTTCCTTGCTGGCTTGCTTCCCCTGGCTTGCTCAGCCTGCTGTCTTATAGAACCCAAGACTTCCAGTCCAGGGATGGTACCACTCACAAGGGGCCCTACCCGCTTGATCACTAATTGAAAAAATGTCCCACAGCTGGGTCTCATGGAGGCACTTCCATAACTGAAGCTCCCTTGTCTGTGATAACTCCAGCCTGTGTCAAGTTGGTACACAAAACCAACCAGTACTATCTCTAAGAATGGCCACTAGAACATCAGAATCTCAATCTATATTTATCCCTCACCCAAAATTCTTATGTCCCTCTCTTGCCTTCCACAACTACCTCATCATGATTCTTCTGGTAGACATCATGTATATGTATTACCAACTCTACCAACACCTATTGCATGGGGTAAAATCTTGAGAACCTCCTTTAGAAAACCCAAGTATTTCTTTTATCTCATGCTTAATGAGACCTATTGAAATATTAACATTGAACCATAAACCACATATAACTGGACAACAACCTGTAATATTGGAGTAACAGAGCTCCAAACTCAATGAAAGAGACAAGAATTACATACTAGGAAATAGTATAAATAATGAAATTCCAGATGCCTATGCCCAATTCCAAATATGTAAACACATTACTCAAACATTTCTTCTTCAAAACCAATACTCCCAGAGTCATATTCTCCAAGAAAAGTGATGTCTTATTATTAGATGTTGACTTGCTATTCTATGACTATGAAGAGACACCATGACCAACGCAACTCTACTGGCTTGTTTTGTGTAAATTTGACACAAGCTGGAGTTATCACAGAGAAAGGAGCTTCAGGTGAGGACATGCCTCCATGAGATAAACTGTAAGTCATGTTCTCAATTAGTGATCAAGGTGGGGGCAGGGGTAGTTGTAGGTGGTACCATCTCTGGGCTGGTAGTCTTCAGTTCTATAAGAAAGCAAGCTGAGAAAACCAGAAGCAAGTCAATAAGAAACATCCCTCCATGTCCTCTGCATCAGCTCCTGATTTCTGACCTGCTTGAATCCCAGTCCTGACCTAATTTGTGATGAACAGCAATGTGGAAGTGTAAGCTGAATAAAAACCTTTCCTCCCCAACTTCCATCTTGGTCATGATGTTATGTGCAGGAATAGAAACCCCAACTAAGACAACAAAATTTATAAAAGAAAGTGTTTTATTGAGGACATCCTTATAGTTTAAGAGGGTTACTCCATTATCATTATAGTGGGAAGCACACAGGCATGGTTTTGGAGCAATCACTGAGAGATTCAGATGTTGATCTGTAGGAAGCAGGCAGATGAAGACTAGGCCTGGTTTGTGCTTTTAAACCTCATATCCCATACCCAGTGACATACTTTCCCAACAAATTGACAACTACTCTAACAGGTCTGCATTATCTAATCCTTTTGATCATTTCAACTAGGGAGTACGAATGTGTGTGTGTGTGTGTGTGTGTGTGTGTGTGTGTGTGTGTGTGTGTGTTTATGCCTGTGTTGGGAGTAGTAAGAGGATGTAATGGCTATCAAGAACTATAATGTGACATATTACAACCAGTTATATGGCTAAATGAATCAGGGATAATGGGACCTGCTGCTTCCTTGTGCAGTTCCTGGGATTGACCTGACTGTGGCAACTATTATTTTCTTTTATAATTTCTTATTAAATTAGATGGGAAATAATCTCTCTTTTCAAGCTATATCTCCTTGTTTATCAAAATTCCATATATAAAGCAAGTCCTTAATTGTTTGGAAGGTTTTATGTCTTAAAGCTGGGTGAGGGTACATGTTTCTGGCATGTTTTACTTTGGTCCTTTTGCAAAACTCCCACTCAGCTTCAGTGTCCCCTCATACATCATCAGAAAACAAAGCTTTCTGATTGTGATAAGAGAATAGAATTACTCCACTACAAATCTTAAGACATCATCAGGCCATAGAATTACAAACCAGGACTGGTGTGGTGTTGCAATGTAGGAATGTAAACTTATAAATAAACACTAAAACTTCTTAACTCATTGTGTCTAACCACAAGAATATTTTATGGACAACACCAACCACCAGCCCCTGGTTTCAAATCACTAAGGAAGGACTGCAAATTTGCCAAGAAAGAATTAAAATGCATGGCTTCTTTTTATAAGTTGCTCATATTGTAAAGAAGTTCATTAATTCTAGTTATTCCTATACCTACTTACTTAATCAATGCAAAAGCAGAGAAGAAGATGGGTTTAAAATAAAATTGCCACTGTGTCCACTACTTTAGCTTTCACATCCATCTGTTTCTCTCTTGGGCTAGGAGTAGAGATCACCGGTTGTGCAGCTTCATTTATACATTCTTACTATTTATCTTCTAATGAAGTGATTGAAATGAAGATTTAACAAGCATTTTTTGAAAGACAAAATGAGTGTCTGTGGAGGGAGAAGGATGGGCACATTGCACTTCTAATGTCAATCTGTGAGCATTTGAGCAGTATCATTCATGCAAAGAGGACAGAGGCTGCAACTATTGCAATAATGCAGACAATATAGCATCACGGCACTTTTGAAGTTGTAGGATTTTTTTTAATGATCTCTGTGTGGTTTTTCAACGCAGATTCTAATTTTGATCCGTTGAATCACAGGATTGGCAAAAGATGCCTTTGGATCCCAGGATTAGCAAAAGCTGCAGAAGATTTTCTAGCTAAAAATAAAAACAATTAAAATGAAGGCTGACAAGTTATGCAAATTGTAAAGGAGTGTGGTAAGTGGAGGCCTGGGAAGATAAGGCAACTGAAAGGCAACAACTCCTATGTGGAAAATTTGATTTGTGCCAAGAAAACCCTGCTAGCTCAGGGATGTTGACAAGGGAGTGAGTTCTTCCAGAAAAGCACTAGCAGCATTATAAGTCAGCAGGATATGAGCAGCTGGCTTATAATCAACACCAAAACAACTGGACCCAAATGCTGACAGTTGAGCCTTGTGAAGCTCTATTTTTCATGCCCAGCTCTATGTTCCAGGCAAGCCTGGAAAGAAGAACATCAGATGGAGTATGATCCTTGCAGTAAATGAATCCAATGTTGTATCTTTCAGATACCCTGAACAGCTGAGTTTCTTATGGAGTGGAAAGGAAAGAAGGAGCACAACATGATGTCAGCCCTTGATATTGGCAGGCAATTTACTCCAAGAACTCCATGAATACTTTACTTATACTGTGAAAACTGGAAATGCTTAAATTAAAGTATAAAAATAAACAGATCTGGATTACTTGAGTTACTTAATTCAACGTAATTACTGAACAAATTATGTCTTGTTAGGCCAGTAGCTATGACTTAAACAAATCTTTAAATGATCAGGACAGGTGGTTTTTCTCAAATTCTTTTTATATAAAGTTGTTTGAGTTCAAATACAAACTCTGGACATTCAAAAAGGACTACTACACTTATATTTCTGCTTAGCTCAGCTTTGATAAGTTTTCTGCTTCAACAGGAACATCTGTGTCTTTCTATATTCAGTGCCAACAGATACTGAACAATTGTGACACCTACTATGACAGATGGTAGCAGTACAGGCACTCCTGATAGATCATTTGTTATACCTTTCCCAAGAGTTACTGTCATCTCATAAAGAATGATAATGACTCCTTTTTTAGACCTCCTCCTTGTATAGGTTGCTTATGTGAGAATCTGGCAACCTGCAGGCATCTCACTACTCTGTATAGGTATTCATCAAGACACATTAATTCTGATGAGGCATGCTGAGTATGGAGGAAGTCTCTCTCTTGGTCTGCACCTAGCTGTGTTCTATTGTATAAATTCCACATAAATTGCTTGTCTTTGAAAATGGCAACATTTTGTTAAAAAGAATGTGGGTTAATCAGTTATTTATATTAAAATCTATAAACCAAATGAAACAAAATTATTTAGTTAAATAATAAAATAAAATAGAGTATGCCATCTTTGAATATTTTTCTGTTTGCTCATATGTGTTTTCTCAAGATATTATAAACATATTAACCAGAAGGTTTGGAAATGACTATAGTTGAAGCAGTATCATGAACAAGGAATTTTATTCAATTGCATTTGAGAGAGCAGTCTGATGTAGGTATAATTGGTTTTCTTCAATAGGAAAACTATGAGCAGTGATTATTTTATAAGGCCTTTAGGGAGTGGATTTGAAACTGTCTACTACTTTTCTATATCTGTCATATATGAGCTCACCTTGTTTTTTAACTGTTTAAAAAAATCCTTCTGTGTCATTTCCCTTATATTCTCAATATCTTTATATGAAAAAGAGATCAAAGAACAGAGAAATGTTTCTTGTCTGTATGTCCAGCATATTAGGCTATTTATGACTAAGTTAAAAACTAATTGAAAGAGACCTTTTCTATCAGTTAATAACTTCCCATGCTGCAATGTTTAACAAAGAATGATTTAAACTTTTGTGAAATTTCCATGGTGCTGAATTAGATTTGGCAAAAATTAAATAACTGTTAAATACATTTAATGTGTGATGTTAATTAAGTCTAATGCTTCTCTCTGTGTGACTCTGTCTATGTCTCTCTCTTTTTTGTCCAAATGAACTGGCTATTAGATAAAGGAGCGTATTGGAATAACCTGTTACTAATAGAATGATGTTAATCTGTGTCTTAAAATCCAGTAGTCAGGTTTGTTTGTTTGTTTGTTGGGATTTATTTGATTGTTTGTTTTCAATGAAATTGAGAGTCTCAGAATTTAGTTCATATATACTTAGAATAGTAATATCGTTTTAGTTAACTGTTCCCGTGATTAGGTTGAAATGTTCTTCTTTATCTCTTCTGATTAGCTATAAGGTGAAATCTATTTTGTTAGCGTTTGTGAGTATTAGCACATACTGACAAAAATTTTGTGAGTGTTGACAATACTGACAAATATTTGTCAGCATAAATGCCTGTTTGCTTCCTGGTCCCATTTAATTGTAGTATTTTTGTTCATCCTTTACTCTAAAGCAATGCCTATCTTTAAAGTTGTGTTTCTTGTAGACAATAGGTAGATGGATCTTTTTCTTGAAACATTAAGTCATCCTGTGTCTTTTGATCAGAGAATTTAGATCATTGATATTTAAAGTTATTGAAGTATGTGTTTGTTAATTTTGTTATTGTTTATATTTTAGTGTTATTTTGTGTTTAATAATTATGAATTCATATTTCTTTCTATTATCTCTCAGTTTTGCTCATACCCCTGTTTAGCTGCAATATTGCTTCCAGTATTTTCTTTCAGTTTGGTTTGTTGCATATAAATTTTTTTTTATTTGTTTATATCATGGCAAGTTTTTCTTTTTCCATGAATTCAAATAAATATTTTACCTGTGTCTATTGGTATAGGCATCCTGTCATGGTCTTTTAGAACTTGAAATGCAAGCTCTTCAGGTTTTCAAAGTTTCCATTGAAAAATAAACCCTTATTCTAATGGGCCCTCTTTGTTTTTGTTTTTGTTGTTTAGTTTTTCCTCTTGCACCTTTCAGTACACGTTGTTTGTTCCATATACTTAGTAGGGTGTTTGTTTGGTTGGTTGGTTTTAACTAAGACATACCAAGGAGATTTTCTTTTGTGGTCTTTTTTATGCTTGGCATGCTCCTTTTATCTGTATTGGCTTATTTTTCCTTATTTGAGAGTTTTCTTCTATAATCTTAATGAAGATTGTTTCTACAACACTGACTTGGCATTATTATATATATCATCTACGTCTATAATTTGAAGGGTTTTTTTTCATGGTGTTCCTCATTTCTTCTGTTTCCTTTCTCTATTTTATTTTTTCAGTCCTAATATTCTATTTTCTGTTTGATTCATTCCACTTATCATGCTTTCATTTGCATTTTCTTGTTGAGTTGTTCAGTGTTTAAACTCTACCTTCATTTCAGATTGATCTCTCTTTAACGTTCCTTCATCTTGTTGAATTGCATTCTGAAGTGCAGTGTTTTCTTTAGTCATATATTTATGATTATTTTCCTTATGTCCATAATCTCATTGTGCTGTGTCTTTGTGTCTTCTTTACATTCCTTAAATTCTTTGATGAAGCTTATGATTGTTCCTTTAAATTATGTGTCCTAAGGTTCATCTAGATAATTCTTTTTGGCAACCATATTTACAGGATTGGTAGCATTTGGAGATAAGACTCAGATTTGGTCTATTAAATTGTTGGCAGTCTTGAGATTAGATTCAGGAATACGAATTTCTATTGTTACCTCTAAATCTGATATGGGCATTGATGCTTGGTGGAGAATACAGGATGTGTGGGTAGCTTCCGTCTGTAGCTTAGAATGATTTGGGAGAAATGAAGTCAGGTGAGAAGTGGATACTAGAATATTATAAATGAGGATCCTCTGGATACAAACCTAGTATATGGGATATATCTGGCTAGGTGCAAGAATTGAATGTAACATGGGAGAGGTGTATAGGTTATGTTTGGGCTCAGGCAGGGTGGGAACTGGCAGAAGCCTAGAGGTTGAAGTGCACAGACAGATAGCCAGACCAGACCAAGGCACTGCATGTGAGAGTTCAACCAGATCTGGTAGTTTGGAAAGTGTTCTTAGATGGGAGAATTCAAAAGAATGTGGAAGATCCTGACCAGTTTTTAGGATTTTAATTATTCAGATATAGAAACTAGATTCACTCCATGGATGTTGCAGAGGAGACTCAAGATAAAAGAAAGAAATTCAGGGAGATTTTAAATCAAATTCAGAAAGAGATCTTTTAAAATATAATCTTTATGAATATATTTAAAAGTTGTGAATTATAGAACATTACTTGAAAATGTATGTCCCTGAACCTATAACTTACTGTTACCATTAATAAAAGAAACTCATTTACTATTCAACTTTGTCCCTTGATTTTTAAGGATAGATTATTTTAAATTGGTACTTCCTTTCAGTTTAAGTGTTAGAACGTGGTTCTTCACTTAAGGACATATTTTCTTTTGTTTCTCATTTGAGAAAAATGTACCACCTGTTTTGGTTTTGAACTCTTCTGATTCCAGGGTCATTTTGTGTAGACTGTAAATTTCAGGAAGGTTTCTTTTGATGGGAACAGTTGTCAGTTAAGCTTGAAGCTAAACTGAAGCAGCTTAGTCCTCAGATACTTAATACCTTGAACTTTATGACTCAGGCCATGTTGCTGTGGCAAGGAAAAGCACAAATAGTAATCTCAGAGAAACCCTCAGTGAATACTCTTCTAGAACATGAATTTTTCCCAGGCATTAAGTCCTTATTGGGGAATAATATTAAAAGGCCCAAGAATGCACCTTTATTTGAATCTGAGTTGGTTGAAGCTCAAAGTGAATTAATAAATTATTCATGTCCCTGTTGGTGATTAGCAGAAGTAACAGGGTCAGAATTTCTATGCTCTGATTTTAATATTTGCTTCTTGATAGTCACAGAGGATAAGAAGTAATGAGAAATAGGTAAATTTTGTAGAGCATCTCTAATCTGTGGAACCTTCATCCCCTATCTTTCTGCAAACCTCTTCTTGGTTTTCTCTGGCTCTATGTAAACCACTGTATGCTCCCTGTAGCTGAGTGGAACAGTATTTTCACTTAACTTGAGTTGTGTATGCATAAACAATTGCAAAATTTGAGAATTAGCAGTATTTAAAGAAGAAACTATTTTAAGCAATTTTAAACCCTGAGGTACCGATCTATCTGTCTGTCTGCCTATCTATCTATCTATATCTATATCTATCTATCTATCTATCTATCTATCTATCTATCTATCTATCTATCTATCTATCTACCTACCTACCTATCTACCTATCTATCTATCTATCTATCTATCTATCTATCTATCTATCTATCTATCTATCTATCTATCTATATTGACTACCAGTATACAATTAAAAGCTTGATTTTAGCACTTTAAAAAGTGACTACAGCACATGGTTCAATTATTTGTACAGAACTAGAGGGAAACTCATGAGAATAAACATGTAAATCCAATCACATATACTCTTTTCCCATAGAAGGTCTGTTTATAAATACAGTAGATTTATTCTTTATGGGGATGCATACATAAATTTACAGGAAATATATTATCAGTTTTACCTAAAAAGTATGCTATGTAGTAGACTAAATATCAATCAATATTCTGCAATAACCAATTTAATTGCTGTTTGAAACAAGGAATAGATGTCTCATCAGGTTTTTAAGAGATTCTTTCCAAAATACTTTCATTATTCTATCCTACAATTCTCTATTAACACCACAACAGCTTCATAACAGGATGTTAAAAATTTACTTGGATATGAAGAAGGATGAAGCTACATTAATGCTCTCTTTTGCCAAAGAATTGCTGTGGGTACATTGAGTAACAATAACTAACATTTGATTATAATTGATTACAATTGATAACAATTGATTACAGATGCTTTACTCTACTTTCTGCAAAAGCTCCTTGTCTCTCACCAGTTAATATGCATTCCCCTTGACAACAACTAAGGAAGGCTTATGTCCTCTTGTGGTGACCTTAAGGTGAAGTCTTAGCCAATAAACATCTCCTGGAAGCTCTTTAAAATTTCTTTTTACAGGGATTAAATAATAACATACATTGAAAAATTCAAAGTCTTAGTTTCTTGTACTGAAGCAGAATTTTTAATTTTTTTACATAATGTAAGGCTATTAGACATTCCTGAAGGCAAATCATTCTAATGATTACAAACTCACTGGACACAAGCTAGGATGTGGAGGAAATAAAACAACCTTCTAAATATACAATAATTTTTATATGAAGTAGGAAGGACAGATTGTAATGCCTCTATAAGTTCTACAGCCTCATTGACCTTTCATAAATCTTAAATTTAAACTTTATTTTTGACAACACCTGGATAGATCTGTGGTAATGCTGTTTTGTCTTAAAAATAATTCCTCAGAGGCAAGGAGAGGCAAGGCCACAAAAACTTCTCTAGACAGGGTTTGTAAAACAAAAGAAATGTCTCACAAACCTCCCTGAGGCAGCTCTGAGGTTTGCATGAACTCAAATATAATTTTTTTTTCTTTTTTCTTTTGGTTTTTCGAGACAGGATTTCTCTCTGTAGCCCTGGCTGTCCTGGTATTCACTCTGTAGACCAGGCTGGCCTTGATCTTGGAAATCCGCCTGCCTCTGCCTCCCAAGTGCTAGGATTAAAGGCGTGCGCCACCACCGCCCTGCTATATAAATATTTTTTAATCTGAGTTTACTGCCTGAGTCCGGACCCAAAGATTACACCTCCTGCAGTGAGGACAGATTTCAGGGGAGCAATTCTCTGTCTGTCTATGCCTCTAATTTTGCAGTTTCTCCTAAGATGATTTATACTTAAAGCATTCCTTATCACCTCAGTGCTCTGAGAGCATTGCTTGTAAATATGTAGTCCCCTGAAAGGCAGCAAACATAGCTAGACTCTGATTGTATGAGGGTCTAATTTTTGCACAAAGATGATTATATCCAGATAAGTCTGCCTTTGCTTTGTATGGCTGCAGAGAACTTCACTAGCTTTCTCATAAGACAATTGTGTAACAAAAGGAACTCTTTCTTGAGGGTCTCCTGGGCCCACACTGGCCACAGTTGTTTTTAACTATCATTACTCTTGCAATCATCTCAATTACAAAATATGGGTGAGTTAAGAATCCTGAGCTTGCAATCAAATTGCAAATTGTAGCCAATGGAACTGGAAATTTTACCATACTTTTTAAGTTTCTTTTGTAATATTAAGGCATAATCATAACTTTGACAAACAAAACCCAGTTTAAACAATCCATTCTCTTTAAAATCAATACCAAGAGCATTACTGTCATGCTATGAAGTTTGGCTGCCAATTCCTACATATGAATGCATGACAGTGCAACTTTTAATGCTTCATTGAAGCAATGTTGTTGTAAGTCTTATCCCTTATAAGTCTAGTTTCTAGGATAAGAATTATATAAAATATTATCCCAATTTAGAAATATCTTTAAAGACCTGTTTTCCTGGGATGGTTTATGTCACATGATTTTTAGAATGACTCCAACTTTGAGTTAGCAATTTTAAGATAACTTTCTGTTACCATGTTACAAGCAAAAAGCTGTTGTCCCCTTTAAGAGTGGCTTGTGTAGACAATCAGCCTCTAGCAGGGCTTTTTCAGCAGTGCTTGACTCCCAGCCACTGTGCAGTGGCTAATCAGTTTCTGCTGTGCAAGTTGAGACTGCCTTTTAAACAAGTTAAATTAAACCATTTTTACCCAACATGAAATATAGAACAACAATCATTCAAACAACAAAACAAAAGCAAACATAAATTGACAGACATATGGACAGATTGGTGCACCAATGACAGACAATAGACAGAGAGGGAAGAGAACTTTATGTCTGAAAGGGACCCAGATATCCTAATCAGAACTAAGTATATCTTTAGTAGGAGCCAGAGAGAAAGCAGGACGTCTCCCGATTTCCTCCTACCCTTAGGAGAGCTCTGAAATAGCTTATATCTATTTTCCTTCTCTTTTGCTAAAACAGCCCTGACAGGGGACAACTCCATTTCTGAAACCTAGTCTCTCTCTCTTTAACTACTTCTTAAATATCTAGCCAATGTTTACAAACTCTCAAAAAAGTATTTGTTTTAAATCCTTTTATCTTAACCTGTGTTCCTCGTGTCTTGAGGGACTCCTTGAGACCCCTTAAAAACAATTCACGCTTGTCCCATAGTTGCACCACTCTTCTTACCTTTCAATTTCACAGGTGGGTGACGTGTGGTGACCCCTTTGCAGTTCTTCACTCACTTCTTGATGAAGTGTCGATCCATTGCGGGGAGGATGTCTTCTTGGGGGAATGATGGTCTTCTTGGACCCCAGACCCAGGGGCCACACACTGGACACCAGTTGCCCTAGCCTGTGGGGCATTCAACAGGGACCTAGGGCAGGGGAGAGAAACAAGGTGGGACAAGAGACATAAAGAATGAGAACAAGATAGGTGTCTGATCAAGCTCTGAAAACTTTACTTCAGGGATGGTAATATAAGCATAAACAAGAGGAGGCTTCAAGGAGTGGGCAATCTTCAATCTCTGAAACCAGTGACCCCAGTGTCCTCCATATCCATATATTCTTACTGTTAGACTATATATATATACAAGTGCTCTCAGGGCTGTATGTGTAAGCTAGTAAAATTCCACAAGGCCATGGTTAAGGCCATGACTCCAGGCACCAGATAAAGGCACACAGGTCTACTTATAGGGAACTGGGGAAACTCTCTAGAATGAATATGTAATATAAAATTTCATTGATGAGTGTGGGGTGGGGAGGACAGGACATGTCATAGGTTTATCAATAGTCTGCATTCCTTTGTCACAAATATTACACCATGTGATGAAATACATATGCCCAGCTCAGATGGTCTATTCTGAGATAATATGTTTTCCCATTTTGTGGTTATCCCCAGACTGTTCTTTGGGAGAGGTTTTATGTTCTTCTTCTAAATGTTCTGTTCTGTTCCTTGAACTGGTGTCTTATGACCTAGTTTCTGGGACTTATGGTCTATTCCTGAAGCTGGTGCTTATGATCTTTTTGAAATCAGTCCCAGCCCTCAAAATAGAGACAAATATGATCCTAAAATGGAGGCAAATGACGTTTATATTGCCTTTTCATTCCCCTATTGAGAAAGGCCCAGGTCAAATCCTTGAAATGTCACCAGGGGCTGAAAATGCTGCTTAAGAATCATCAACTGGACCATACAGATTCATTTGAATTTGAATTTGAATAGAGCACTTACCACACAAGGTCCACAAGGTCCACACAAGGTCCCTAAGTGAGAAGAGCCAGAAAGAGCAGAATTGGTCCCACTAATGCCAATATTAGAATTGTCATCCAGGCGAACCAAGAAAATAATGATTCATACCATGATGATTAAACAAAATAATGATTCTGTTGCCTGAGTTTCCTCTAGTCTCTGTGGCACCATGGTCAGGTGGTTTATGACAATGCATGAGCTGTTGGTGTAGAAAGGGCATTGCTCTCCTAGGGCTTTGGTAGAGCCCTCCCTGTTCCAGGAAGAGTAAATCTTATTATCTTCTATTTTATAATAGTACTTCAACTAGTGAGTCTAGCAGCTGTTCTAAGTGATGGATAGACTTTTCTAACTGAGCTAAATCCATGTCTGTAAAATTATTCAGGACTTGAAGAGTCTCATCTACTGTGACAAGGAGCAGTACCAGTACTAATTACCACAACTATGCTTGAACCTAGAAACATCATTAAGTAGGATTGCTGAGGCTCCAAAATCTCATTTTCCTTGTGGTGTTCCATAGCTATCTCCATATAGGTACTGAAGGGGAAATAGTAGAATTGAGAGAACAGGATAACCAGAACACATAAGCTAAAATTTCAAAGTATCGAACTAGTCAATGTCAAAGTCTGTTCCTCTTTTCCTAAGTCTCTTTAGGTTCTCCCAGAGTCTTGAAGTATCGATTTGGTGGTAACAGCTTAGTGAGAATGTGTGTCCACTGAAGTCTTATTTCTAAGTAAACCAAGTATGAGGAGAAGGTAGATGGAACCTTTGGAGATATATGAAGACCTGCCATCATCTAGGGTACAACAAGATGTGCATGAGGCAATTATTTTTCAGATCCTTAGGTTGAGTAGATCTTGAGGGTTAGTTACAACTTGCCACAGTCCAGCATTGGCCTCAGAAGTGCAGTCATCTGGAAGCAGTTCTCAGCAAGTTTCAGCTGCGGAGTTGTCTCTTGTCCAGCAGACTTGATGTGAGAGTGGTACATCCAAGTCTTAATCCTGTTGATTTTCATAGCAATGGGTGTTGTCAGGATAACTGTGTTGGGCCCTTCTAACAAGGCTCAGGGGTCTGGTGGTTATGCCTCTTAATCCAGAACTTGTCATCTGATTCAAAGCAAAGGAGAATAGGAGGAAATGCAGACTCAGATTTGGCAGATTCTTGGACATATTTGCTCTTGCATCCTGTAAAGAACCTGCACCACCTCCAGGAATTTCTGGTGATCATATTCTGCAAGAATTTCAGACTGGAGGTTAGGAAGGAGAGGAGGATACTTTCCATATACTATCTCAAAGGGGATCAAATCCAAAATATAAGGGGTGTTCCTAGCCTTATATAAGGCATCTGGGAGAATAGCTACCCAATCTGTGCCAGTTTCTAGAGTTAACTTGGTTAAGGTCTCCTATAGGGTCCAATTCATTCTTTCTACTTGTCCTGAACTATGAGGATAATAAACACAATGTAATTTCCAATCTGTCCTCAATATCTTTCAAGTTATTGTGTTACCTCAGAGATAATGTCAGGTTCACTGTCAGACACCAATGGTGAGTTTAGTCCATTCCTCAGAATACTGTCCTCCAACATCTTGGCTACCACAGTGACAGTCTTTCTTTTAGTGGAGAATGCTTCTACCCAGCCTAAAAAGATAGCTACAAGAATTTGGAGGTATTTACAGTGTGACTTGATCCTAGTTTGAGGCCTTTGTCCTCAAAGACTGGTTCCTGAGTTTCCTTGTCTTGTATTTAGGAAACTTAACTGCCTTGCAGGCTGGGCAATGGGAACTGACCTCATGTACTAAGGGTCCTAGGTGGAAGATATTGGAGTTCCATAGAAGATATTTGGAGTTCCATAGAAGATTTTGAGTTTCTTGTGACTCAGGTGGGTATTCTGATGAATCTGATGTATAAGTTAGAGGTTTAGCAAATTCTGAGGGAAGAATTACACAACCATGTGGGGTATGGAGCCATTCTTCTTTTAGATAGAGTTATTGGCATTTTATTTGATCCTTCTTGTCCTCTGGGATATAATGTAGAGTTAGCGGAAGCTCTGGTATGACTAAAACTATCTTGGCTTTAGCTATGGAATCTAGCACAGACCCCTTTGCAATCTTGTTGGCTAGCTTATTTCCTCTTGCCCTCTTATCCATGCCATTTTAATGTCCTGGGCAGTGGACAATTTTGAAGGGTAGCCATAGTGTCTCTTATAGGGCCAAGGTCTTGTCCTTATTTTTGATAGTCTTTCCCTAAGCTGTGAGGAGCTCCCTTTTCTTAAATATGAATCCACAAACATGAGCCATAGTGAAAGTTATCTGCTATCTGAACTCACATGTTAGCAATTTTGCCTTTTGCCTGTTTTAGGGCCTGAGTCACGATAAGTAATTCAGCTTTTTGATCTGAAGCCCCATGTGGTAGGAATAAAGAACATGCTATAGAGTTAGGATCTGCCACCACAGCATACCTGGTTCTGACCTGAATGATGCTGCCGAAGTAGATCATTTCCACATTTGGCCAGGGGATGTCTGTCAGGTCTGGCCTCAGGTTCTTGATATGACACAGCACTGTTGAGCATCATGCATAACCTCCAGGTCCAAGTTTAGGAGCAGAGTAGCCATGTTTAAGGTTGAGGCAGGTGGTATTTAATGTGGGGCAGGTTCAGGAACAAGGACTGATAGTGCACTGACCAGGCATTAGATATCCAGCAATCTATGGGAGGGGGTGGGGGTTCTGAGTACTCCCTCAGTGGCATGATGGGTGGTTGTAATCACTTCTTCTCCCATGATGATCTTATCCAAGTTCCTGGCCAGCAAAGCAGCAACTGACCCAATACATAGGCATGCTCGCCATCCTCATGTAACAAAGTCTAATTTCTTAGACAGGCCACTGCCTTCCTCCAAGAACCTAGGGTCTGAGTCAGTACCCCTCTGGCTAAGCCTTTTTTTCATCTACACACAAGCAGAAAGGCTTACAGATATCTGGCAGGACAAGTGCTAAAACCTCAAGAAGTGCTTACTTGAACCTGTGAAAAGCTTTGTCCATCTCAAGAGTCCAATTTAAGATAATCTCTTGCCCTATAGTGGCACCGTAGAAAGGGTTTACAATCTTTCTGGCACTCAAAGTCTGCAGAATCCCGATGAACCCAGGAACTCACATTTTTGGCCCCAGGTCTTGGGGACAGGAATGATACATGAGAATCATTTCTTTACTAGCCTGAGATAGCAGATGTTCTCTCCCCTTGAGTATGTAACTAAGGTATATTAATCACCTCCTTTGAAAGAGCCATGACTTCTTTGCAGACATGCAATATCCCATCCAGTCTAGCTCTCTGAGCAAGGCATCAATTGCCAAACAGTATCTTCATATGGAGCAGCTATGAGCAAGAGTTCTTTGGAGGTGGGCTTACCTGTACTTGCCCAGATATTCATGCAATGCCTCATCAAAGATGGCAGACAAGTTCTTGAGTCCTTGTGGCAGCCTAGTTCATGATAGCTTCCCTTGGAATCCACCCTCTGGGTCATTCCATTTGAAATCAAACAAAGGTGGACTAGCTGGGGCTAGTGGCAAACTAAAGAAGGCATCCTTAAGGTCCAATATGGTATAGACATTTCCTTCAGGAGACTGAGTGCTTAGTGGGGTATAAGGGTGGGACACTATGTGGCATAAATATTTTCTATCCTTTTGCTGACTTCCCACATGTCTTGTATGGTCTGGTAGTCATTGGAGTAAAGTTTTCTTACTGGCAGAAGGGGCGTGTTCCAGGCCGATTGGAAAGTAATTGAATTATGTGTAGCACTATTCCCAATCTTGCCTCCCTAGGCTTGAAGTATTGACTGACTCTGGCCAAGCTGGCATTGACTTTTAGCTGCACCAGGAATAGGGTACAATGTCTGGCCATCCTCATAGGATTTTTCTCAGCCCATACCCCTGGAATTTCTTCTCAGAACTTCTCTGTTATGGGTCCTTATTTATGTCTGGAGGAGGTGTTACATAGAGTTTGCCACATTTATTACATGTATAGAGCCATTTTTGTTTAGGATTTGTACTACCTTGAAATGAATCTCTGTGTCCCTATTTTGGTTAGGAGGTCTTGGCCTAGAAGCAGATATGGGCATCCTAGACTCATAAAAGAGTGAGGTATACACCCTGTTCTTAGATTTACTTTTCTTAGGGTAGTTCAGGAATCTTGATCAATCCCTCTAGCCCCTTGGACCCATGAATTTTTATTGTATAAGGGTCCCATGGGTTGTTTCTGGGTTGAATGTTGTGCCCAGGAGTCTACCAGGAGATCTATTGGCTTCCACACCTGAGGAAGGAGCCAGAATACCCTCAATCACTCAGTTCTTTTATCTCTAACACTTTTGATTCTCCCCTTTTATGTCTCTTGGGACAATCTTTCTTCCAGTGGCCTGTTTCTCTGCAAGTGTGCACACTGAGCTTTTGGAGACGGGGCCTCCTCTGTGGACAAGATTTCTCATTCTTTTTGGAAAGGGCCAGCTTTTCTTCTCCTTTTCCATATGCTGTATTTCTCAATTTGGGGCATCATTTCTCCTGCAGGAGCTGCTAGCAGGACTTTGGTGAGTTGCCTAGTCTGCCTATCCTCCAGAGTCTCCCTGTTGTTAAAGACTCTTTTTTTTGGCTATAGCCAGGACCTCAACCATGTACATACTTTCGAATCCTTCCAGCCAATGGAGTTTTCAGTGAATGTCTGGAACTACCTGGTCAACAAATGCCAGGTTCACAGCAGATTGACTTTCTCTTGCCTCTGGGACCAGAGTAGTAGTAGTCTTTGAGTAACATTTCAAGAATTGCCCATGAACTTTCTTCCTTACTTTGTATAACTTATCCTATCTTAGTCAAATTTGTGGGCCTTCTAGTGGCCTCTTGGAGGCCCATTATAAGAATCTAGAGATAGAGTTTTTGCCTCTTCTCACCCAATGGATTGTTGGGATCCCAATCAGGATGGACCAAGTGAAAAGCCTAATCAATATTGGCTTGCACAGGCGTGGGCTGACCATTTTCACCTAGAACCAGTTTCCAGGCTGACACTATCACCCATTCTCATTCCTTGGTCATAAAGATCACCTGTAAAATTTGTTGGCAATCATCCCAAGTGTGCTCAGAAGTAAGCATTACAGAGTCTAATATGTCTATGAGAGTGAAGGATTTCTCTAAAAACTAGGGCTTCTGCATCTTTCAGTAGTATAGTGAAAAAGATCACTAGTGAAAAGGAGGATATATGTCCTGTACTGTCTCCTTTGCCCATTGCAGGGCCAGTCACTTGCAAGAGCAGTACAATAATGGTATAGTCTCCCTGCCTTGCTAGGCAGGCTCAAGTGTGAGGAGGACTAGCTATGTTTCTTCCTGCTTCCCCAGGACCTGGATCAGCATCTGCCATTTGCAAGGGATGTGCCTGAACTGGGACAGAGTAATGAGGGGGTAGAAAGGAGTCTTCCTCTGGAACCAAAGGGAGTAGGACTGTGGCTTATGAATCTTCAGCTGTTCTATCTCCCGGACCTGTAAGGTCATAGGAAAGGCCTTAACCAGATACAGAGGTTCTCTACTAGATATTGCCAGGCAGTAATATATGGAACCTGGTCAGGGTACCCAGGATTTCATACACAATGCCTTTAACCAAGTAGATAGTAGAAAGGTAGAAAGTACCTCTTTCTGCCCTTTCCATTTTGAAAGCTGACCTTTCTTTCCTACAAACAAATAGTCTCCCCAACTGTACAGTTAAGTCCAAATTCTCAGCCAGGCATATGAAGTCCTTGAATTATGACTAGACTAGGCTCAGTGGCAAGGAGCTGATAGTCTGTCCCATGGTAATTTAAAAAAAGAAACATTAAAAGAACAAATAAAATGAAAGCACAGAAACATGCAAACATGCCTACAGGGGTCCTGAAAAGAAACTAAAAGGAAGTTGATGACATTCTATCACATACAAAAAAAAAAAAAAAAAAAAAAAAAAAAAAAAAAGGGTCTACCAGTCAGGAGCATCCTGCCAGTATCCACCAAAGCCTGTGTCAAACTGGTATTCTCTGACTCCAAATGAAAGGAGACTAGAGACAGTGGCCTCTCTCTGGAGAGGGAAGAACATGCTAGCTTTTAGTAAGAACTGGGTCTGAATGGAGATCCACTGAGGCAGGCTGTGGTTCTTACTCCAAGTCCTTCACCCACCAGTAGGGAGGTACCAGTGTTTCAACCCTACTTCCATTGGCCTCCAGGTTGTGCAGACAGGAGAAAAGAAAATCACTGTACAATGAACAAGACAAAAGATTACTCAGAGAAAGACAAAGACAAGACACACACCATATAGGCACACTGCTGTTGCCTATAGTTTGTGTTATCCTGCCTAAGTTCTGGGATCAGGTGACACTACCAGCTCTCACTCAGATTCTCTTGAACCCATAGATAAAAGACAACACACAGTTGATCAATTTCAACTTGTCTTCTTGGCACAATTGCTTGGCAATACTAACACCCACCAAAAAGGGTGTTTATGCAGAAAGTTTCAGAGCATCCATCCTGTTTCTTTTCACAGAAGGGGGTCCCATCATCTTTGAGCTGAACCTGTGTTCCTTTGTTTGAGTTTCCCACAGGCTGGAGTCACATAACTCTGCTCCCCTCCCTGAGAAACCAATATTCCCTTTTCCTAGGTTTATATCACTGTGTGTATGTGATCAATCCAAGAATTCCTAAATTAATAGTGGATTCTTATCTTTCATACTGTGTGCCATCTGTTGCATGTAGTTTGCAATATCCTGCCTAAGCTTGAGATCTGGCTGCACTCCCATCCACTGCCCAGTTTCCTTTGAATCCACAGGCACACAATTGTTCAAGTTCAACTTGCCTTCTTGGCACAATTGCTGGCCACTACTATTTCCCTCTTGAAAAAGCATGCTCTTTGCTAAAAATGTTGAACTTTACTCTTTGCTCAGCACCTCCCACCTGCCCTAAAGTTTATCAGCTTGTCCCATTTACCACCTGCTAAATCCCCTTGACTACCTGCCTGTAGGAGCAGCCTGTGTGGCCACTGTGTTTTGAGACCTCTTCAACCTTTCTCCATCAGAAGTATGGTAAAACTCTCTTCTCCTCCCTTGTATCTCCCTTTTTCTCTCAGGACATGGAAGTCCCACCATACATTCTGCCCAGCAAGTGACACATGGCTTCCTTTCCTGACAGATCAGGAAACAATTAGGGAATATTATCTTAGCATCAGAATTGACCCTACATGCTCCAACTCATCAATTGCTAGAGAGTCAATTGTTCTTAAAAAAACAAAAAACAAAAACACTCTAACTATCCAGTCAAGGGGGTACCCAGCCTTTTCTAACCAATGAATCAAATGGAAGGGTCCAAAAATTGCTAAAGGAAGACCACAGACTCAGGTAGTATACAAAAACAAGGGGCATTTATTCTGCAGAAATATCCAGCATTCAGGGATTCAACCATTCTCCAAATTGGCAAGCCCAGATAAAGGCATTCAGGCCTTCTTATAGGCAGCTTGGAGAATTTTCTAGGATTAGGTAATCTAAATTTCATAGGTGGGTGCTGGGGGGTGCAAGTGATTAGTAGTTTACATTCCTATGTCATGAACTCAGTGGTCTGAATTCCTATGTCACAAACATTAAACCATGTGATGAAATAGGGCTGCCCAGTGCAGATGACCCATTTTGAAATAAGATATTTCCCAATTTTTGGTTATCCCCAGGCTATTCTTTGGGAGACAGTTTTGTGTTCTTCTTCTGGATGTTCTGTTCTGTTTCTAGAGCTGGTGTCATATGACCTAATTTTGGGGACTTGTGGTCTATTCTAGAAACTGGTATATATGACCTTTTTGAAATCAGGCCTTGTCCTCAAAATGGGGACAAATAGGATCCTTAAATGGAGATAAATGGGGTTTATATTGTCCTTTCACACAGACTGATATATATATGTATACATATATATATGGTTTATATGTGTGTGTGTATAAATATGTATATATACATATATATGATTAAATTTTATATACCTATATAAATATAAAAGAAATGAAAAAAGAGGACATTAATTTGAAAGGGTAGACTATATGGGAGGGATTCTGAAAAGGGAAATAGAGAGGAAAATAATATAATTATATCATAACCACAAAAATAAAAGAAAAGATGTCAGAAATGAGGCCTTGTTTTGTAAAGGACTAAGAGCTAAAGGAAATAGGAATAGTTTGATGGTTGATACCTTGAGTCAATAATGAGTCCTTGGGTATTGGAAATTGTCAGGATGAGAATGTAAAGTGACACATGGAAAATGTAAAGTCTGTGTTTTCATGATGATTTCAGATAAACTGTAACATTTAATTGCAGAAAAATAATCAAGTAGAAATAATGATTCATTTAGTGGAGAAAGTAAACAAGAATAAATGTGCTGAATGCAAAATACAAGTGTAAGTGGATAATAAAAACAGAAGAATCAAAGAATATTTCCAAAAGAAAGTAAAAAATATCTTCTCCAACCTTTTGTTGAAATGCATATCATTTGTCTTTATGCATATCAATGCTATATAATATGATGCAATACCAGACTGTCCTAAACCTGAACAACATTTGTAAGTTAGACAAAAGAAGTCAAAGCTGGGGAGACAGTTCAAAGGTTAAGGGTGATTACTGGAGCCATGTGTCTCACAATGTGTACTCTTTGGTTGGTGGTTTAGTCCCTGGGAGATCTGGGGGCACTGGTTAGTTCAGTTCTTTCTATAATTCCTTCATTGGGGACCCCATGCTCAGTCCAATGGATGGCTGTGAGCATACATTTCTGTATTTGTTAGGGACTGGTGGAGCCTCTCAGGATACAGCTGTAACAGGCTTCTGTCAGCAAGTACTTGTTGGCATCCACAATAGAGTCTGGGTTTGGTAACTGATTCCCAGGTGGGACATTCTCTGGATGGTCATTCCGTCAGTCTCTTCTCTACACTTCAATTCTGTAACTCCTTCCATGGGTATTTTGTTCCCCCTTCTAAGAATGACCAAAGTATCCAAACTTTAGCTTTCCTTCTTCTTGAGTTTCATGTGTTCTATGAATTGTATCATAGGTATTCCGAACTTCTGGGCTAATATCCACTTATCAGTGAGTGCATACCATGTGTGTTCTTTTGTGATTCGGTTATCTCACTCAGGATGATATTTTCTAGTTCCATCTATTTGCCTATGAATTTCACGAATTCATTGTTTTTAACAGTCGAGTAGTACTTCATTGTGTAAATGCACCACGTTTTCTGTATCCATTCATCTGTTGAGGAACATCTGAGTTCTTTCGAGCTACTGGCTATTATAAATAAGGCTGCTATGAACATAGTGGAGCATGTGTTCTTGTTACATGTTGGAACATCTTCTGGGTATATGCCCAGGAGTTCTATTGCTGGGTCCTCGGGTAGTACTATGTCTAATTTTCTAAGGAATCACCAAACTGATTTCCAGAGTGGTTGTACCATCTTGCAGTCACACTAGCAATGGAAGAGTTTTCCTCTTTCTCCACATACTTGCCAGCATCTGCTGTTACCTGAGTATATGATCTTAGCCATTCTGACTGGTGTGAAGTGGAACCTCAGGGTTGTTTTGATTTGCATTTCCCTGATGACTAAGGATGTTGAATATTTCTTTAGGTGCTTCTCAGCCAATCAGTATTCCTCAGTGGATAATTCTTTGTTTGGCTTTGTTTGCCATTTTTAATAGGGTTATTTGTTTCTCTGGAATCTAGCTTCTTGAAATTTTTGTACATATTGGATACTAGCCCTCTAATAGGCTTGGTAAAGATCTTTTTCCTAATCTGTTGGTTGCCATTTTGTCCTATTGACAGTGTCCTTTGCCTTACAGAAGCTTTGCAATTTTATGAGGTCCCATTTGTCAACTCTTGATCTTAGAGCATAAGGTATTGGTGTTCTGTTCAGGAAATTTTACCCTGTGCCCATGTGCTCATGGTTCTTCCCCACTTTCTTTTCTATTAGTTTCAGTGTATCTGGTTTCATGTGCAGGACCTTGATCCGCTTGGACTTGAGCTTTGTACAAGGAGGTAAGAATGGATCGATCTGCATTCTTCTACATGCTAACTGTGAGCTAAGGGTTTGGTGCCCTTACTATCGCAAAGCAGTGTACTCTCTTTATTTTTACAACCATTTTCAAACAGTATTTACATTGCATGGATCCTTGCTCTTGTGAGCCTTTATTAGATAAACAGTGTCCTATTATATGACTCTTGAATAACTTGATGTTAAATATCATCTGTGAATGGTTGTGGTTGAGTGAATGGATAAAAGCAATAAGAAGCAAACCCTAAGCCTACCTCTTGTCATAGTATTTTAGAAATAGGTTTTATACAACTTTTGTAAGTATCACAGATTATTGCAAAGTGATGTACCAAGAAGTGGAGAAATGGTTTGACCAAATATTACAAATACTTAGGGATAATCCTAATATGAATCAAATATAGTGGAGTTTAAAGTTGAAGTGTAAATTACTAGAGAATGGAATTAGAATTATATTCTGCCAGTGCTTTAGAGTAGATTTATTATGCATCATAGCAATAAATATCCTACAATTATGTTTCTACTTTATCCTCTGCTTTGCTTTGCTACTGCTCTGCTTTCTCTTAGCTGTTATGGAATTATGGCATAAAAAGCTAAGAGAGGGTGGGATATGGATTGAAATAATCAAGTTAATTTTAAAGAAAGGAACACACTGCTACAGGACAATGATTTGTATGTTTTTCAATGCACATCTACAGTGCAAATGCTCTCTGAGCATTCTATCCAAGCTATTTCATGAGTTCTCTCAGTATAAATGCCATATGACACCTTTCAGATGTGTATTCTGCCTGTTGGTAATAAAATGAAAACCAGTTTAGAGAGGGAAATGTTTCATCTTCTTTTCACAAAATGTACCAAAACCTCCTGCATCCCTCTTATAAAAGAACCCATATGCTAATATCTTTTTATTACACAGTAAATAGCATGCTTTCTCTTCCCAGGGATCTTCATTCAGCTTTACATTCCGTTCTTATTATTGACTTTATACAGTTACTTATTTTTATTGGTTTATTCTTTTTGCAATACAGGGCCATCTATACTTAATTAAACATGTAATACCTATATGAACTCTACAATTTTTGTCAGAGATTGCTCAGTTTGTCAATTTTACTTACAGCTCAACTTCCTTAAAAAGAAGTACTTACCCACCTGCACTGTTGCCCATCTCAGCACATATGGGTTCCTTGTTACACTTCCAGAGTGCTAAAGGGTCAAAGCTTCATGTACTGTAGTTTTCAGCATTGCTGACGGCTTGTAAACATAGCTTCATTAGCCTAAAAGACTTCCTTCTCAATCTATTACCTTGTTATTCTTCTGTTCAGCTACACGTATTTCCCACTAGAAGGCATTTAAAAATGCCCCTTTACTGTTTATTTCTCAGTAATTTCAACCACAGCATTTTATAAATTTATACACTTGATCATACTGCCCAGATTTTTATTTTTAGACTTGAAATTGAACTTTAGTTTAGTTATAAAAAATTCTTACTACCCATTTCCATCTGATCACCTTACAGAAAATATTATATATCCAAAATATTTTTCCCTGTTTTTCTATTACTCTTACCACCCAGGGTACCAGTAAGGTTTTATTCTTTTTTTTTCATTTTTTATTGAATATTTTATTTATTTACATTTAAAATGTTATCCTCTTTACCAGTTTCCCCTCTTTCCTGCCCCAGCTACTATGAGGGTGCACACTCACTCACTCACCCACCCATTCCCACTTCTCCACCCTGGAATTCCCCTACACTGGGGCATGGAGCTTTCCCAGAACCAAGGGCCTCTCCTGCCATTGTTACCCAACAAAGCCATCCTCTGCTGAATATGTGGCTGGAGCAATGGAACCTTCATATATACTCTTTGGTTAATGGTTTAGTCCCTGGGAGCTCTGGGGTTTCTGTTTGGTTCATGTTGATGTTCTTCTTATGGATTGCAAACCCCTTCAGCTTCTAAAGTCCTTTCTGAAACTTCGCTATTAGAGACCCCATGCTCAGTTCAGTGGTTGGCTGTGAGCATCCACGTCTGTATTTGCCAGGCTCTGAAAGACAGAAGACAGCTACATCAGGCTCCTATCAGCAAGCACTTCTTGGCATCAGCAATAGAGTCTGGGGTTAGTGTCTCTATATGGGATGGAGCCCCAGGTTGGCCAGTCACTGCATGGCTTTTCTTTCAGTCTCTGTTCACGCTTTGTCATTGTGTTTTCTCCTGGGAGTATTTTGTTCCCCCTTTTAAGAAGGACTGAAGCATTCACATTTTGATCTTCCTCCTTGAGCTTCACTGGTCTGTGAATTGTATGTAGGGTATTCCAAGCTTTTAGGCTAATATCAATGAGTGAATACAGTGTGTGTTCTTTTGTGACTGAATTAACTCATCATGAATTCATTGTTTTTTTTTTGTTTGTTTGTTTTACTATTAGATATTTTCTTTATTTACATGTCATATGATATCTTCTTTCCTTGTTTCCCCTTCGGGGGGAAAAAACCCTGTTCCCTCTCTCTCCCCAAACCCCTGCTCACCAACCCACCCTCTCCCACTTCCTGGCCCTAACATTCCCCTACACTGGGGCATAGAATCTTCACAGGGCCAAGGTCCTATCCTCCCATTGATGACAGACTAGGCCATCCTCTGCTACATTTGCAGCTGGAGCCATGAGTCTTTGGTTGGTTGTTTAGTCCCTGGGAGCTCTGACCTAGTTAGTTCATATTGTTGTTCATCCTAAGAGGCTGCAAACCCTTCAGCTCCTTAGGTCCTTTCTCTAGCTCCTTCATTGGGGACTCTGGACTCAGTCCAAGGAATGGCTACGAGCCTCTCCTTCTGTATTAGTAGGGTACTGTCAGAGCCTCTCAGGAGACACCTATCTCAGGCTCCTGTCATCCAGCATTTGTTGGCATCCACAATAGTGTCTAGATTTGATGATTGAATATGGGAAGGATTCCCAGGTGAAGCAGTCTCTAGATTGTCTCTGCTCCATACTTAGTCTCTGCAACTCCTTCTATGGGTATTTTGCTCCCCTTTTAAGAAGGAATGAAGTATCCACACTTTGGTCTTCCTTCTTCTAAAGTTTCTTGTGGTTTGTGGATTGTATTTTGGGTATTCCGAGCTTCTGGGCTAATATCCATTTGCCAAAAGGAATCTACAGATTCAATGCAATCCCTATCAAAATTCCAACTCAGTTCTTCACAGAGATAGAAAGAACAATTTGCAAATTCATCTGGAATAATAAAAACCCAGGATAGCCAAAACTATTCTCAACAACTGCCACACACACTTTGCTTGACGGCAGTATTTGAGGCGTAAACTTCAAGGAAAGTCAGTCTCCTGCCTCCGCATTGTCGCCTGGCACCCCAAACTCAGAGGAAGCCCAGATATGTCCTCGTACTTGTGTGCTAGTGGCCCACCAAGATATCATTTCTTAACAGCTAGAAAAAGAAAATTCAGACATTGCTCTCTGACCTTCACCAATATTCCAAAGTCCTAGTCAAACCCTGGCTTGGAATGTTAAGCCATTCTAACTAATTGCCTCCAACATTGTGGGTAGGGCACTGAAGCTCACAGAATGAGAGACTTATCCCAGGACAAGGTCAAGTAAAATCTTCATTCTCAGTCATGTACTACAGCTGAACCACTCTTAAGAATTAGCAAGAGACTGTCTCTACTTCCCCAAAAGATTAGCATAGTGGGCGTTTTACCTAAGATGGGCGGGACCTTAATCTGAGAGTGTGTGTGAGAGAGACTGTCTACAACATTGAGCATTCTAGATTCAGCATTCGGACTCGCTCACACTCGGACTAGAACCAGAACTTAGATTTGTGTAGTCAGTAGGCCCGGGGCCTAGAGCGC
>NW_022196909.1:69669681-69720370 GCF_008632895.1 Mastomys coucha | reverse complement strand
CGAGATGCAAGAAATTGGACATTCGAGATTTGAGCATTCAACATTGAAGATTCGAGATTCGAGCCTCTACCCTCCTGCCCGGTCCAAGAGGCCTGAGCGTGCTCGGAGCACAGGGGGTGCTGCACCAGTCCAGAGGAGATGGCTGATGTTTTAGACCTAGTGTGTTTTAGGTGTTCTCAGATGTACCTTGACTACTGAGCTGCCAGATTTTTCATTTCTCTCTTTTGCAACGATTGTAAAAGCCTCATGTCATTTTTAAAGAAATACACTCAGACCTTACACCACTTGTGTTGAGTCTGTTTGTCAAAGCTGAATCCTGTGCTCGCCTGGCCAGAACCCATCATCCCGCAGAACAAGTGACCCCGTAAGAAACCCCAGTCTGTGGCAAACAACAAAGGAACCTCTGATGGAATCACCATACCAGACCTTAAGCTGTACTTTAGAGCAATTGTGATAAAAACTGCATGGTATTGGTACAGTGACAGGCAGGTAGATCAATGGAATAGAACTGAAGACCCAGAAATGAAGCCACAAACCTATGGCCACTTGATCTTTGAGAAAGGAGCTAAAACCATCCAGTGGAAAACAGACAGCATTTTCAACAAATGGTGCTGGCTCAACTGCGGTTAGCATGTAGAAGGAAATTGATCCATTCCTATCTCCTTGTACAAAGCTCAAGTCCAAGTTGATCAAGGGCCTCCACATAAAACCAGATACACTGAAACTAATAGAAAAGAAAGTGGGGAAGAGCCTTAAGCACATAAGCACGGGGGAAAAGTTCCTGAACAGAACGCCAATAGCTTATGCTCTAAGATCAAAAATTAACAAATGGGACCTGATAAAATTGCAAAGCTTCTGTAAGGCAAAAGACACTGTCAATAGGACAAAATGACAACCAACAAATTGGGAAAAGATCTTTACCAATCCTGTATCTGATAGAGGGCTAATATCCAATATGTACAAAGAACTCAAGAAGTTAGACTCCAGAGAAACAAATAACCCTATTAAAAAATGGGGTACAGAGCTAAACAAAGAATTCTCAACTGATGAATACTGAATGGCTGAGAAGCACCTAAAGAAATGTTCAACATTCTTAGTCATCAGGGAAATGCAAATCAAAACAACCCTGAGATTCCACCTCACACCAGTCAGATGGCTAGGATAAAAAATTCAGGTGACAGCAGGTGCTGGCGAGGTTGTGGAAAAAGAGGAACACTCCTTCATTTCTGGTGGAATAGCAAGCTGCTACAACCACTCTGGAAATCAGTTTGGCGATTCCTCCGGAAACTGGACATAGTACTACCAGAGGACCCAGCTATACCACTCCTCTGCATATACCCAGAATGGATACAGAAAATATCCACTTATCAGAGAGTGCATACCATGTGTGTTCTTTTGTGATTGGGTTACCTTACTCAGGATGATATCCTCCAGATCCATCCATTTGCCTAAGCATTTCATAAATTCATTTTTTTAACAGCTGAGTAGTACTCCATTGTGTAAATGTACCACATTTTCTGTAGTCATTCCTCTGTCAAAGGAATGTTTTGTTTTTTGTTTTTTTTTTCCCAGCTTCTGGCTATTATAAGTAAGGCAGCTATGAACATAGTGGAGGATGTGTCCTTGTTATATGTTGGAGTATCTTTTGGATATATGTCCAGGAGTGGTATATCTGTGTCCTTAGGTAGTACTATGTTCAATTTTCTGAAGAATGCCAGACTTATTTCCAGAATGGTTGTACTATCTTACAGTGCCACCAACAGTTTAATAGTGTTCCTCTTTCTCCACATCCTTGCCAGCATCTGCTTTCACATGAGTTTTTATCTTCTCCATGCTAACTGGTGTGAAGTGGAATCTCTGAGTTCTTTGATCATAAAGCACTCCTCACATGTGGAAACTTGCCCCATTTGCACACTCCCATGCATGGAGCCAAGCATTGGGTCTTACTTGCCTCCTTCTAGTCTCTCTGCTTTTCTATTTATACACACATTCCAGCACAACAGAGTGAAAGTCTGAAATCACAAGTCACAGTAGCTCCCATAAAGATTTACATTTTTTTCCAGGGGTCATCTCTACATTTAATTTTACCAAAATTCTTAGTACAGTTCCAAAATTCTACCTGATGAGCTTCTATGTGCTTTGTATACTTCTTTTATTGTCTCTATCACTAATGGGCCCAGCCTTCCTCAATCTCTACAAAACAAAGCTTATTCTGAACCAAAAATCATAGTGAGCATATTTAGGGATTTAGTTTTTCTTATATGATACATTACATGATTTGCAAAAGTTACATAATTTTTATGGGCACAGAAAAATACAACTCATAAGTTCATGTATTTGCCAGATACTGTGGGAATCACAGTGATTTAGAGAAAAGTGTGTAATTTGTGTATATATATATATATATGTACATATATGTAAGTTGTCCTATTAAGAGGACTAATGATGACTCAGGATAGTTATGACTGTTAATCTGCTACTCTCACAAAACTCTAGTCTTTGCATAAAATGTTCAGACACAGATATGTCTTTCTTGGGGAAATTTATTTCATAGCCCCCTTGTAGGTCAAATATCACAACACACTTTATGCATACAGAGGTCAAGTGTTGTTTTATGAGCTGTGGTACTAGTAAGGACTATTGCCAGAACCTGTAGTTGAATAAGCAAGAAAATATTCTTCTGGTTGTTAAATCAATGGAGGAAGAAGTTACTGCACCATATTAATGTTATCAGTTATCATGATCCAGTTCAAAGTTTTTCTATTTTTGTTTTTTTTGTGTTTCATATAACATTTATATGTATCATATTCCTATTATACCTATGTCTGAACTATTAATCAAGAAGCATCATGTTGAATTTCTTAATAATAAAATCACTTTCCTTATTTATGAAACACTACTAATAACATAGAAAAGGATATAAATGTAGGAAAATCATAATTCCATAAGTTTTCATTCATAACAAAATTGTGGTTTTTTTTACTTCACCTTCAGGAAGGGAACTGAGACTCTATTGGAAGTAAGTTTATGCAATATTACCTATCTCCCTTTTGTCTTGGTGCTGGTTTGCTTTAGTTTTTTTATTTGTTGGTTTTGTTTTATGTGGCAGTGGTTAAAAGAACTTAACTGCATCTTTTCAGAGGCCAAATGGAGCCTTTGATGTGGATTTTTATAACATATCACATCACCTTATTTTAGCTTTTATTCATTTACTTCTTCATCATCCAGAAAATTCAATGCAGGAATACTTCTACTATTACTGTCACCACCACCACTTCCACCACCTATAATAACAACAACAACAACAATAATAATAATAATAATAATAATAATAATAATTTTTAAAGTTATTGGCAGTAATATGTAATTCTTGTTAGCAGAAATGGTCTATAGTGTTCTTTGTCCATTCCAATGGATATCAAATAATTATTTTATAAGAAGTTAATTGATGTTTACCAAAAGTGGTAGTTCTTAGATTTAGAAGAATGAATGAGAATGTCTTTGATAAGGAAGCTGAAAGTTTCAGTCAAGTTTTACAGATAATTTTTAATTTTTATTGTATTGTTCACTAATTCAATTCATTCAGAGGACTGAACATGGAAGACACTGTTGTAGGAATTAAAAAGAAAAAAAATGAATCCACCCTGCAAGCTCGCTTTCCTGCCAGGCCATGTTTTTGAGTCGATACCATTCATCCTCAATGCTAAGCTCTGGCGGGGTTTTCGTTATTTCCTCCCAGCAAGCTACATCTCGCTCTCATGCAACTCTTTACACCCTCCCACAATCATCCATGTAAATAGCTCCTATTAGCTGGTAAGTAAAGCATGACTCTTAAGGCCTTAATATCCAATCAGATTTATATAATAATAAAATCACAATTTAAAAGATGCCAATTCAATAATTTTAGAACCAGATAATAAAGACAATATTCTAACGCAATTAATCTATTTTGTAAGAACCTGCTGGGTTGTATAACCTCATGGGGTCTGTTTCATCTTCATCGTCTACATCCATGATCCCTCCTGCTCCTGCTGACTCTTCTCCTCCTCATGTTCCTAGCTTTTTTCCTCTTCAACTCTCTATTCCTCTTCCACCTCTCTATTCCTGTCCAATCACAGTCCTGTCACTGCCTTAATGTGATTAGACAGAGAAAATGCTGTAGCATTCCTGAATCTCTTCAAGGGAGTTATATCCTTCTTAAAGGCCTCTATCATCTTCATGAGATGGGATTTAAGGTCAAAATCTTGCAATTCAGGCATGTTTCAGTATTCAGGGCATTCAGTAGGAATTTGTTATGATGGTAGCAAATTGCACTGACCTCTGTTGGAACAAAACTCCCCAGAGAGAGTTGGAACTGACAGGCCTATTTGGTGACAGCAGAGCTTTGGGGTGAGGGTGGTGGGCAATCTACCCCAACTGCAGTGGAGATAGATGCAGCTCTGCTATGGCAGGACAGAGTCCAATTCTACTTGGCTCAGTGGGGTCCCCTCTGGTATGAGTTTTGGGGTGTGAGTTTCACCTGTGTCTCTAGTTAGAGCAGTCCTTCTGAGAGACAGGGAGAGGTCTGGGGGTGCAGGAGCAGACACACCAACCATCTTCAGGTGTACCTGGAGGTATGGACCAGAAGCAACAATTCTATTTTAAATTAAACTTTAACTTAATTTATTATAGTAAGAGTTTAAATAACTGTTGTCATCTAAGTTATTCAAAATACAACAACATATAATAACAAGATTCATGATGCTTTATACCTTAAATATTTATATTTCCTGACTTAATGTACATTTCAAATGTCCTATAGTAATAGAGTAAGGATTTTAAAATAAATTAAACAATATTTGATATTTGATTTTACTAATAAAAATGGAATCAATACTTGACTAGCTCTTTGCAAAGTTCTATGTCTAACCATTTAAATACAAGAAAGATAGTTTTTAGACTATAAATGGCTGTAAGTAGAAGAGGAATGTGATAAATTTAGTTAAAATTAGTATTTTTTCTTATTTAAAATATGTCTTGCCCTCATCTGTTACATTAACTCCATTAGGCTAAACTGTGTTCATATTTCCTTAATTTGTGGTCAAGTAATTTTGTTATATGTTACATGTAAATGGTATGTCAAATGCAAAGAGGGTAAAAAATAGTAATAATTCACCCTTTTCCCTACCAGTCTGCACCTGCACGCGCACCCATGGCAGATGGATGAGCCTACCCGTGAATCTTATAACCTGCCTGTCTCCCAGAAGGTCTACCCTGACCAGGGACACAGGAGGACTGCTTTGATCTGGGACATAGGAGGCCTGTCCTAACCACAAACAGCACTGTTATCCCCTACGATGCCTGTTCTAACCCTGGTCACACAGCTCTAACTGATTCTGAGGAGACCTGATCCAATCTAAGGCACCAAGGCCAGTTAAAACCAGAGATAACCAGCTGTCAAAAGGCAAGCTCAAGAGCATTGACAACAAAAGCCAACATAATTTGGTACTATCAGGACCCAACACTTCTACTAAAGCATGTCATAAATACTCTAAAACACCTGAAGAGCAAGATTCTGACCTAAAACCCCATCTCATGAAGATGATAGAGGCCTTTAGAAGGATAAAAAAATAACTCTCTGAAAAAGATACAGGGAAAAACACAGGTAGAAGCTCTTGAAGAAACTAACAAATCCCTTAAAGAAATATAAGAAAATACAATCAAACATGTGAAGGAATTGAAAAAAAAAAACAGTTCAAGAACTAAAATGGAAATGTAAACAATAAAGAAATCACAAAAGGAGGCCACCTTGGAGATGAAAAACCTAAGAAAATAGGATCTGCAGATGCACGCATCATTAACAGAATAAAAGAGATGGAAGAGAGAAACTGAGGCTTAGAAGATATCATGGAAGATATTGATACATCAGTGAAAGAAAATGCAAAGTGTAAAAAGTTCCTAACCCAAAACATCATTAAAATTTGGGACACAAAGAAAAGGCCAAAGGTAAAAATACTACGAATAGAAAGGGATGGAGATTGCAAGTTCATAGGGCCAGCAAATACCTTAGCAAAATCATACATGAAAACTTGCCTAAGCTAAAGAAAGAGATGGCCACAACTGTACAAGTAGCCTATATAGCACCAAATAGTGTCCTGTGCCTTACAGAAGCTTTTCAATTGTTTTTCCGTTTTTCAAGACAGGGTTTCTCTGTGTAGCCCTGGCTGTCCTGGAACTCACTCTGTAGACCAGGCTGGCCTCGAACTCAGAAATCCACCTGCCTCTGCCTCCCAAGTGCTGGGATTAAAGGCATGCACTGCCACTGCCTGGCTGAAGCTTTTAAATTTTATGCAGTTCCATTTGTCTATTGTTGATCTTTAGAGCATAAGACATTGGTGTTCTGTTCAGGAAATTTTCCATTGTGCCCAAGTGCTCGAGGCTCTTCCCCACTTTCCCTTCTATTAGTTTCAGTGTGTCTAGTTTTATTTAGAGGTCTTGGTCTTGAGCTTTGCACAAGGAGATAAGAATGGATCAATGTGCATTCTTCTACATACTGACCACCAGTTGAAACACAACCATTTTTTTTTTTTTTTTTTGGAAAAAATGCTGTCTTTTTTCTACTGGATGTTTTTAGCTTCTTTGTCAAAGATCAAGTGACCATCAGTGTGTAGGTTGATTTCTGGGTCTTCAAATCTATTCAATTAATCTACCTGCCTGTCTCTGTAACAATACCATAGAGTTTTTTTTTTTTTTTTTAATCACTATTGCTCTGTATTGCAAAGCTTCTGTAAGGCAAAAAACACTGTCAATAGGAAGAAACGGCAACTAACAGAGTGGGAAAAGATCTTTATCAATCCTATATCTGATAGAGGGCTAATATCCAACATATACAAAGAACTCAAGAAGTTAGACTCTAGAGAACTAAATAACCCTGTTAAAAATGGAGTACAGAGCTAAACAAAGAATTATCAACTGAGGAATACCGAATGGCTGAGAAGCACCTAAGGAAATGTTCAACATCCTTAGTCATCAGGAAAATGCAAATCAAAACAACCCTGAGATTGCACCTCACACCAGTCAGAATGCCTAAGATCAAAAACTCAGATGACAGCAGATGCTGGCGAGTTTGTGGAGAAAGAGGAACACTCCTCCATTGTTGGTGGGATTGCAAGCTGGTACAACCACTCTGGAAATCAGTTTGGTGTTTCCTCAAAAAATTGGACATAGTACTACCTGATAACCCAGATATACCACTCCTGGGCATATACCCAGAATATGCTCCAACATGTAATAAGGAAACATGCTTCACTCTGTTCATAGCTGCCTTATTTTTCATAGCCAAAAGCCAGAAAGAACTCAAATGTCCTTCAACAGATGAATGGATACAGAAAATGTGGTATGTTTACACAGTGGAGGACTACTCAGCTACTAAAACAATGAATTCATGAAATACTTAGGTAAATTGATGAAACTAGAAAATATCATCTTGAGTGAAGTAACCCAGCACAAAAGAACACACATGGTATGCACTCACTGGTAAGTGGATATTAGCACAAAACCTGAGAATACCCAAGATATAATTCACAGACCACATGAAGCTCAAGAAGAAGGAAGGCCAAACTGGATAATTTACTTCTTAGAAGGGGGAACAAAATACTCAAAATGGGAGGAAATCTGGAGACAAGGTGTGAAGCAAAGACTGAGGGGAAGGCCATGCACAGACTGCCCCACCTGGAGCTCCATCCCATATACAGATACCAAACCCAGACACTATTGTGGATGCCATGAAGTGCTTGCTGGCAGGAGCCTGATATAGCTGTCTCCTGACAGGCTCTGCCAGAGCCTGACAAATACAGAGGAGGATGCTTGCAGCCAACCTTTGGAGTGAGCACAGGGTCCCCAATGGAGGAGTTAGAGAAAGGACTGAAGGGATTGAAGGAATTTGCAACTCCATAAAAAGAAAAACAAAATCAACCAAACAGACCACCCCTCCCCCGCCCCTGAGCTTCCAGGGACTAAACCACCAACTAAAGAGTGCACATGGTGGGACCCATGGCTCCAGCTGCCTATATAGCAGAAGATGACCTTGTCGGGCATCAATAGGTGGAGAGGCTTTTGGTCCTGTGAAGGCTCAAAGCCCCAGTGTAGGGAAATGCCAGGGGCAGGAGCAGAAGTGGGCGGGTGGGTGGGGGAACAGTCTCATAGAAACAGGGGGAGGGAAGATGGGATAGGTAGTTTCTGTGTGGGGAAACTGGGAAAGGGCATAATACTTTAAATGTAAATAAAGAAAATATTCAATAAAGCAAAAGAACACCAAATAACTTGTACTAGAAAATATCTTCCTGCAACATAAGAATCAAAACACTTGTACAGAACAAAGAAAGAATATTAAAAGCTTAACAGAAAATGGTCAAGTAACATATAAAAGCAGACCTATCAGAATTAGAGCTCACTTCTGAAAGCCAGATTCTAAAAGCCCACATATCCTGACAGATATCATGCAAAGCCTAGCTTACCACAGATGCCAGCCCAGACCACGATACTCAGCAAAACTCTCCTTCAGATAGAAAGATAAAACAAGATTTTCCATGACAAAACCAAATTTAAACCATATCCTTTTACTAATCTAGACCCAAAAAGAATGCAAGGAAGAAAATGACTCTGAGCCAAATATTGTAACTAAACCCAAGAAAACACAAGAAATTAAACATATTTAAAAACAGAACAAACCCAAAAGAGAATTTCTCCCTCTCTTTCTCTCTCTCCCTTGCTCTCTCTCTCTCTTTCTCTCTCTCTCTCTCTCTCTCTCTCTCTCTCTCTCTCTCTCTCTCTCTCTCACACACACACACACACACACACTCACAATACTAACAACAACAATAACAACAACAACAACAAAATAAAAGGAAATAACAGTCATTGGTTTTTAATATCTCTCAATATCAATGGACTCAATTCACCAGTAAAAAGACACAGGATAAGAGACTGGATATGTAATCATCCTGCATTTAGTAAACATACCTCAGTGACGAAGACAGGAGCTACCTCAGAGTAAATGCTTGGAAAAAAGTTTTCCAAGCAAACAGTCCCAAGAAGCAAAGTAGAGTAGCCATTCTAATATCCAATAAAATAGACTTTTAACCAAAAGTAATCAAAAGTGATAGGGAAGGACACTTTAAAGATTAATTAATTTTATTTATAAGAGTACACTGTAGCTGTCTTCAGCCACACCAGAAGAGGGCATCAGATCTCATTATAGATGGTTCTAAACCCCCATGTGGTTGCTGGGAATTGAGCTCAGGACCTCTGGAAGTGCAGTCAATGCTCTTGAATACTGAGCCATCTCTCTAGCCAAGGGAAGGACACTTATGCCATACTCATAATGGAAAAATCTACCAGGTCTCAATTATGAACATCTATGCCCCAATGCAAGGGCACCCACATTCATAAAAAAAATTTTACTAATGTTCAAAACACACATTGAACCTTACACAATATAGTAGGAAATTCAACATCCCACTCTTATTGATGGACAAGTCATAGAAACAGAAACTAGAGACAGTGAAACTAACAGAAGCTACAAACCAAATGGTTTTAACAAATATTTACAGAACATTTCTCTCCAAAACAAAAGAGTGTATCTTCTTTCAATACCTCATGGAAACTTCTCCCAAGCTGAGCATATAATCAGACACAAAACAAACCCCAAAAAATAAACGAAGATTGAAATGATCCCATGAATTCTATCAGATCATTACAAACTAAGACTGGATTTCAATTACAATAAAAACAACAGAAAACCACCATACTTATGGAAACTGAACAATTCTGTACTCGATCATATCTTGGTCAGGGAAGAAATACAGAAAGAAATTAAGGACTTTCCAGAATTCGAAGAAAATGAAGGCACAGCATACATGAACTTCTGCAATATGAGGAAAGCAGTGTTAAGAGGAAAATTCATAGCACTGTGTACCTTCATAAAGAAATGTAGAGTCTCTATAATACCAACTTAAAAGGACATTGAAAGCTCTAGAACTAAAAGAAACAAACACACCCAAGAGGAGTAGACAGCAGAAAATAGTCAAACTTGGGGCTGGAATTAACCAATTAGAAATAAAAAAGAACAAACAAAGAATAAAAAAAAAAAGTTGGTTCTTTGAGAAAATCAATAGATGGATAAACCCTTAGCCAGACTAACCAGAGGGCACAGAGAAAGTATCCAAATTAACAAAATCGGAAAGGAAATGAGAGATATAACAAGAGAAATCATCAGATTTTACTACAAAAGTTTATGCTAGACAAACCTGGTAAATCTAGACAAAATGATTCTTGTAGATAGATTCCATGTACCAAAGTTAAATCAAGATCAGGTAACCTATCTAAACATCCACATAACCCCTAAGGCAATACAACTATTCATTTAAAAACTCCTATCCAAAAAAGGCACAGGGCCAGAGTGTTTTAGTTCAGTATTCTGCCAGACTTTCAATAAAGAGCTAATTCCAATATTCCTAAAACTATTCCACAAAGTAGAAAGAGAAGGAGCGATTGTCAGCTATATATATCTCAGGGCCTCGGACTAGCTTGTGTATGCTACCTGGTTGCTGGCTCAGTGTCTGAGATCTCAGGGGTCCAGGTTAGTTGAGACTGCTGGTCTTTCTCCCCCCACCCCCCTCCTCCATTTCTTCCAGACTTTCCCTAATTCAACTACAGGGGTTCCTGACTTTAGTCCAATGGTTGGGTATAAATATCTACATCTATCTTAGTCAGCTGTGTATTGGGCCTCTCAGAGGACAGCCACACTAGGCTTCTATCTGTTAGTACACATAGTATCATTACTGATACTAGTGTCAGGCCTTGGAGCATCCCCTTGAGATGGATCCTAAGTTGGGCCTGTCACTGGATCTCCTTTTCCTAAGTCTCTTCTCCATTTTGATCATTGCAGTTTTTTTAGACAGGAACAATTCTGAGTTAGAAGTTTTAGAATGGTGGGATGGAAGCCCATCCCTCCACTTGATGCCTTGTCTTTCTATTGGAGGTGGACTCTCCCGGCTATTGCTCATTTCATCTGAGGTCCCTCCCTTTGAGTCCTGAGAGTCTCTCACCTCCCAAGTCTCTGATACTTTCTAGAGTGTCCCCCCACCTCTTACCCCCCCATGAGGTTACATATTTCCATTCATTCTGTTCGGCTTCAGGGCTTCTCCCTGTCTCCTCACACCCCCAATACCTAATCATGTTCCCTTTTTCCTCTCCCTCTCTCCTCTTCTACCTAGCCCTCCCTCTGCCTCCTGTTATTAGTGATTATCTTGTTCTTCCTCCCAACTGGAACTGAAGCACCCTCACTTAGGCCCTTCTGCTTGTAACCTTCTTGAGTCAGAATTGCAAAATGGGACTTCAGGTAACTGAAAAGCTTCTGTAGTACAAAAGACACAGTCAATAGGACAAATCAAATTGGTAACCTACAGACTGGGAAAAAATTTTCCATTATCCTCACATCTGATAAAGGACTCATATCCAAAATATATAAAGATTTCAACAAGCTAACCTCTACAAAACCAAACAGCCCAATTAAAAAAAAAAATGGAGTACAGAACTAAACCAAGAATTGACAACAGAGGAATTTCAAATGGCTGAGAAGCAAGTAAAGAAATGTAGAAAGTCCTTAGCCTTCAGAGAAATGCAGAGCAACATGTTCCTGAGATTCCACTTCACACCAATCAGAATGGCTAAGATCAAAACCTCAGGTAACAGCACATGTTGGCTAGGATGTAGAGAAAGAGGAACACTTCCATTCCTGGTAGGATTGCAGACTGATACAATTACTCTGGAAATCAATTTGGAGGTTCCTTAGAAAATTAGCAATAGATCTACCTGAAGACCCAGTTATACCACTTTGGGTATATACTCCCCCAAAATGCCCCACCATACCAAAGATACACATGCTCCGTTATGTTCATAGCAACTTTATTTGTAATAACTGGAAGATGAAAACAACCCAGATGTCCCACAACAGAAGAATGAATATGGAAAACTTGGTTCATTTTCACAATGGAATACTATTCAGCTACTAAGAACAAGTACATCATCAATTTTGCAGGTAAATGGATGGAACTAGAAAATGAGTGAGATATTTTTATAGGGTGTTTGCACAGGTGACTGCGACCTATTGAGAATGGCTACCTTTCAAGCCAGCAGAGGCCAAGCCATTCAGAGGTCCTCATAATCTTCTCACTCCTTCTTTGTCCAATCTACTGAGCAATCAAATACTTTTCACGTGTTTCTAGTCTGTAGTTTTCCAGTTTTTCTTCTCTCATGAATCAACATCATTTGTAAATTGACTACTATTTCCTTTTTCTGTAGTGATTGGCAGACTCTAGTCCACCCCCTAACAATCTACTCAGATATTTGTTAGATTAAGAAAAGGACTCTATATTTCCTGGAAGCAAAATAATAGATTTTTTTCATGCAGGTTGAAATTATACTGAACTCTTTCAGCTTCTGGAGAGTAAAATGGTTCATAGTCTAGACCATTTTATGCTCACTCAAATCATATTTTAAATACATTATTTTTTTAAAAGGCCACAGATACAAATCTTAGTGCAAGTTAGGAAAGAATATTATTTAGTCCAGACTTAAAAAACAAGGGGAAGGATCATTTTTCTACCAATGTATTCCAATGCAATTAAAATACAGGGTAGCTGTTTTTCTCAAAATAATTTATGCAAATCCACAGGATGGCAGAGAGTAAATGTCATCACAGTATGACTTCAGTATGCCCTTGACAGAAGGAAGCCCAGAAGAAGCAAACATAAGACCTAGGATTACACAAATAATTCAGTAGTCATTGCTCTTAGTTCTTAGCTTATTATAGCTCTCATGCTTTTTAAAATAAATTATTCTCACTCCTCTGCTGCTGCCCGCTAGCTTGCAATTGCTTTCACTTTAGAATCCATTCATATGCTAAGTGAGTGCACTCTCTAGGCTCCAGAACACCATTTCTTCTTGAGATCAGAATATTAAAGATAAATATTTGCAGCTCCTCTGGTAGTAAATGAAGGGCACAGGAGCTCCAGGACAAAGGTGGTAAAAAAGGAGAAGCTGGGAATGTTGTCACAGCACAAGGAAACAGAAGCAACTGTCAGACTCTTTGGAGCACACTGGCTTGAAATGAACACCTGTGGTCTCCAACCCCCCTTTGCTTGGGAGCGACTTGGAAGCTGGGGCTGGACACCCGCTGTGTGGAACCCTGACTGCTGCTCCTTAGATCAAAGACTTAGCAGGTCTCATGTTTATGTTAAAGGTTTGCCGGATCTTTCTTTCAAGATCCTCCTCTGGTCTGGTGTTAATGGATTTTCTCGTGTTTATGTTAGATGGGCAAGTGCCAATTTCCTCTGGGTCTGATTCCTAAGCATAACTATAAATACTGAGTGAATTACAGTAAAGCTCTCTCTTATCACATCTACCTGGCTTCTGTGTCCTTCCTTATTAACCTTTTGCCTTCCCAGGACTCAATCAACCCAGTTCGTGAATACCCACGGAGGAAGGAGACCACGGGACGGGACGGTCCCCTTCAAATACCCAGTGACTGAGAACTTCATCCTGGTTTTAAAAGGGTAGTGCCCTATTATATTAGCAAGCCTATCCTCTTTGGAGGGAGAAATGAGACTTATATGACAATATAGAAGATCATTAATTTTCTGTTCAAGCAAACAAACTGTCCTTCCCACATTTAGGAAGCATATCTAACAAAAATGACATCTTAATAATCTCAATATCAATTCCCTATCCATAATCAATACTCCCTTAAACTATCAATCATATAGTCACTGTTCTGATCTCATTTCTGTAACATCCATTTGGCCTGAAACAATCAAAAAATTGATAGGAGAAAGAGGAAAGTTCCATGTGAATTATGACAACCTAAAACAAAATAACTAAGGTTGTCCTGACTCCATTTTCTGTCTGCTCAGACACTTCTCAGCCCACTAGCCCATAGCAACCACATCTTTCTAGACAGCACATTTGAGATTGTCACTGTGACCATGATCCATATGTATTAGCTCAGTTTTTCCTAACAGTCAGTGTGTTTATAGCCATTCTTTTTCTGAGTTGGTCTCCTGTGTCTCTGTTCATAAAGACCTGTTACAACTGTCCACTTTATAGAGAAATTTTACCTTTGTCTAACTAAGAACCTTGTGACTTTTCAGCTGCTAAATTAGTCTACAATTTCTGAAGCTATGGTGTGACACAGGTACTGGGCTCTGGCCTGAATCTATCCCCCAAGTCCAGGTAAAAGAAATTAATTCCGTAATCCATATATTGTTGGTGTCTGGAGTGGTTCTTTGGGGAGTCAGAGTTAGACTGGGTCATAAGGTCAGAGATTTTTTGATAGCGTTCCTAAAAATAGGAAGAATATTAAACTGTTAGTGGCTTAAGTCTGTCAGTCCCACCAAATGATGCCTTCTACACAGTCAAGAGGAGGAGGTTCTTCAGTTCATGTCACTGATGTGTTAGAACAGTGGCTCACATCAGAACATGCCACACTAGGCCCAAAAAGTTCCACATGTGAGAGGTTTAATTGAGACAGAGAGAGGGGGCAGTAGTGCAGAAAGAGAGGAGGGGGAGAGAGAGATGGAGGAATGTTCCCTGTGTATGTGTGTGTATATGTGTGTGTGTGTGTGTGTGTGTGTGTGTGTGTGTGTATTCTGATGTAGTGGTTGCATGTAAAGGTGGGAGGTGAGCCCAATGGATTCTGGGAATATGGTGGCTGTTGCCCTGGCAACAGGTCTGTGAGACCTGCCCATGCTTCACCACAGGCTTTGGAGGCCCTGATGCTAACATACCTCCCTTTTTGATGTTATAAAGAGAAGGAAAGAAAAAGGGAAGGGAAAGCCAATGGTGAAAAGGGAATGAGGGCGTCGTGTCTCTTAAGCTACTTCCTGCTGTCTACGGGTGTCATCAATGGGGGATAGCTGGCTTTCACCATCAGGTTCCACTTGGTAAACATTCGCATCAGGTTCCTCTGTGGACAGTGGCTCATCTGTGGGCTGCTGCTGGTAATCCTGTAACAGGAGCTGATTAATAGTTTGGTTAGAAATTTTTGTATTTGTCATTGAAGAGATGTAGAAACAAGATTAATGAGGCAGGGATCAAATAATAACACCAGGAAGATGACTAGGAAAGGAGTTACAAACAGGAGTATCCACTTCCATATGGGGTTTTCAAAAATCCCAAAACTGGAGGTCTCACAGTCCCTGAAATTTTTTTTGTCTGACTGTAGCTCCTGGATTTTATTTCTTACTATCCCAGATTGGTTGATGTAGAAGCTGCATTCTTCTTAAAGGAACAGACAAAGACCACCTTCTTTAGCTGTCAGGACATCTAGTCCACGTCTGTTCTGAAGCACCACGGCTGCCAAAGAATCGATCTGTTTTTGGATAGTAAGCAGTTTCAGACATTTTTTGAGAATCACTTTGAAACTGGGAAGTGAATGTATTATATTGGTTCATGGAAGTCGTTATCCCTGCAACTCCAGTACCAATACCTATGGCTATTCCCATAGCAGTCAAGAGTGGCACAACTTGGACTTCCCTCTTATGATGGGCAGCTATCATATCTACAACTGGGATTGGCAGGGGTTCGTTTCCCTGGATTACTCCCAGTTCAGGGAAAAGAAGTACTAATGTGCAAACTCCTGACCAGCTAGCAGGTAGGCAATGATATGCCTGAGTGCCACAAAGAATTGGCGTTTTGGATTGTAGGGTATTGTGGCAGAGCTGATATATCAAGGGTTATGGTTCTGTTGCAGTCTAGGGAGCTCAGCATTTCCACTGAATGAGTCCCAGAGGCCTTAAAATAGGTTGCCATGCCAAAGAGAGGGACACAGGTAAGGTATGGAGTCATGGCAACACTGGAGCCCGGGCAGCTGACAAAGGGTGAGGTAACATTACTTGGCAGTATCACCGTAGACCCTGTAAGTGACAATTGTGAGTTAGTTCCAGGGGGTACACATAACGAGCAATCCTTAAAGCATCCAGGTCTGGTGACATTAAGGAGTTGGTATGCTGAGGTCAAAGTCTGAAGTAAAAAGCGAAATGACAAGTTAGTGCCATTTATGAGGGGTGATGTCAAAGAGGTAAGGACCTCAGAGGAATGTTTGATTATCTCCCCTTCTTTTTTGATATCCAGGGGTTGGGCAATTGAGACATATTTTCTCTGGATATGGATGGTATTTACTGGGGACCCAGGCTGATTTTTATGATAGAGCATTCCAACAATTCTTGTCTCTCAGCTAGAATCCCATGGGTCTTGTATGTAGAAAAAGAGTGTCTTGTGGTGTTGATAGAAGAAATGATTGATCCATGATCCTAGCATATGTATTTGAAAAGACCAATATGGGCAGCCCCCATATTTGTCTGGCCATTTTCTACAATAATCTTCTGTCTGGTCAAAGAGAAAGCAAGTATAGAGATCATAATATTTAGATGGCATCACAGATACCGGGATGATAGCAATTTGGATTGGTTCCTGGCATCCGGCTATGGAGTAGTTTCCTGACCCTATTTGGAAAAACTGTTTGTTATCTGTGGGGTTTTTTTGAAGCACGAATCTCCAGATATAAGGGCTACCCTGGATAGAAATGAACAGCAGGGGGAGGATGAGAAACCCATATCTAATCCAGTGATGTCGAGCTCTGCTGCCAAAGTGGAGTCTCATTTTCTGGGATTGGGGACAAGGTGGGCGGTCTTGTTGTCCTCTGGAACTTAACAGAGCATGGTCCTGTTAAGATTGATTTTTTTGGTGGAGGAATAAAAGGTTTGAGGTGAAACAGATGGACCCAATGAGAAAGTCCCTCGAGTTTAACAGCTGTAGGAGTCCCAAGAACTACTTTAAAAGGGCCCTGCCATTTGAGAGAGAGAGGTAGAGGAATGTTCCCCATGTATGTATATACATGATATACATATGGCCACAGGTAAAGGAGGGAGGTGAGTCCAGTGGATTCTGGGAATATGGTGGCTGTTGCCCTGGCAACAGGTCTGTGAGACCTGCCCATTGACACCACAGGCTTTGGAGGCCCTGATGCTAACAGTCATGTTATATTTATAGTCATCCTAGCTACCACAATAAAAATGAATTTCTGTTCTTTATAAATTGTCTAGTAGCTGATATTTTCTTAAAGTATCTGAAAGTGACCTAAGGCATATGGAATATGTTCTCCATTTATTGAGCAAATATTGTTTTTCCTTGAGGTAATATGTGTTTTAATGTATTTAATTCTGAAGCTTCATCTTTCCCATGAACAATCTACACAGGAAGGCTGATATAGCAACAAAACCTACAACCTTCCCATCTCAGTCTAGAACAGAAATATGTATAAAAATATATAAATGTAAAAAGAGAGAGTCCAACAAGCTAGGTAATCTGAAAAGGTATTGGAAAAATGCCTTGAGATTCCAGTAAAATCAATGTTCATATTGCTCCAAAACTCTCTAAATTTGAGATTTTGAATTGTGTAAGATTAATTAATGTTAACAACTGATTTGTTATGTGTAGTGTCAGTGGCCATGGGTTACTTGGGCTCCTGAAAGGAGAGATGAGGCTAAATGGGTGGATGGCAAGATAAGTATGAGTCCAAGACAAGTTTCTGATCAAGGCCCAAAGTTTACTTAAGAGTCTGGGTTTATAAAGCTGGGGTAGGGGCGAACCCATGCCTCCACTATGTCAGAATCTTGGCACCTCAGCATCTAGTTGCTTTGTCAGGCAGACAGGCTCAGCAGCTCAGCAGGTGGTGGCTCATTGTAGGAAGCTGCAGATGTGGCAGGGCAATAGACCTCACCTAGGTTGGAAGGCTTCTTCCTAGGTGGGCTAGCCAACTGTGGCAGAGCAAGGTCTGAATCAGACTGCTCCAGGCTGGTAGGAGGACACAGTTATCAATAAATAAACTAGACTATTACTTATTAGAAATGGTAGTCCAGTTATCACTAGCAGAGTGCCTTCCTGAACAAAAACACAAGCTTGAGCTTCTCAGAGGTTTCCTTAAATTGATAATTCACTAGATGTCAGCTTACAAGACATCTCATGTCAATATCCATGGAATGATGTGTTACTCATTATCAAACGGACATTTTAAATTTATAAGGAAATGGGATGCCTGTGAGTGGTAATTTTTTAAAGGTGTTGTTATTCTAACTTGAGTTTTAGATCTTCTCCTATTTCCCAAATTCTTTTATTCAAGTTAGTGTGACAACCTATGGTAGGGAATTCATTGCTGATGAGAGAAGATGTGTTTGTACCAGGGAAGAACCCCCCAACACACACACTCATTAAGTTATAAAATCCCCCAATTCAGGCATAAGCATTGTACATATGAGCAACAAAAAATGAATTCAGAATGCTGTATTCATTTATATGTACATATATAAAAAAGAATCTATATATTATTTATAGATTAAATATATATATATTAAAAAATAAGAGATAAGCAATTTGAGAAGGAGTTGGGTTGAGGGACCTGAAGAGCTGAAGAAAGAGAGAAGACTGGATGTTATTTAACTGTAGTACTCATGTATGATATTCTAAATAACACATTTTTGTATGTGTTCATCGTGTGTGTGTGTGTGTGTGTGTGTGTGTGTGTGTGTGTGTATGTGTATGTTTGAGTAAACTGCAAAAGTCCTTTGGGAAAATATCCTATGTTCTGTCTCTTTGTATTAATTTGCTGTTATAACTTCTGGATTTTTCTTCACAATAGTAAATGCAGCCATTTCATGAAGGATCACTCTGGATTTCAGCACAGAGAAGCCTTCTTCCAGGAGTCCCAGGTTATAAGAGTCATAGAACCAAGAAAGGACTGATGAGAAACTATGTATAAAACTGAGAGCTTGACTTTTAGATTTGTGTAGCTGAGTCCACTCAGCCACTTACATCAAGTCTGAGGGACTGCAGTACAGATGCCTGAGAGCTGCTCTGCTGAGCTCAGGGATCATAGAAAAGCAAAAGAAGAACCAAGGCTGGAATGAGTCTTAACACCTGCTGTTTCCACACCTCAGAATCATCCTGAACAAACAGCTACTGGAAGAAGAGGAAATACCTGATGTCTGATAAATTCAGAACATAGAACGTGGGGAAAGTCTACGGATGTTTACTCAATTTTTATCAAATATACCTACTTTGGAGTTTCATGTGATTTGGAGTTCATTGTGCTCTAGTAGCTGGAGGATTCCCAACATCTGATCAGCTGAAGTAGTCCTAGGCATATTGTAGACCAGCTTCTTTACAGGAATATCATAGCTGATATTATGAGAGCTAAGTATTCAGATTGGCAAATAGGAGGCTGGCAGAACATGTTTGAATCTGGAATAATTGGCACTAGCTGGGTCTTCTCTCAGAAGCTGAGCAGTATCTGCAGGGATACTAGACAGGCTTGCTAACCTAATAACTGAATTAACACCAAAGGTTCTGATGCTAAGCTCTCAGTGCCATCAGCATCCTGCTTCCCATGTTCCTCCCTGCTGCCTATGTGATAACCAGAATGCCAGGCTGGGGTCCCTTGCTAAGAATCTCCCCAACTAAGAAATAAGGAGAAGCATAGCAATGTGTGTTCTGATTCTTACCAAGGAACTGGCCATGACATCTCGCAGTGCTTCTGGGGCCTACATTCTCCCCTGAGCCCTCACCATATTGTTGATCCTCTGCTGTCTGTCCACAGCATTAATAAGTCATTTAATAAATTCTGTATTCCCTAGTAGTCAATTTCACCATCCCCTCAAAAGACTTACCCCATCCAAAATTTAGCAGAAACCAGAAAACTTGGATTTATTAATGAACAAAAAATAGGCCAAGAGTTTGGTGATTCAGTGAAATATATTTATAAAATAACTAAAAGGAGAAACTGAAGAAGGGACAATAGAACCATTTATATTCATGTCTGGGGCAGGAAACTGGCAAAGTTGGGAGGAAAAAGAAAATTAAGGAAGATGAAAAGGGACTAAAAGACAGGAAGAGGGAATGGCTTGATAAAAGAGCTAGGTATGGACATGCACATGTCTAGAGTAAAGTGAAAGGTAAACTCCAATATTCACAAGGAAGGCCATTAATGATGTGACTTATCAAAATTAGCCATGGAGTTCTTGTGATAGAAAAAACAGATGGCAAAACCATGATGAAACATAACATGATCATTAACTCCTTACAGCAAGAGAGAGCGCTAGTATGAAATCTAGTAAGACAGGCTTCCATTGATCACTGTGATCACTGTCTGGGAAAAAAAACAAAAAACAAAAAACAAAAACAAACTAACAAACAACAACAAAACAAAACAAAAAACAAAACAAAACAAAACAAAACCAAGAATAATGTCATTTGTTCTGAAAAATCCAAATAGTCTTAGTGTATGAAATTACAATCTCCTCCTCAGTATCTATAAGGCCTCGAGTGAAAACAGAAGTGTAAATATCTCCGATTACATGCTCAGGCTCTGGTGTGGGAGGAAAAGAAGCCATGCTTCAGTAGTGCTCAGATTGAGCTCCTGACATAGGTCTAGGGCTGGGACCCCAGTGTGCTACCTTTTATAAAGAGTATCAGGGGGGTGGTGCAAAGTTGGTTGAAGATAACCTGTGTCTCCCCTAGGGACCAGTGAGTTGGACCGCTTCTGACCAGGTGGTCTGTGGCACCCCAAGATTTTGTGCAGGTCTGGATCTCCCAGGGTTAATGATTTAGCACCCATTTAGCAATCCAAGGACTGTCCCTGAGGGCTCCATTCAAGTGAACTAATAAGCTATTAATGCTAACACAAAATAGTAAAGGATGAGATTTCCTTGTTACTAATGGACTTTTAATTTTCTTCTGTCTGTTTTGTGGTATGTTTGCTCTTGATAAAACAATTTCTAATACTTGCATTTATCTTGCTAATGTATTTGATAGATATTCTAATTTTGAGCATCATACATTTATATCATTTAAATTCCATGTATTATAATCCCATGTAATTTAACTTCAAGCACATACACACTCTGTAGAGATACTTATTATCCCCAAAGGAAGGACCAGAGGGAATTGTTTAGTTACATGTTGCTAGAAAAAGTAGTTTAAAGTTGTCCCTGGTCAAGGCTGAATAAAGAGTCTCAGCACTCACAGCCTCAGGTAAAGCAGACAAAAAGTGGCCTACTGTCATGAATATGTGACTAGCTAGGACAGAGAATAAATGCTAAGTCCATTCCAAGTCTCCAAATACAACACTGTAATGAGGATCTTATATAACAGCTATGTTTATATAAATATATGAATTTGCCTAAATAACTTCTCATACATATTATTCTATATCTGCCCTTTTACCCACTATACCTGGGAATAATTCTTCCCATTTGCACTTCATATTTTTACCACATATATTTTGACTCCTAAATATAGCCTGATGTTTTCTTGATCTGAATATCTTGCATCAAATAAATTAACTGTTCACAGTTATCCAAAATTTAAAATTTTTGTTTGCTATCAAGCTCCCTACCTGGAGTTTCATTCAACTCTTATGCCACAGTGACATTGTAAGAAAGTGATGTTTACATGGATCGGTGAACAAAACCCATACAAAGCCATTATGTCCATGGGTGGATGCTGTAACTCTTCAAGCTTCATAATTAGCCGTGTGGCTTGTGAAGTGTAATAGGGTGTTGCTCATGCTCCATCTGTGCCCGAGTTAATGCTGTCCCACAGCCCTCTCTACCCAAATCCTTCCCTGAGAGAACTGGTCTCCCAGGAGTGCTGGAATACCTAAGATTACTGCTCTCTGCATTGCATTACCACCTAGAGAAAGCTGGAATCCCAGGAGTACTGACACACCTAAGATCACAGGCTCACAGGCTCACAGGCCCACAAGCTCCAGTCAGAGACAGAAAGACCAACTAATCTCAGAGTTAACCAGGTGACAAAGGGCAAGCACAAGGACCTAAACAACAGAAACCAAGGCTACTTGGCATCATCAGAACACAGTTCTTCCACCACAGCAAGTCCTGGATACACCAACACACCAGAAAAGATTTAAATTTAAAATCACATCTCATGATGATGATAGAGGACCTTAAGAAGGACTTAAAAAAAATACAGGAGAACACATGTAAACAGGTAGAAGCCCTTAAAGAGGAAACACAAAAATCCCTTAAAGAACTACAGGAAAACACAACCAAACAGGTGAAGGAATTGAACAAAACCATCCAGGATCAAAAAGTGGAGATAGAAACAATAAAGAAATCACAAAGGGAGACAGCACTGGTGATAGAAAACCTAAAAAAGAGATCAGGAGTCATATATGCAAGCATCACCAACAGAATACAAGAGATAGAAAGGAGAATCTCAGATGCAAAAGATACCATAGAAAACATTGAGACAACCATCAAAGAAAACACAAAATGCAAAAAGCTCCTAACAAAACATCCAGGAAATCCAGAACACAATGAGAAGACCAAACCTAAGGATAGTAGGCATAGAAGAGAGTAAAGATCCCCAACTTAAAGGGCTAGTAAATATCTTCAACAAAATTATAGAAGAGGACCCTAACCTAAAGAAAGTGATGCCCATGAACATACAAGAAGCCTACAGAACTCCAAATAGATTGGACCAGAAAAGAAATTCCTTTCATCATATAATAATCAAAACTGTAAATGAACAGAACAAAGAAAGAATATTAAAAGCAGTAATGGGAAAAGATTAAGTAACATATAAAGGCAGACCTATCAGAATAACACCAGACTTCTTAACAGAGATTACGAAAGGCAGAAGATCCTGGGCAGGTTTCATGAAGACCCTAAGAGAACACAAATGCCAGCCCATTTATACTCAGTCCATTATACTCAGCAAAACTCTCAATTGCCATACATGGAAAAATCAAGACATTCTATGACAAAACTACATTTACACAATATCTTTTCACAAATTCAGACATGCAAAAGATAATTGACAGAAAATTCCAATAAAAGGAGGGAAACTATACCCAAGAAATAGAAAGAAAGTAGTCTTCTTTCAAAAAAACCCCAAAGCAGATAGCCACACAAACGTAATTCCATCTCTATTAACAAAAATAGCAGGAAGCAACAGTCACTATTCCTTAATATCTCTTAATATCAAAGGACTCAATTCCTCAGTAAAAAGACAGCTGAAACAGGACACTGCATACAAGAAATACACCTCAGTGACAAAGTCAGACACTACCTTAGAGTAAACCACTAGAAAAAAATTTCAAGCAAATGGTCCCAAGAAATAAGCTGGAACAGCCATTCTAACATTGAATAATATCAACTTTCAGCCAAAAGTTGTCCACAACAATAAGGAAGGACACTTCATACACATCAAAGGAAAAATCTACCAAGAAAAACCTCTCAATTCTGAACATCTATGCTCCAAATGCAAGGGTACCCACATTCATAAAAGAAATTTTATTAAAGGTCAAAGCACACATTATACATCACACAGTAATAGTGCAAGACTTCAAAATCCCACTCCCATCAATGGACAAATCATTGCTCTGACTAAACAATGACAGAGTGAAACTACCAGAAGTTATTAACTAAAAACAGATATCTATAGAATATTTTTTGCAAAAACAAAAGAATATACTTTCTTCTCAGCACCTCATGGTACAGTCTCCAAAACTGAGCATATAATCTGGCCTCAAAAGATAAAAAGAAGATTGAAATAATCCCATGCATCCTATCACATCTTCAATAACAACAAAAACAACAAAAATTCCACACACACATGGAAGCTGAACAACGCTCTACTCAATGATAACTTGGTCAAGGAAGAAATAAAGAAAATATAGACTTCTTAGAATTTAATGAAAATGAAGGTACAACATACCCAAATTTATGCGACACAATGAAAGCACTGCTAAGAGGAAAACTCTTAGCTCTTAGTGTCTCTATAAAGCTTAACAACACATCTGAAAGCTCTATAAAAAAAGGAAGAAAATACACACAGGAGGAATAGATGGCAGGAAATAGTCAAACACAGGGCTGAAATCAACCAACTAGAAACAAGGAGAACTATATAATGAATCAACAAAACCAGGAGCTGGTACTTTTAGAAAATCAACAAACCAGGTAAACCCTTACCCAGACTAACCAGAGGGCACAGAGACAATAACAATAAAAATAGAAGAAATTAAAAAAAAAAAAAAAAAAAAAAACGAATCCTACTACAAAAGCCTATACACAACAAAACTGAAAAATCTTGATGGAATGGATAATTTCCTAGACAGATTCCAGGTACCAAAGTTACATCAGTATCAGATGAACCATCTAAACATTACCCCATAACCACCAAAGTAATAGGAGCATTCATTAAAAGTCTTCCAACTAATAAAAGTCCAGGACCAGAGAGTTTTAGTGCAGAATTCTATCAGACCATCAAACAAGATCTAATACCAATACTCTTCAAACTATTCAACAAAATAGAAACAGAGGAATACTACCTAATTTGTTCTATGAACCCACACTTACACTGACCCCTAAATGATACAAAAACCCAACAAAGAACTTCAGACTAATTTCTCATATGAATATCAATGCAAAAAATATTCAATAACATTCTTGTAAACTGAATCCAAGAACATATCAAAATAATCATTCACCATAATCAAGTAGGATTCATCCAAAGGATGCAGGGATGGTTCAATATATCCATCAATGTAAACCACTATTTAAACAAACTCAAAGAAAAAAACCACAAAGTAATCTCATTAGATGCTGAAGAAGCACTCAACAAAATACAACACCCCTTCATGTTAAAAGTCTTGGAAAGATCAGGAATTCAAGCCCCATACCTAAACATAATAACAGGAATATACAGCAAACAGTAGCCAACATCATACTAAATGAAGAGAGACATGAAGCAATCCCACTAAAATCAGGGACTAGACAAGTCTGCCTACTCTCTCCCTACCTATTCAATCTAGTGTTCAAAATCTTAGCCAGAGCTATTAGACAAGCAAGTGAAAGATCTGTACGACAACAACTTCAAGTCTCTGAAGAAAGAAATTGAAGAAAATCTCTGAAGATGGAAAAATATCCCATGATCATGGATTGGCAGGATTAATATAGCAAAAATCTCCATCTTACTGAAAGCAATATACAGATTCAATGCAATCTCCATCAAAATTCCCACTCAATTCTTCATATAGTTAGAAAGAGCAATTTGCAAATTCATTTAGAATAACAAAAAACCCAGGATAGCAAAAATTGTTCTCAAGAATAAAAGAACTTCAGGGGGAAATCACCTCCCTAACCTCAAGCTTTATTACAGAGCAATAGTGATAAAAACTATATGGTATTGGTACAGAGCCAGGCAGGTAGATCAGTGGAAATGAACCCACACACCCATGGTCACTTGTTCTTTGATAAAGTAGCTAAAACCATCCAGTGGGAAAAAGACAATATTTTCCACAAATGATGCTGGTTTAACTGGCACTCAGCATGTAGAAGAATGCAAATCAACCCTTTCTTATCTCCTTGTACACAGCTCAAGTCCAAGTAGATTAAAGACCTCCACATAAAACCAGATACACTGAAGCTAATAGAAGAGAAAGTGGGGAATAGCCTTGAACATATGGGCACAGGGTAAAATTTCCTGAACAGAATGCCAATGTCTTATGCTCTAAGATCCACAATCAACAAATGAAATCTCATAAAATTGCAAAGCTTCTGTAAGGCAAAGAACACTGTCAATAGGACAACATGTCAACCAACAGATTAGGAAAAGATTATTACCAATACTATATCCGATAGAGTGCTAATACCTAATACATACAAAGAACTCAAGAAGTTAGACTCAAGAAAACCAAACAATCCTATTAAAAGTGTGGTACAGAGCTAAACAAAGAATTCTCACCTGAGGAATATCAAGTGGCCAAGAAGAGGAAAGACCTTTGTCTTGAAGGCCAAATTCCACAGTTTAGGTGAATTCCAGGGTGGTCAGTTGAGAGAGGGAGGGTAGGAGAGGGAGCACCCTCATAAAAGCAGGAGGAGGGGGGATGGGATAGGGGTATTCTGGAGGGGAAACTAGAAAAGGGGATAACATTTGAAATGTAAAAACATAAAATATCCAATTAAAAAAAAAGATAAAATGTAAGTCTCTTGTCTAACCTGAGTAAGTACAAGAATGTACTGTTTGTTAATGAGCACATATATTTGGCAGGAGTGTAATTTTTGAGACACAGTTTAATCATGATAGCAGGCTAATTCGGCACTTTAAATTCCTTTGCAGATTTGCAATAATGTTGTTCAGAAAGCAGATGTAATTGACAAATAAGGACTTTGGAAAGTGGAACTAAACTTTGGGGAAAAAGGAAGTTTGAGCACATGGGCTACAGCATGATAGGTTTTATTCTGTCCAGCTAAATTCCAAAGCCAATAACATTAAAACCATTTACAATCTGTTTTGTTTGTACTTTATAACAATGTAAGATAAGGTACAATCACAGAAGAGCCCACCCAATTGGAGATAACTTTGATCAGCATTGTCCTGGCACCTTCATAGTAGTCAGGTTGCTTTGGGGAACCACGTGGGACTTGTACTGTAGCTTCTAATCACTAGATGTTTCCCAGCAATTGAAAATATGAATAGCTGTTCAAGTTTAAGCCTGTCTTTAGCTTTACTAATACATACTTGATGATTTCCTTTTATGCTGTTTTTCAGGGAAATATGAGGATATTGCATATTTAGAAAATACACTTATATGAAAATTATCAATAGCTAGAAAAAATGCATTCAAGTTATGTCCCATGTAAGAGCAACCAAATCCCTCCTGCGTGTATCTTCTGTAGATACTGAGAGGTTCATGGGGCATTTAGCTGAAAATACACCAAAGTTTTATCCAGATGAATTGCCATCTAGTGGCACATTACTTTGTTTGTATCTGTGCTCTAGTAGCTCAAGGTTTACTGTGGCTTTGATGTCAAGGGTGCCACTGTTCCTTGCTCCAAGAGTTAATAACTGAACTTGAGAAAGTTATTTCAATTTCCTGTCATAAAAATGGAGCTGTTAAGAGTAAGTGATTCAGTGCTCTCTAAAATCAATTAGATTAGATACTTTAGGGACTACTACCCAGGAACAACACCAGGACTGTGAAACTGGTCACATGTTGTCATTATCACCTCCAGAGTGGGCCATACTTGGGACCTCCTAAAAAACAAACAAGAGACAAGCTGCAGTGTACTTCTGTGAATATTTCATTGTAAGCCCACAGGGCAGGATTAATCCTCTCTGGGTCAGTCCTCTTTGCTTCTTTCTGCTAACTGTGAACTTTGCCCACCATTTCAGAAAAATGTATTACTCGAAGCCTGCCCTGGGCAGAACTGGGAGATAAAATAGGCAATTTTAAAAGCTCTTAGCTAATAAACTGCTAATGGATAATAATGGCTTAATGCATCTGCAGAGTGGCATATCTACCACTTTACAGGATGCTCTCAGGGTTATTCTTGAAAAAGGCCAGCAGTAGATTTTCTGTATCCAAAGGATGTTTCTAAGAAGACCAGAGAGCTCTGAGGTTTCTCTTGTCATTCCCAACACATCATGTGTACAACTGCAGTGCATTTCTTCTGCTTTTGTCTACAAAGACTCTCCTGAGAGTCTGAGACAATAGAGCTATGTTAAAACAGCAAACTATTAAACACATAACTCAGTTGACTGAAAAGATTTCCATGCTAGAGAACACCAAGGTTTAAAGTAGTCTGAGATCATCTTTGCTATCATACGAGTTACAAATAGAGAAGATAAAAGGAGTAGAAAGCAATGCACTTTGGGAGAGCAGTTTTAGAGCATCTCCATTTAGGGATACTAAGTCCAGGGTTAGAGGTCACTTGTTAGACAGAGTTAAATATCTTTCCTCAGTCCCATGGCCTAATTTACATGTCTATTAAATTGCTTTGAATCATTCCAATGGCAACAACTAAACTGTTATCATTAGTGCAATGCATATTTGTCCTCGTGTATAAGACATTCTATAGAAACCCTCACCACTACAGAACAAAGAACACATAACCTAAACTGTGTTATTCAGAATCTGATAGTGTAAAAAAGTTAAGCCATTTGCTATTAGCCATCTATAGTACACAGGCCTTGGGAGGATCCATCTTCTTTCTTTAAAATAAAAACAAATAAATTTTTATCATGTGATGTGTGTGTGTGTGAAAGTGAGAGTGTAGCTGGCAAGATGCCAGGTCTTTCCTTTTTTTTCTTCTTTGTTTGTTTGTTTTTCGAGACATGGTTTCTCTGTGTAGCCGTAGCTGTCCTGTAACTCACTCTGTAGATCAGGCTGGCTTCGAACTCAGAAATCCGACTGCCTCTGCCTCCGAAGTGCTGGGATTAAAGGCATGTGCCACCACTGCCTGGCCAGATCGTTCCTTTCACTATGAGGGTTCCTATGATAGAACTCAGTTTGGACTTGGCAGCAAGCACTTTTACCTGCTGAGCCCTATTGCTGGTCCTCCAAGTGCTTTCTTCTGAGAGTGTGGAAGATCTTTGAATGAAACCAAATTTTAGTCACTACAGTAGTCATTCACCAAATACCCACTCAGTTTCTTCAGGTTTCATCTCCACGAAGTTCTGTATCAACATTATCACTTTTGGAATTTTGGCTTTGATACTTGATATTTGAGGTCTTTGGTTTTAATCTTCCAGAATCTTGATTTTACTATATGCTAATTTGTTAGCAGTGGAAAATGACATATAGCATTTCATCTTTACTTCTTAAATAAAATAATACAAATAGGCTGAAAGACTTAAAGTGAAATGAGTTTAAAGTTTCTGATCCATGATGTGTTGTCAGTGATGACAATCTACCATTGTTACTATGAAGGTATCTATCTCTTTAGCGGGCAACACAATGATACATGTGATAGGCACTAGATAAATGTTTATTCAGTTAATTTAGAATTTGTACCCTTAGCCTTGACCATGCCTCCTTGTACACCTTCCTTCACCACATGGTAGGTGTGGCAGTAATGGCAAAAGCACCAATTGATTGTAGAATTCTGTAGTTTCCAGACCCAACCGCTTGTTTTGATTTGCAGAGGACACAGCCAGTACCTTCCCTGCTGGGAGTCTCAGCTCTTTCACTTGCTCCACTTGCTCCTGGTGGTGTGCATATATGCGTTCAGGGTGGCTTAAATGGTGTTAGCTCATAATTGTGTTAGTGACTTGAGGAAACAGTTTGTTTCTTGGTATCGTAATCACTGGGTAACTGGATATTAATATTTTAAATATTGCACTGGGAAAATGTAAAACAAGCTTCCTTACTCAAGATCAGCCTGTCTAAATGAGTGTTGATACCAGCAGTCAACAGGCATGATCAATTCTTGGCCATGCATCTTGGGACATTAACTGAAGGGCTAATTATATAACATCCTCAAGAGGACTGAGCACCTCTGAACCAGAGTTAACTTGCATGACTGACAATACCTGTGGAAGCTTCTGATCAGAAGTTCCACACAGTAAACTTGTTGGTATTTACCACTGTAGACCAGGCAGATTATAGAAGAAGTAACCTGCAGATGGACTTGTCCACTTCCAAGTTCCTCTTTCCCATCCTATAATGTCACCAAGATACCCACGCCACCACTGTATAAGAGATTTTAGCCCTTCAATTGTTCACCTTGAAGTACAGTTCAGCTTCTGGAGGCAGGTACTTCTGTTCTTCCATTTATTTCCAAGACACCCCTGTCATTACCTTTCTAACCCTGTCTATCCACTTTACAGCTAATGGTCTTTAGAAAGCATGCGTCCTTTCATCTTTGCTTTCCTTCTCTCTGCTACAAAAAGTACATTAGCACTAAAGTAATTTTGAACTCTGGTGTCAGTTCTTCACTTAGACGGAGAATCAGCTGCCTGGTTTATTCTGTTGTAACAAAAGCATAGGGTCAGAATGAAAGAACCACCATGGAAACACAGCCAGAGTTTTTTTTTTTATTAGATGTTTTCTTTATTTACAATATCTCCTTTCCCAGGTTCCCCTCCAATAAAATAAAGTAAAATAAAATAAAAAACAAAACTAAAACTAAAACAAACCCCTGTTCCCTCCTCCCTCCCCCTGCTCACCATCCCATCCCCTCCTGCTTACTGGCCCTGGCATTCCCCTACCCTGGGGCATAGAACCTTCACAGGGTCAAGGGCCTATCCTCCCATTGATGACCAACTTGGCTATTTTCTGCTATACATATGCTGCTGGAGCCATGAGTCCCACCATGTGTACTCTTTGGTTGATGGTTTAGTCCCTGGGAGCTATGACAGTTCTAGTTAGTTCATATTGTTGTTAGTCCTAAGGGGCTGCAAACCCTTCAGCTCCTTGGGTCCTTTCTCTAGCTCTTTCATTGGAGAACCTGTACTCAGTCCAATGGATGACTGTGAGCCTCTACTTCTGTAATAGTCAGGTACTGTCAGAGGCTCTCAGGAGACAGCTATATCAGGCTACTGTCATCCAGCACTTGCTGGCATTCACAATAGTGTCTAGATCTGATGACTGAATATGGGAAGGATTCCCAGGTGGAGCAGTCTCTGAATTGTCCTTCCTTTAGTCTCTGCTCCATAGTTAGTCACTACAACTCCTTCCATGGGTATTTTGTTCCCCCATTTAAGAAGGAATGAAGTATCCATACTTTGATCTTCCTTCTTCTTGAGCTTCTTGTGGTTTGTGATTTGTACTTTGTGTATTCCGATCTTCTGGGCTAATATCCACTTATCAGAGAATGCATACCATGTGTGTTCTTTTGTGATTGGGTTACCTCACTCAAGATGATATTCTCCAGATCAATCCATTTCCCCAAGAATTTCATAAATTCATTGTTTTTAATAGCTGAGTAGTACTCCATTGTGTAGATGCACCACATTTTCTGTATCTATTCCTCTGTTGAGGGACATCTGGGTTGTTTCCAGGTTCTGGCTATTATAAATAAGGCTGCTATGAACATAGTGGAGCATGTGTCCATATTACATGTTGGAGCATCTTCTGGGTATATGACCAGGAGTGGTATATCTGGGTCCTCTGGTAGTAGTATGTCCAATTTCCAGAGGAACAGTCAAACTGATTTCCAGAGTGGTTGTACCATCCTGAAATCCCACCAGCAATAAAGGAGTGTTTCTCTTTCTCCACAACCTCGCCAGCATCTGCTCTCACCTGATATATTAATCTTAGCCATTCTGACTAGCGTGAAGTGGAATCTCAGGGTTATTTGGATTTGCATTTCCCTGATGACTAAGGATGTTGAACATTTCTTTAGGTGCTTCTCGGCCATTCTGTATTCGTCAGTTGAGAATTCTTTGTTTAGCTCTGTACCCCATTTTTTAATAGGGTTATTTGTTTCTCTGGAGTCTAACTTCTTGAATTCTTTGTATATATTGGATAGTAGCCCTCTATCAGATATAGGATTGGTAAAGATCTTTTCCCAATCTGTTGGTTGCCTTTTTGTCTTATTGACATTGTCCTTTGCCTTACAGAAGCTTTGCAATTTCATGAGGTCCGATTTGTCAAATCTAGATCTTAGAGCATAAGCTATTGGTGTTCTGTTCAGAAAATTTTCCCTTGTGCCTATCTGATTGAGGATCTTCCCCCCTTTCTTTTCTATTAGTTTCATTCTATCTGGTTTTATGTGGAGGGCCTTGATCCACTTGGACTTGAGCTTTGTGCAAGGTGATAGGAATGGATCAATTTGCATTCTTCTACATGTTTAACCTCCAGTTAAGCCAGAACCATTTGTTGAAAATGCTGTCTTTTTTCCCACTGGATGGTTTTAGCTTCTTTGTCAAAGATCAAGTGGCTATAGGTTTGTGGGTTCATTTCTGGGTCTTCAATTCTATTCTACCTGTCTGTCACTGTACCAATACCATGCATTTTTTTTTTCATAATTGCTCTGTAGTACAGCTTAAGTTCCGGGGTGGTGATGCCACTAGAGGTTCCTTTATTGTTGAGAATATAGTTTTGGCTATCCTAGGTTTTTTGTTATTCCAGATGAATTTGCAAATTGCTCTTACTAAGTCTGTGAAGAATTGAGATGAAATTTTGATGGGGATTGCATTGAATCTGTAGACTGCTTTTGGCAAGATGGACATTTTTATTATACTAATCCTGCCAATCGTGGAGCATGGTAGAACTTTCCAATCTTCTTAGATCTTCTTCAGTTTCCTTTTTCAGAGACTTGAAGTTTTTGTCAAACAGATCTTTTATTTGCTTAGTTAGAGTCACACCAAGGTCAGAGTTTCTTTTTGAAGGAAGGATAGATAGATACTCAATGAAAGCTACAGTTAATTAAATATTCACCTCCTCTGCAATGCCCCTTAGAGATAGTGGGTTATAGAAAGCTAGAGAATGGGAGCTTATACCATCTTTAAGTTCATTGAAGCACATTATTAATTTTAACACTCCTTTCACTAAACAACTAACATGATTGCATCCGTGAAATCCTAGCCACTTATTTCCATTCCTAAAATACTAGCCACTTTTTTCTTTAACATTTTTATATCAAATGGAACACTGAAAGTGAATAAATTCATTAATAAATAGACTGAGAACCTAGTGACTTAGCAGGGCTTTTTAGCCAAGGAAACAGTCAGCCATGCTGATGAAGGTGATGATGTGAATGATGACAGTTCTTTCTGTTCACTTGCATATATTCTGAAGACAAACTTAGTTAGGACAGCTCAATTTATTTCAAGGTATTAATGTATAAGCCACTGAAGCATCATTAAGCAGTAGGACTCTGGTCTAGAGATTTATTAAGTCAATATATTAGAAAATCAAAATCAATGCATTCAATTTTTTAACTTCAGATTTATGTGTGGCAGTTTGTAAAACTGTGATAATAGGAAATTTAACACAGCAGTTAAAATCATAAAATATCAAGTCAATTACTTGTCAGGGAAATCACTTGAGTTTTAGAATTTGTTCAGTCATTTTCATTGAGGTTTATTTAATCTTTGTGTCCTTTCATTGGCTGGCTTGTTGTTGTTGTTTGTATGCTTGAGATAGGCTTTTTCTCTACATAGTCATAGCTGTACTGAACCTCACTGGGTAGACTATCATGGACTGAAACTTATAGAGAACAACCTGTTTCTGCCTCCCAAGTGCTGGTAATGTCACCATATCTGGCCCATTGACTATTTAGTAATGTTAAGATAATAATAGTCTCATTTCATGGTGATGTAGATCTTAAATGAATATAAAATACCTGTTAGTATCTCTGACTTATCAAGGGTTTGATTCATTTTAGTTATTAATATTATAGATTCAATATTACTGTTACTGCATTAGTCACAGTTCCCTAGAGTAACAGAACTTAAAGAATGAATATATAAAGGGGGGGTTTAGAATGACTTACAGGTGGTGTGGTACAACTACTCAAACAATAGCTTCTTATGAATTGAAGGTCCAGGAATTCAGTAGTTGTTCAGTCCATGAGTCTGGATGTCTTTAGTATATTCTAGAATCTTGAAGAAGTAGGCTCTAATACCAGTGAGAAAATGGACTTTCTAGGTAGAGTAAGAATTATCAGGCAGATTGAGAGGCTTCCTTCTTCTATGTCCTTTAAACAGACTTCTAGTAGAAGGTGTGGCCCAGATAAAAGTTGGGACTTCTTACCTTAAATGATCTAGATTAGTAGTTGACCTTCCCTATTCAAATGATCCAGTTAACCAAAAATCCCTAACAGGTATGCCCAGCCATTATTGTTTATTAGTTAATTCCAGGTGAGGTCAAGTTAACAACCAAACAGACACAACAGTTGTGCACTAACTTAGAGTAGTGACAGCTACCATTAATTCATTGCATTTCCATAACAGACCACTTCGCAATGAGTAATACAGAAAGAAACATTTATTTAGTTCATAGCTCTCACAGCTGGTAATTTCAGAGAACATGTGGTTAAAGTTGTGGGTTAGAGTTGGAAAGCACCTGTTGAACAAGTTCTTGTTTCCTGGAATGAGGAACTGGACTAGGGATATGTGAATGGTGGCAGAAATAGAGGTTTTTAAGGTCAGATAAAAGCACTTTTGAATTAAAAATAGGGTAGAGCTGGATATAGACCATAGGCTCAGTGGACTGGTGTCAGGAGCACAGTGAACTTTACATGACTCATTCACATGCTATGGACTTATTCTGCTTATGCTCTCTTTTGATTTTCATAGTGCATTGTGTGTGTGTGTGTGTGTGTGTGTGTGTGTGTGTGTGTGTGTGTGTATGTGTGTGTTGTGGAAGGTCCCAATCTTTCTACTCCATTGTATTCTTTTTCTATGCTTATGTCAATTAGTTACTAACAATATCCCCCTCCCTTTTTCTTTTTACTAACGATATTTATTACCCTACTTTCTTATCTCCATTGCTCACTGAAAGCTGTGGTCCAAGAAAACATTCTTGGAGACACGGAGATAACTTCTTTTAAGCTAGTGGATGTTACAATCACACTCTCCCTGTTCTATTCATTGGTTGAAGATATGGTTCCATTTCATGTTTAGACCTCTCTGCATCAAATGCTGTTCAGTAGCACTGGGGATTAATATTTGTATTTGTAGCACTTGTTTGGTTCTAGAACTCACAAGTCATGTTACTACATTTGGGATTTATGGACTAAAAACATCATCCAGAATCAGAAATATGAGCACTGGAGCTACTGGGGAAAGTATGACATATGAGCTCCTCATGAATCCAACAAGAGAGTCCATACATGACCTTTCATAGATATTACAGTTTAGAGTTGAGTGTTCATAGTCATCTATTTTGCTTTATTTTGTCTTTGTTGAATCATTGTGTGTTTCTTTATTTTGAATCATCACAAAACCAAAATAATTTCTTTAGCATTGCACCAACTCCTCCTGCGTGTATTGTTGAGACGGTCAAGGCTCTAGAATTCTACAGGACCCTTTGTGCCAGGGAATCAAAGATTTCCTGCATATTTTCACCATGACCAAATAATATAATTCAAACAAGTAAACCCAATATTTCCAGGAATCTCATGACAGGAGATGGCAAAGGCACCAGTCAGAGAGGGAAAAGTTTTCCCTAAAAGAGCTTTCAAATAATTCTAACAAACTACAGACCACTTTACAGGATGACATTTGAAGCTCAGTCAATTATGAGCCAGTGGTGGATGGGATCTCTTCTTTACCAGGACTGCTTAGATGTGCATATATTTGGACCTAATTCCAGGACCTTGAAGTCAGATTTGAGGCTTCCCTATTCCTAGTTTTGTCACACTGAATACATCTGCTTTCTCTGCTTTCTGCTATTAATTTACCCCTTTAAAATGGCTTATTGAGGATGGATGCAAGGCATGAATTGGGTCATAGATTATAAAGTTTCAGACACTTCTATTGCCTATCTTTTCATAGGCCATAATAATCTTCTTAGTATAGTCAACCCAAACCATATTCCAATAGTGGGTTTTCAGCATATAGGCTATAAAACCCAAGTATATATGCAATATGTTTTCAGTAAGATAGAGAGGTTTCATGATGCCCAAGGCCCAGCAGAGAGAAATGGTTGCTAAGGAGATTATTACTTATGCATACTGGGGGAGAAGTGATACTGTGGTGAGAGTTTGACAGGTCACATTGTGGGTGGCCTATCAGAGTACACTGAATTTTGTAAAATGTTTCTATATTCTTTGCTCTGTTGGTAAGGTAACAAAAGGCTGCTGTTTTTTGGCAGAGATATGCACAAAGCATGGTTCCAATCTCTAAGAGAATAGTTACATATATTATTGCCATAGGACACAGGAGAACCTGACACCACAGAATTTAGGTTATGAATTCTCATGTCTTCCTGGCTCTAGTTCTAGTCATTATTCATAGAGCAGCATAAGGACATACTTAGAATCCACATGCAAGGGCCAGTTTTATCAAACTGAGGAAAATAAAAACTTACCTTCTTTTCCACAAAGTTTGTGGAACATTCTGAAAGGGAAGGATTGCTCCTATTGGCATAATCCCATCAAATTAGATAAAAATCATGGATCTCATTTTAAAAGACAGATATTTAAATCTCTTTATAAAATTTGGTCTATTAAATAAATAAATAGTGTAGTATTATAAAAGAATTTCAATGATGGTGATTATAATTGAGAAAATTAGTTGAGTTTCTCTGAAAGGATAAAAAATAACATATGATTTCATCAACTAAAGGAAAAAAGACTTTGTTTGAAAAACTCCATTTTGACTAAATGAACAAAGATATAATTCACTCCCAGGTAATAAAACTCAAGACACTGAACTTTCTCACATCAATTTGATGCAGCTAGATCAATAAACACATTCATATGGACTTTGAATTTTCTAGATGTTACTCACCTTCAACTTCATACACAGAGGAATAGAACAAGATACTACATATTTTTATCACATTTTATGCTTTCAAATACTTTAATACTAGATTAAAATCATTTTTGATATTTAGTATTTCACTTGATATATGTATACATGATAAAATATTAATTTTATTTTTAATGATGTAGTAAATGAAGATATGGTTATGATTATTTGCTACCCAAAACCATTATCTTATTGTTAGGAGCATAATTGAAACCATTTTGTGTTATTTAACAAAAATTTTGTGTGACTTAGAATAATGTTAGTTCTGTAAGATAAGAACCTGCCAACAGACAGCTTAGATAGTTGCTAAACCAGAGATGGACCTTGATATACTAATGAACTAACCAGAAAGTAGCATCAATATGTAATTGCAAGCCCAAAATCCTGAACGCCAATAGTACAACACTGCTGTGAAATGAAATAATACAAAAATTACAACTTTGAAAGTGGTCATTAGGATTATACTGCCCTGTTCTCAAAAGACACAGCATCTCAAACCTCTACACTAATCCCATCTGCAAGAGGACTTTAAAACTGACCTCTCTGTGGCCTCTGGCTTCAGTTGCCCTTGAAGTAATTGGCATTATTGCTAAGCTCACACATACCTGTCTGTCATAGCTAGCCTCTGGATGATGCTTTCTAGAACCTCCTGAACCTCCACCAGCACCATCCTGGGCCTGCCACAGCTGAGGGACTTCACAGTGGATGGGATTCAAGCCTTTCAAACCTCCTTATCTGAGAAAATTTCACAGTAGAACCCTGAAGCAGTATTTTCTGTTTATCCATCTGTTCCCTGCGTGGGTGAGGGATCTGTTTACCTTTTATTAATACAAAAGGACTAATATAAAATATTGACCTGACATTATAAGAAATGTTTCTATGAGTAAACTAAGCACATTTAAAAGCCAAATCTTGTAACTATATCCTAATTGTTGAGCACCTAACAGTCCACCAGCCATATTCTCTACACTTAACACACCAGCTTTATAATTTTAAATATTTTACCATGCAGTGATGACACATACCTTTAATCCCAGCAATCAGGAGGCAGAGCCACCTAAATGTCTGAGTTTAAGGCCAGCCATTTCTAAAAATTGAGATCCAGGAAAGCCAGAGCTACAAAAAGAAAGCTTGTCTTGAAAAAAATTAAAAATTACACATTTAACTGCCTTTGTTAAAAAATTACTTTCTCATTATTTACAATTTGGATAAAACTAAAAATGTTCTATTAAATTGAACTTTAACTCCATTTAACCAAGCTAGAGATACTCAGAGATGAAATTTAACTCTTCTTATCCAAATTATACAAAATACATCATTCCCTAAGAACAACATCATTCAGGGTGCTTTAAACCTTACATACCGGTCTCTTGGTTCTATTAGTATCTGTAATACCCTATAGTAAGATTATCCAGGATTTTTTTACTAACAAAAATGAAATAATATCACATGACTTCTTCCTGGGTAATCTTCCATGTCTTACCATTTAAATATAAGTAAGTTAATTTACTAAGTACATGTAGTGATGAATACAGGGGAAACATAGTTCATCTAGCTTTTTAAAATGTGTAAATTTTGGATATTTAAGATGCATGTTACCTTCTCTCCATTAGGTCAAACTGTGTGTTTGATTATTATAATTTTACATCTAGGAATACTAATATATGTCAGATATAAAGATTATGTCAGATACAATGGATATGGCATGGGGGAATCAGATCTGAATCATGGTGGCTAATAGTTTAATATAATACAAGTATTTCTTTCTTAATGGCCTTTCCAGTTATTCCTCTCTCCTGAAGACAGCTTTTCTGACTACTCTTCGGCCTCATCTACACTGGTTCAAGGAATGAGCCTTCCTAGCTAAGAGGCAGATTGTAGTAAGTCATAGGTGTTTGGTAAAGAATATGTGGCACCCATCCATGACCAGAATGCAATTTGTTGCCAAAGCAGGAAGTTGAATAAGCTATGTTTTAAAAGGCTGACTTATTGATTAGAATTGCAGTAAAGCTGAGAGGTTGCAATGCTACAGGTCAAAAATCCACTTACCTTTTCTCAGGCTAGCTTTATCACCATGCCCATCTTTTGTCACAACTAGCATCTTATGACTAATAGATAAAAGACCCTATTACTGTGGCAGAACAATAGCTTGTACCAACCCAAAGGATTTTGTCATTACGTAGAATCTGATACCTGTAAGACAAATTACTTTATCTTTTTGTAATCAGTCTTTCTGATGTTCCCTCCAGTGTATTAAATAGTGTCTTTATTTGTAGCATCTTTGTACTATTAAAACAGCGACAACTCACAAATTCGTGAAGCTGTTTTTACATTACAAATATGGAACCTGGGTATCTAGCCTTATATTTCCCCATAGTCAAACTTGGTTCCAGAATAAACTATCTCTTATTCTTTTGAGGTAAAAGCTATGGTTTTGTTGTTGTTGTTGTTGTTAGTGGTGGTGGTGTTATTGCTATTGCTGTTTTTGGTGGTAGTGGTGGTAGTGGTGGTACTAGTCCTGGTAGTGGTGTGTGTGTGTGTGTGTGTGTGTGTGTGTGTGTATGTCTGTGTGTGTTGGAAAAACATGTTACCTTTTTATGTTTTCTTAGCCTCATAGAGAAAAAAAAATTTAAAGTGACTTAGAAAGAATCTCAAGGGCAATTTTATTAGAATTTCAGGAAAAAAAGAAAACCAGACTCAGGCTGTAAATCCAAATGATTGCCCAAAGTGTAGAAAGAGAAAAAAAGAAGACAGAAAGAATGATGTGTTTTCTGTTAGAAGTCAAGGAAGCAAATAGGTTCAGCAATAAGGTCTGAGTGAAACTGCACAGGAGTCTTCAGAAAGAACCTATGCCAAAGTTTCAAGTCAACCAAGCTTTGAATTTAGCTTACTATGTGAAAAAGGGAAGTGGTAAAGAGGAAAATTTAGAATTTTGGAGTTTGAACTTAAAAAAGCTGGCAGTCTTAGCATTGTTAACTACAAGTAACTGTAAAAGCAGGAGCTTCTAGTTGTCTAAAAGCAGACATATCTCACTAAGTGGATAGTCAATTATTCACTCCACTTTTTCAACAAGTTTCAAGGTATACCAATTCTGAGGGGCCTTTCTTGTCTAGATAATTGACAGTCTCATCTCTGTTATTCAAGGGGCAATAGTATGTCTTTATTATCTTAGAGACTTTTGGACAATTCAGAATGTTCAATCACCACTAAAGGCTGGAAATACAAGTCAGATTATATTCATTTGATCAAAATTCTGTAAGAGTGATGTGAACACAAAGTACTAAAAAAAGATGTGTCTGAAGAGACTGATTAATTAGAATTTAAGTACTATGGAGAGATTGGAATGTTTCAGATAAGTAATAACCTTATTTGGGACTAGCTTGAGACCTTAGAATAATCTTTCATTCCCACCACCTCTGTGTTAGATCTAATATTCTGTCACTAATATGTGAAAAACATTGGAATATATTAACTTAGTAGATGTCCTGGCTTCTTGTTTAGGTTTTTCCTGTGTACTTTATATTCAGTTGCTGATTTTTGTGCCTAGAGATCTGTTGTTACAGTCTGGAGACTAGCAATGTCATGATTATTGAAACCTCTCTGTTGTCAATCTTGTGTAAAGAATACTAGACAGTTATCTCTAGTTGGTTAACAAAGAGCTGATCAACTTATGGGCCAGAGAAAATAAAAAATTTGGACTTCTAATCCCAGCCAAGGGTATCAGAGAAAGAAGTAAGAGAAGGAGCTCAAAGAAAGTAGAAAGACCATGTGGAGACGATGGACAAGTGATGAAGCAAAGGGTCCAGGAAGAGTCATATGAACAGATTTCTCAGGGATTTTCCTTGAGGACACACAGAGTGGAGCAAGCAAAGGTGAAACTCAGAATGAATATGAAGGACCATGTGACTGGGAAGTAGACAGCCTAGAGGTTTAAAATAGATGAAACTTTAAGTCATAGTACTGAAAGTTTGCTAAGAAATTTATTAGGTCTTGGTGTCTAGTATTTGGCAGCTAGAACAGGAACAATTATGGATATCACTCTTAAATTGCAGCCTACACTTCTACCAACTCAAATCTAAAAATGTCATCTGATAGCATCTTAGGTCTATAGCAAATCTTTCCTTATCTTGCTGTCTGATGTCCCACCAAGTACTTTAAATCTGCCTTTATTTATGACTTCCTTTGATGTATAAAACTATGAAATGTCATAAAACTGTATTCACATTGGAACATGGAATTTTGGGTGACCTAAACATGTGGTCCTAGACTATGGTCATTCAATGTGGCTCTAGAATGAACTATCTTTTGCTCTCTTGAAGATAAAAGCTATAGTTGTTTGTAATGATAATATATTGAAAATAATTAAAGATAAATTAAAAGTAAATAAATATGCAAAATAGCTCTGTTTTATCAGGAAATAGCTTAGCCAAAGCCCTTCCGCCGCCACCATGTTTTCTTTCTTATGCTATTTCAAATAATGAAAAACAATTGTGACATTTTCCCTTTCTTAAAATTAGTGTGTTACTTTAATTTTCCTAAAACCTGTTTTTAGTGATGGTTTTTAAATACTTTAGCCTCCCTTTTAGCCTACCACCCATCACAGGTAGTGGAAAAGAAAAGATATGGGGGAGATAGACCTGTTTAGAAATGGGTCTTTATAGCAACTCCCATCTGTGTTGTCTGGAAATGGTAGTTCATTTCATAAGTCAGCAACAGCAGCTAGATCCACTTGCAAACACTTCACAGATAAGAACGAGTATCCAGTTTGATAGAGTCAGTATAGCAAACACAGTTCAGCAATAGTGGCCTTACCTAGCAGAGCCAGGCCTCAAGCTCAGCACATGTCAGCAGGAGGGACCAGCAGGAATGCCTAGAGTTCTCAGCTGTGTCTCTCTCAGTTAAGCAAAGATAAGTAAAGACATCAGACCAATAGGCATTGTACAACTCGCTCTATAAGCAAGCCTAGCCCACCACCATTACAGTCCATTGGGTCTATTTATACTCCCGCCAAACATCACATGTCCTCTGTGAGTCTTGCCTAACCTCCTGTCTTGACTCAACAGTGACTGTCAATCATCCCAAAGATGCAAAAGTGGCAAGAAACTACAGCACCCTACCAGAAGGTTTTTGTTGTGTTTCTCTCTATGGAGTTCTGACAAATGGAGCCCAACTATACACTGTAAAATGGACCAATATATACATGTTATTTTCAAAGAATTTTTTATCATGTGTCCTTTCATGTGCTTGCTTTAGCAGAACATCCTTTCACCTGTGTTCGCTTCAGCAAAATGTTCCTTCACGAGTTTGCCCAAGCAAAACACCATCCAACACAAATGACTTTCCAAAGAACCCTTAAATTTCCACTTTGTGAGTGAGTTTGAAAAGAAATGAAGATGGGGCCTCAAAAGCTGATCTGGAGGAAAGGCTGGATCTTCAAATATCTCCAAGCTTGCTTTTATCCAGTTAGATCGCTAATAAAGTAAGCATATTGTATAATGCTACGTGTCATTGTTAACAGATTATCCAGTTTGCAGTTCACTCTCAGTGATATTGATACGAGATTTTTTTGTTAGCATATATTGATTATAATTAATAACGGGTTTAGTACAATATTTCCACAAATGCATGCAGTACACATTGGTTATAACCAAACAAATTTTCATGCCACCCTATTCCTTACATCCTTCCTAGAAACCACTAATCATGAATGTATTCTAGCTTAATCATTTGGAAAAATAGGTTTTAGGAGAATTATCAAGTACAAAGCAGTATAATACATTCTCAATTTAATAACCCTTTGCCATGTTAATCGAGAAACAACTACCCTCATAGTAATGTACTAGTTAGTGTATCCTCATTGTCAGTATAAACGCTTAGGGCAAAAACACTCAGTAGTTTTCAAGCTTGCTTTTTATTCCCATCATAGGGAGGGAGGGAGGGAGGGAGGGAGGGACACAAAGGCAGGTATTTTAGAAACAATGCATGCTTTGCTGTTTATGTTCCTTTGAGAAGCTTGTGGAAGCTTTTCGCTGCAACAATACTTTGCATGTTCTTCTAGTATAATTTTCTTCCACGGTATGTATCCATAAGTATTTAAAAAATGAGGGGTCTCTCTTACTATGAGCTAAATTTTAGAACTCATGTCTATGTATGAGATCTGATTTCACTACAGTTTATGATTATTGGTCTAATTTGTAGTCTCTCTAACTGAGCAACAACAATTTATATGACCATTCTATTTTCTCTGGGTCAGCCTTTCCTTTCCCATGTAGCTGCCAACATCAGTTACCAGATGGTAAAGAATTACTGACATTTTGTACTTGTATCATGAAAGATGTCTGTAATAGCCCATCTCTGCTAGAGCCACATCATAGCAATGCATCTATAGAAATTGGCTCAAAAGGATACTTTCCTGTTTTCAGAGCCCAACCTTCCCAAACTAGGGAGTAGTTGCACCTGACCTTGAAAATGACTATATATAATGAGAGTGTCCTCAATTTTTTTTTTTTTTTTTTTACTTTCAAGAAAACCCTGTTACTTCCTGTTGGGAAAACAACACTTTCTATAAAAGCCTATCAATAGCAGTGTGGATTTTCCTTTCTTGCAATGTCTTCTTAGAGTCAGCCAGGGAACTGGGGAGAGACCAGGCAGGGAGGATTTCATGTAGGAAGGTTTTCAACATCACTCCATCTTTTGTGATTCAGCAGGAGAGATACTGCTAGTTTCTGTGCTTGCCTTTGGTCATCCCATCTCTCCTTTTAATAAAATTTCTCACAAAAAGAAACACAAAAGACAGCTTTTTAAGATGAAAACTCAAGGGCTAAAACAACCAAATGCAAAATGGTTTCACAAAACACCTTGCAAGATTGAGTCTGATTGTTCTCTGCCTGAAAAATGAGATACAGCAGCATAAGCTTCTTCCCACAATTTTGAATTAAGCATCTTTGAAAGACTTAATATTAAGAAAATAAAAATACCAGCAAATGCAAAATTAAACAAAAGTGTCTTAGAGTTCTGAGATTGTTCAAGCAGCTGCCTAGTGCTATTCCCCTTGTTTCCTCTTCTCCCATTCTTTCCTGCCATGAAAAGAGAAAGAGAGAAATAAGAAAGCTAAATAAAGATCTCCCAGCATCGTACAGAACAGTCTAAATGTATTTCAATCTACTTCATCAATTCTTCAATTACCACATCCTAATCCTGCAAGTCAGCTGGGTGACTGATCTATTCTTTTGCATTACATAGAAAGGGGGCTTTATTTGTATACCCCTTTGTCATTGAAACAAAATATTTTAATACCTATTCAGAACTATAGTATGTCTGTTTGCTGAGTTACTGAAGATAAAAAGGATGGCTTCTCTAGTTTTCTAAATGATAGAACACAGAACTCAGCTAAAAGTGAAAGGGACACTAAAGAAGACAGAAGTTCAAAGAAAAGAGGCAGAGATACAGATTTGGGAGAGGAGTATCAGTTCTTCTACACTGTAGCTGTTGCTAGCTGATTGTTTTCTGATAGAAGCCTGTCTTGTTTTGCGGATCTGGTTTTCAGGAATTTTTGCATGGCATGTGAATAGGCCCTGTGAAGGTTCTATGCCCCAGTGTAGGGAAATGCTGGGGCCAGGAAGCTGGAGAGGGTAGGTGGATGAGCAGGGGGAGAGGGGAGGAAATAGGGTTTATTTTATTTTATTTTTATTTTTTTCAGAGGGGAAACTGGGAAAGGAGATATCATATGACATGTAAATAAAGAAAATATCTAATAAAAAAAGAGAATAAACAACAGACTTCCTCTCTAGCATTTGTAAGAAAATGAGTTTTTATCATCAAGGGTAGAGTAAGAGGCTACTGCATGGAGTCTCCCAGCTTTCTGAGAACAGTTAATCCTCCTAATCAGATTGTGCATCCTTTACTGGAAGGGGAGTTTAGCATCCTGGAGCACTCTCTCAGAACATCTCAAATATCTAGAATATGGCTCAACCCATCAGCGAATGCATTTGGAAAAGAGAATAAAAAACAGAACAAAACAACAAAACAACAAAAGTACAAAACCCCCAAATCAGTACATCTCTGGCCTGCCCTGTGTTTCCTAAACTCCATCACCACATTCATGTTTTCCTAATATTGAGGCAGGACACAAGATGGGAAAGACTGTAGGGACCTGGAAAAGAAAATGCACACTTACAATTCTGCCTGAAGCTTCTTGTCAGTTGAGAATCCAGAATCCAGACAAATATCAGTTATTTAAGGGCATTCTCCCTTACCAGATGAAAACCTATACTTTTCTAAGCATCTCACCAGAAATTCCCTTTACAGAAAATAACATTGAGTGTCCATAGCAACTCCTAGTTTTACCTTATCAGATTAGAATAATCTTGTTGAAAACCATTTTGAAATCTCAGTTACTAAAAAGGAAAAGGAAGAAAAATAAGAGGTTCTCAGAAATTTTTTGAGATATAACTTGAGAACCACCAATATGGTATATATGACTAAAAGAACAACTGAGTGCCACTTTATCCAGAGCCCATACATTCTTATGTTAGCTTCTTTCTCTTAAGCTTTATTTTCATAACCTTGGTTCATGTATATCTTAATAATGTGACTCTTCTTCAGGAAGTCTCCTCTATTCTATGAAAGGCATGCTTTTATCATTTTTCTGAATACCTTCCCATCTACATTTAATAGAATTCCAATTCTGTTTCTACCTGGGTAGTCCTGAGATTCCTGTCTATATTGAAGTTACAAATCCTGAGTTTGCCTAGTCAGTCTCTAAAAACAAATACTTCTGGTTGCAGAGGCTAACATGAGGAACAATTTCTCAATCACCATTAGGGCATCCCGAGTATAAGACCGGAAGGCAAGAATTGTCTCAGTAGGCCTGACTGATATTTCCTGGAATCATTTCTTTTCTTTGAATTGGCTGTTTTAAAAAGATACATTTAATCAGACATCTGTTTTTCCCTCCTATTTTTCATATTTAGTTAAGCTCTCTGAGGAAAGATCCTTCTACATCTTGAGACTGACAGTAATTCCAGATGCAGTTATACAGACTAAAAGGCTTTTATGAAGTTTCAATTATTGTTAGGACAAAGAGGCTTTTTAATAAACTACTGTACTTCAAACTCTTATCCTTATATTCTATCCATGTATTTCCAAATCTCATCTTGGTTCAGTGTCAGTATTTTGTTGTGTAAATGCAGAAAAATAAAAAGGAAAGAGCCTCTTTAAATACTCTATCATTTTGCTTGGCAAGGTAAAAGATTCATATTCAGAAAGAAAGTTGTCAGGTAACATAGGCAGGTGACAGTCTCATCAAGGTCAGTAAGATCATGCAGGCAAGGAATGGTTACATCAAGGTCGGTAAGATCAGGTATCCAGGTGTGAAGCGGGCAGAAGAGCAGTGGTGCCCTCCCCGCTGGGGCTATTTTGGTATTCCCATGCTAATTCTCTGGGTCTGCTGGAGGCAAGCACCAAGAACTTCTGATCTAACAGTTCCTGCTAATACCCTTAAGTGAGGGAAGCCCTTCCATTATTCTCTAGTATATAAAACAGTTCTGTCTTCTGTGGGACTGCCCTGAGAATTCTAACTATGTTAACAGTAAGCAATGATGCCTGACTTCTGTTGCTGAGTATATTCTATCTGATAAGGCAGATTCCTTGTGAGAAATTCCAAGCTAAGGACAGCTTGGAATTAAATTAGGATATGTTGGAACGTTGTGCTGGCCAGGGAACAACGCCCTTTTTTAGACATTAGTGAATCATTTCTTGGGGTACCTTTTAAGCCTAAATAAGAGGGCATGTTGACGATTGGAAAGACTAATCTGGAACACATCTGAGTTAGGACTGAATGAATTCCCAGGAGGCACAGAACTCCTTTTGAAGTCATAACGCCTCTTGTCATTAATCAGGATTTTACCTATGATATTGCGGATTTTACCAGAGTAGATGAGTGGGTGTGGCACAGAATATGATAGAGTGGGCATAAAAAGATATATTGCTTTTCACTTAGCAGGCATTTAGGTTTCCCATTTTATTCTGTGTTCCACACTAAGGGTGCAAGTTACTGAGAGCATTCTTGTTGTTTCTAAGTTTGGACAGTTACAAATAAGGACACTATAAACAGCCATGCATAGGAAGTGATAAGCACATGATTTCAACTCATTTGGAAACCTAAGGGTACGATAGAGAGACACTCATATGATATGAGTGTGTTTAGTTTTATAAGAAACTGGAAGACTTATTTCAAATGTCCAAATAATAGAACATTGTTCTTGCTGGTTCATCTCTTCTAGTGTATGATGATGTCAGTATTTGGGTTTTAGCTTTTCTAATGGGTATGCTATAGTATAACTTTGTTTAAATTTGTAATTTACCAATATCTCTTTCTCTTCAATACTTCTTTAGTATTTTTAAATATACCAATTTTAAACCATACTTACTACATTTTTATTTATTTCTTTTTTATACATGTGTGCTCAATTATGGATTTATGAGAATTGTGAGAATGTGGAAGTCAGATAAGAACTGGACCCTACAAAGTTCTCTGCTTTCACCACATGAGTCTCAGGGATCCACCTAAGCCAATAGGCTTAGCAATGGGTTCTTTCCCTGATACACAAGCATGCCAAATCAATATCTATTTTTAATAGAGTTGTTTCCTTTCATTCTGTCAAGAGTTGAAAACTCTTTGCATGCGTTAGAATAAGTGCTTCGGTAATAACTACTATTGTGGGTTTTCTTTGTCTGTGGACTGTGGAATTTCTACCAGAAATTTCATTGGCTTGTGCTTTGCATTAGTGTTTATAATACCTTGGGTTAATTCTTGTAAAAATTTTAATGTCTGTGCTTTGATTTGATTTTCCACGTGTGAGTGTCAATTGGATATAGTACCTTTTGCTGCTGCGACCACTTCTGACAGACACTGATCACAAGGAAGAAATAAGGATTTGGCTCTTTTCCTGGTCTCTCATAATCAACAACATGGGGAACATGTCACATGTGTTCAAAGTAGCATTTCAAGCAAGTGTATTTTGTTTACACTTTGCAAAAACAAGGCATTTGAGACTCTGAATTCTTCATTATGTTGAAAATGGACTAGCCTACTCTGATTTCAATGCCCTTCTAGGAGCCATAGTTTCCACTGTGTCCTGCTATGACTGGGCTTTGGAGTATAGTAGGTACAGTTGACCTTCATGCTCAAGTAGATTGGCTGTGTTTATTTGGGTAAGTATTTAGAATATTAAGTATTTCTTCTTGAGTAGACCAGTTCATTGGTATGACAAGTGGTTTTGGTAACCTTCAGAACATTTGGCAGTCATCTTGTCCCTCAGGGACAGGAATTTGTCATTAAAGCACATTCATTCTCAGTGCAAGTACTCCATCTATCACTTCTCTTAGAAGCCAGACTTAAATTTTATAGTTCAAGTTCTTTAGAAACTGATGCTCAAATGTGTAAAGAAAGGATATGGGTGAGGTTTCCACTGAGAGGATTAGTTTTTGCTGTAAAATGGGACTGTCCATGGTTGTAGGAAAGACACAGGTAGTATTGTACAGAAAAGAAAGGGTTGGACTCTGTGCTACTCTATGCTGTTGGAAAGATACAGGTCGTATTGTACAGAAAAGAAAGGATTGGACTCTGTGCCACTCTATGCTGTTGATAGTGCTCAGTGCTTCTATGACTGGCATTGCCTACCCAGGTACAGTCAGGGCAGTGCCATTTGAACTCAGTAGTTGTTTTTTAAGTTAAGTATGAAATTAACCTACAAATTAAGGGGTTCCCACAGTCTTTTCATAAATTATTAGGTTAGGATAACCCAGCCACTTCCTTTCTTCCCCTATTCCATTTATTATTTTAGTCCCCAACACCACTCCATTTTCTTTCATAGCACATACATTCTATACCTCTACAATTATATTTTTGTATGGTTCTGAGATTGTAGGCTTTTGTATGGCCTTTTGATATACTCTGCCTTTGAGTCAGCTATCTTCCCCATAAGTTTCTCCATATTTTGACACCCCTTTATGATAAAGCATTTTTACCCTCATTATCTACCTCTTTACTTCCATTTTATCTATTATCTGATATCTACTTCCATTATCCTATCTTCCCCAACTTAATGGCCCCTTTGTTGTATGCAATCCACATATGAGAAAATATGCAGCACTTATCCTTCTGGGCCAAAGTTAGTTTACTTAGTATAATTTCCAAGTTTTATCTGCTTATGTGCAGAATTCATGATTATATCATTTTCTCCTAGCTCACTAATATTTATTTAATATCTCATGTTTTTTCTTATCCATTCATCTGTTAGTAAATATTTAGGATTATAACACCCCCCTACATATTAGGAATAGAGCAACAATGGACATGGGTTTTCAAGTGTTTCTGTAGTATGGTATTACTTCTTTGGGTATATGTCTAGGAGAGATATTGTTGGGTCATATGGTGATTCTATCTCTAGTTTTAAGAAATATCCAGGCTGATTTCCAAAGTGGATGCATTAGTTTTTAGCCCTACAAACAGTGTAAAAAAATAAACTATTTCCTTTCAGTATTTATAAAACAGCATTTATTGTTCTTTGTATTTCTTGATTATAGAAATTTTGATTGAGGTAGAATTTTAGTTAAAGTCATTTTAAGTTGTGCTATCCTGATGGCAAGAATATTAAAAACTTTGAAGAGTATTTCCTTGCCATTTCTTTGTCGAATTGTTGTTGTTAATGTTGCTGCTGCTGCTGTTGTTGTTGTTCAGTTCCATAGCCCAGTTTTAATTGAGTTGTTTATCTTTTAATGTTTAAATTTTATTTCTTTATATAGACTATACATCAGTGTGGCAGAGACTTTGTCCCATTCTATGGGCTGCTATTTTATCAACTTCCCAGTTTCCTTTGATGGGCAGAAGGTTTTTAGTTTCATTAAGTCCTGATTGTCAGTTGTTAATCTTATTTACTCTATTACTCAAACGCCCCTTATACCTAGAAAGTCCTTATCCACTTCTATGAGATGAAGCATGCTCTCTATCTCTATCTTTTTCTCTATGTTTCAGTGCTTCAGGTCTTGATGCTTTTGAAGTCAATTGTAATGTATGGTGAAAGATAAAATATCATTTCATTTTCTGAATGTTAATATCCAGTTTTTACATCAAAATTTAGTTATGATTTGGTCTTATATATGTCTATTTGGTACTTTGTAAAAGATAGATAACTGTAGCTGTGTGAACTTATATCTGGGCCCATAATTGTGTTGCAGTGATTATAAATATGTTTCTGTGCCAATATCATGCTGATTCACTTCTTATTTCCATGTATTATTGTTTGAAATCAGGTATCAGGATAAATATAGTAACATTTTTTTGTCCAGATTGACGTGGCTATCCTTAGTCTTTTGTGCTCCCACATACTTTTTTGAATCCTGTCCCCCATGCCTGTAAATAATAGCCATGGAATTTGGGGTAAATGACAAGATTCATTCTTCCAAACTATTGCCATGGTAAATCTTTTCAGCTATATTCTTCAGTGTCAAAAATTTTCATTGTGTACATCTTTCCTTTTATTAGCCACTTATTTCAAGGCACTTGTGTGCATGAGTGTGACATTGTGAATGAGATTATTTTTCTGATATTGTTTCAATTATCATCTATATACAGAAAAGCTACTGATTTTTGTGTATTAGAATTTTTATACTGTCACTTGCTGTTTACCATCTTTAAAGGGATGAAACCTTTGTGGCATCTTGTATTTAGAATCATATCACTTATGCAGAGGGGTATTGTTCCTACCTGTATTATTTTTATTAGTTTTTATTGCCATAGTGTTATGGCTAAGATTACAAGCAATATATTGAACACAGTGCAGTGTATTCTCTTGTCCTGTTTCTGATCATAGCAGAAAGTCTTTGAGTACTTTTTCATTCTTTATAATCTGGGCTATGGATTTTCTATATGTAGCATTGATTATATTAAGATACATTCCCCTAATCCTTAATATATATATAATTTTGTGTGTTTACCATGAATGAATTGGTGTCAAATTTTGTCATTGCTTTTTCTGTGTCTATTGAAATGATTATGTGATTTCTATTTTTTATCTCCTTATGAAAATTGCATTTATTGACTTAGATATGTTGAATGATCACTATATCACTTAAATGAAACCAACATGGACTTTGTTATTATTGGTACTTAGCTTTCCTTTTGTGTTATAAATTTGTATATGGCATACCAAAGTTTCCTATTTCTGTTTTGGTTTCTTCAGTTATTCACACATTATTCCACAGTATGTTGTTTACTGTTGTGAATGTATATACTTTTTGAAATTTTTTTTTTTTTTAGATATTTTCTTTATTTACATGTAAATTTCTCCATTCCCAGTTTCCCCTC
>NW_022196909.1:69649469-69668084 GCF_008632895.1 Mastomys coucha | reverse complement strand
AGCACCATCTGTTGAAAATGCTGTTTTTTTTCCACTGGGTGGTTTCAGCTCCTTTGTCAAAGATTAAGATTATTAATGCCTAACTTTGTTCCATTGTTGTCAGATAAAATACTGAGTGAACTGCCCCATATGCTGCCTGTTGTTTTAGGAAGGGGGACTGGGGCTGCCCCCTCCACTCGTTTCCCGACAAGTTATTGTCTTGAAAGCCTTTTTTAAACTACAGTCTCTGGCCCAATGCTTCCCTTTCCTACAACATGGACAGATTTTTGGAGCAGTGCCTGATTGCTGCCTGTTTGTAGCTCCTAATTTCTTAGGGCAATGATATTTAACATAACTCATACTTCCACATTTGAAACATCCTTTATTCTCCTGTCTTTGCATCAGAAGCCCTTGAACCATAGTTCCCTGCAATGCGGCTGCCATTGCCAGTCCTTGATTATAAGAAGGCCCAATTTCATCGCAAAGGTGAATATATCCAGATAAATCCATCCTACCCTTGTGTGGCTGAATAGCAGCCTTATACGCTGCATTAGTGTTCTCATAAGCTAACTGTGTAATAAATAGACTGTCCTTATGAGAATCTCCAAGGATTCTGCTCGCTGCTGGCTGTAATCTTGCTACAAATTTTTGAAAATCTCCTCTGGGCCCTGCTGGATAGCAGCTAGACTTCCACTAGTCTCACTTTTCATAGGTAATTTAATCCAAGCTCGTCTCACTGCCATCGCAATTTGTGCATACATTCCAACAGGATACTCAATCTGCCTAACATTTCCTTCGTACTGCCCTTCTCCCAGGAGCATATCCAGGTTCCATTCTGGATTACCTGACTGAGCATTCTGTGCAGCTGGTTTTTTACTAAATTCTCTCCATTCTGAACTCCAAAGCAGAAAATCACCTCCTTGCAATATAGCCTTGCATAAAGTTCTCCAGTCTTGATGTGTTAAATTTGACTCTATTACATTATCCAATAGTGCCTGTGTAAATGGGGCATTCAGACCATATTGAGCAACCGCACCTTTTAACTCTTTTATGACCTTAAGTTCTAAAGGCTGATATTGTCTAATTCTCTCATTCTGCTGATCAAGCCTTTCCACCACAGGAAACAGTAGCACTCCCGAAGTGTCTTGCCTATTTTCTCTAGCCTGATTATTTGCTTTCTCTAAAGGTGATTGACATGTATCAAAATTGCTGTCCTTTCTTTTGCCTGATACCGCCTTAAGTTCACTCAACTCCTTAGTCAATTTCTGCCACTTGATTTCAAATTCCAATTCACTTAATTGTAAATCTCCCTGGTCCTTCTCTCCTGTCATAGCGGACCTAGAATTAACAGGTGAAAGCAACTCCTCTCCAACAGACTTAGAAGTTCTGCTTTCTAAACAAGTATTTTGAACCTCTTCTTTTTCCGTATCTGAGCTTTCTGATTTCTGTGAGCTCAATTCACTTTCTGACACTCTATCTCTCTCCTCTATAATGTCCTTCACGAGTGCCCAAAGATGGAGAGTGAATTTTTCTGCCTGATTTTTCCTCAGAGCTTTTCCAATTTTTTCCCATGTTTTTTTTATTCAAATCACTTACTTCATGAATCCATGGACAATAAGATTCTATCTCATCTGAGAGATTTTTCAATGCATTTTTTTCCACCCTGATTCCTCTTGCCTGAAGCAACTTATTTATACTCTGCATCGCTGCTTTTGACTCATTCAAACCCATACTTACTGTCACTTCCCTAGGCGAATTAAAATGCCGGGTCAGCACCAATCCAACATAGCCCCATACCCTTCTTACATGGCAATTCTACAATATAAAAACAAGGCTAGGCCTAGCATCAAATTTGCCTACTGTGCAGAATGGTGTATGACCTTTTATTCTTACCTTCTGAATTTTTAGGTAGGGCCCTGCTTTGACAGTGTGTCCCCTATAAATCCTCCATACCTGAGTCTATGTTCAGGCACCATCTGAAACTGCCCGCAGTTTCATGAATGAGGTTCTCCTCAGTTAGGAGGGAATAAAGGACCCGAAAGAGAGGGTTTGAAATGCAAGAGACAACTTGAAGCCAAGTTGCATCCCAATCAAGGCTCCACTTTACTGAGAACAAACAAGGGTTTTTATAATCACAGGGGAAACCGAAAACAAGTCTCTGGATTAACTATAAAGAAAGTTCAGGTGCCAAAGTCTCCAGGTTCAGAAGATCTTCAGGGGGCTGGCATACTCAGGCAGTGGGCGTGCTCAGGCGATGGGTGTATTCAGGTGGTAGGTGTGGTCAGGAGGCTTCTTCAAAGACAAACAGAGAGCATCTGTCTAAGCTCTCAGGTGTTAGCCCTCAAACAGAGGTTGTCAGGAGTCCGATGGATGACTGAAGTGAAGAGGGGATGTAACAACTGAGTATGATTTCAATTTTCTTAAATTTGTTGGGTCTTGCTTTGCATCCTCATATGTGATTAACTTTATGGAGAGAGCTACATAGGCTGTATAGAAAAGTATGCATTCTTTTTATCACTTCTGATAGGTCCATTTTATACATGATATCACTTTATTCCAATGTCTATTTTATTGTTATTATGACATGTTGATGAGAATTAAGTATTAAAGTCACCAATTATCATTATCATTAGTATTGTGTGGGTTTCCACATATAGTAGTATTTGTTTTAGGAATTTTATGCACCTGTTTCTGGCATTTAAATGTTTAGAATTATAATATTCTCTTGATGGATTGTTCAGTAGATAAGTATAAAGTGATCTTTATTTCTCCTATTTGGGTGGCTTGAAGTATATGTTTTCAGATGTTAGGATAGCTACCTCTGCTTGTTCCTTACTCTCATTTGCTCAGGACAATCTTCTATATTTTAGAACTATGATGATACATATTGTTAGTAGTGTGGTTTGTTTCTTAGAGAAAACAGAAAGTTGTATCCTGTTATCCAATTTGTGTATCTCTGTCATTTTTTCTTTTTTTAATTGCATATTTTATTTATTTACATTTCAAATGTTATCTATGGGAGATCCAGGTGAGAGAGTGAAGCTGGTCCAGCCAAGTCTCTCGGTACTGAGGGTGCTGAGCGGGATGAGGAACTCATTTTATTGTATTGATCTTTTTTCTTTATAAAGGGCTGAGAGAGGAGGTGGAGTTTTTTACTGAGGTGAGATGATATAGGGGGATGGAAAAGTTGACAAAGTGTATGGGGTGATTGACAGAGCCAACAAGGTTACTCTAAGTCAGCAGTAGCTAGGCAAAGGCAGGCTTAAGCAGGCCGTGCTGAGTAAGAAAGTGACTGAGACAGTTTAGTAAACTCAAGCCAGGCTTGGGTTTGTCCTCAAGGCCCAAACCAGGGCCAAAAAGGCCCAATAATTATCCCCTTTCCTAGTACAACCCCCTCCCTAGAAATTCCCAACCCATCCTCCCTCTCCCTGCTTTTATGAGGGTGTTTTTCCACCCACCTACCCAAACTGACCTCCCCAACCATAACCATGATTCATCTACACTGAGCCTTCATAAGACCAAGGGCCTTTCATCCCATTGATGTGTGACAAGGCCACCCTCTGCCACATATGCAGCTATAGCCAGTGTACACTTTTGTTGATGGCTTAGTCTCTGGGAGCTCTGGGGGGTCTGGTTGGTTGATTTGTTGTTCTTCCTATGGGGTTGTGCTCAATTTGGTGGTTAGCTGAATACTAATACAAAGCATCTTCCTTTGTATTAGTAAAGCTCTGGCAGTGCCTCTCAGGAGACAGCCATATCAGGTTCCTTTCAGCATGCATTCTTGGCATCCACAATAGTGTCTGGGTTTGGTAACTGTGTATGGGATGAATCATCAGGTGGGACAGTCTCTAGATGGCCTATCCTTAAGTCTCTGCTCTGCACTTTAGCTCCATAATTGTTCCTGTGAGTATTTGTGCTCTTTCTAAGAAGGAGCAAAGCACCCACACTTTGGTCTTCCTTCTTCTTAAGCTTCATGTGGTCTTGAATTCTATCTTGGGTATTTGGAGCTTTGGGGCTAATATCCACTTGTCAGTGAGTGCATATCATGTGAATTCTTTTGCAATTGGGTTACCTCACTCAGGATGATATTCTCCAGATCCATCCATTTCCCAAAGAATTTCATAAATTCATTGTTTTTACTAGCTGAGCAGTACTCCATTGTGTAAATGTACCACATTTTCTGCATCCATTCCTTAGTTTCTGGCTATTTATAAATAAGGCTGCTATGAACATAGTGGAGTAAGTGCTCTTTTTACATGTTGGAACATCTTGTGGCTACATGCCCAGAAGTGATATAGCTGGGTCCTCAGGTAGTACTATGTCCACTTTTCTGAGGAACCACCAAACTGATTTGTAGAGTGGTTGTATCAGCTTGCAATTCCACCAGCAATGAAGGATGTTCCTCTTTCTTCACATCCTCACCAGCATTTGCAGTCACCTGAGTTTTTGATTTTAGCTATTCTGACTGGTGTGAGGTAAAATCTCAAGGTTGATTGATTTGAATTTTCCTGATGACCAAGAATGTTGAACATTTCTTTAGCTGCTTCTTCACCATTCAATATTCCTCAGTTGAGAATTCTTTGTTTAGCTCTATATCCCATTTTTTAATAGGGTTATTTCATTCTCTTGAGTCTAACCTCTTGAGTTCTTTTATATATTGGATTTTAGCCCTCTAATGAATGTACGATTGGTAAAGATCTTTTCCTAATATGTTGGTTGCTTTTTTGTCCTACTTTTTGAATTCTTTTTTTAATAAGTTTTATTGCATTATGATGAGAAAAGATGTATAATTTCAGTTTATATGAATTTGTTAACATTTAAAAACATATTTTAAGTAAATAGAATTATATCACATTCTTCCTTCCCTTTTGTACCCCAACTCCTCCCGGAGGACCAATCCCTTCAATACCTACAATACCTTTTGGGTTTTCTTTATTTTGTCATATTCTTTAAAATTTATAATATGTAACAATAAAAATGAGTAGTATAAAAGTTGTTTGACATAAAACAATTGAACAGTCTTATATAGGTGCTTGTCTATAGCAATACTGAAAATACAGACTTTTTTCTCAATGTAAATTTTAAATAACTCCAAAAATATTAGCTGTACATATTATGTTCAGGATTTTTTTTCATGTTCCCATGTGTTCAAGGCTCTTCCCCACTTCTATAAGTTTTAGTGTATATGGTTTTATGTGGAGGGCCTTGATCCACTTGGACTTCAGCTTTGTTCAAGAAGATAAGAATGGTCCTATTCACATTTTTCTATATGGACTGCTAGTTGAAATAGCACCATCTGTTGAAAATGCTGTCTTTTTTCCACTGGATGATTTTAGCTCCTTTTTCAAAGATCATGTGACCATATGTGTGTGGGTTCATTTCTGGATCTTAAATTCTATACCATTGATCTACCTGCCTGTCTCTGTACCAATACCATTTAGTTTTTAATCATTATTGCTCTGTAATACAGATTGAAGTCAGGGATGGGTGATTGCCATGCATACTTTGTGTGACGGTGGTATTTGAGGTGTAAACTTCAAGAAAAGTCAGTCTCCTGACTCCGTATTGTCGCCTGGCATCCCAAACTCAGAGGTAGCCCAGATATGTCCTCGTACTTGTGTGCTAGGGGGTCACCAAGATATCTTTTCTTAACAGCTAGAAAAAGAAAATTCGGACATTGCTCTCTGACCTTCACCAATGTTCCAATGTCCTAGTCAAACCCTGGCTTGGAATGTTAAGCCATCCAAACTAATTGCCTCCAGCATTGTGGGTAGGGCATTAAAGCTTACAGAAAGAGAGACAGCAGAGAGCATTCAGCATTTAGCATTCTAGAGTCAGCATTCAACATTCGGACTCACTTGCACTTGGACTAGAACCAGAGCTTAGGTGGACTAGGACTTAGATCTATGCAGTCAGTAGCCCCCCAGGCCCAGAGCGCTTGAGCCCGGGGGGTACAACACCAGTCGAGATTCAAGAGATTGAGCATTCGAGATTTGAGCATTCAGCATTGAAGATTTGAGATTCGAGCTTCTACCCTCCTGGCTCATGCACCCGCAACCCCCCAGGACTCCAGCTGGGTCCATGCGGCCCAAGCGTGTTCGGAGCCCAGGGGTGCTACACCAGTCCAGAGGAGATGACTGCTGTTTTAGACCTAGTGTGTTTTAGGTGGCCTCAGATGTACTTCGACTACTGAGCTGCCAGATTTTTCATCTATCTTTTACAATGATTGTAAAAGCCCCATGTCATTTTTTGAGAAATACACTCAGACCTTACACCACTCGTGTTGAGTCTGTTTGTCAAAATCGAATCCATTGCACACTCTGGCCAGAATCCATGGTCCCGCGGAACAACTGACCCCGTAAGAAACCCCAGTCCGTGGCAGGTGATTCCCCCAGTTCTTTTATTCTTGAGAATATTTTTTACTATCCTGGGTTTTTGTTATTTCAAATGAATTTGCAAATTGCTCTTTCTAGCTATATAAATAATTGAGTTGGAATTTTGATGGGGATTGTATAGAATCTTTAGATTGCTTTCGGCAAGATGGCCAATTTTACGATACTAATCCTGCCAATCCACGAGCATGGGAGATCTTTCCATCTTCTGAGATTTTCTTTGATTTCTTCTTCAGAAACTTGAAGTTCTTATCATAAAGATCTTTCAGTTGTTTGGTTAGAGTCACACCAAGATACTTTATAATGTGTGTTACTTTTGTGAAGGGTGTCATTTCCCTAATTTCTCTCTCAGCCTGTTTATCATTTGAGTTGAGGAAAGCTACTGATTTGTTTGCATTGATTTTATATCCAACCACTTTGGTGAAGTTGTTTATCACCTTCAGAAGTTCTCTGGTATAATTTTTGGGGTCACTAAAATATATTATCCTACTATCTACAAATAGCGATATTTTGACTTCTTCCTTTCCAATTTGTGTCCCTTTGACCTCCTTTTGTTGTCTAATTGCTCTAGTTAGAACTTCAAGTACTATATTGAATAGATAGGGAGAAAGTGGGCAGCCTTGCATATTCCCTGAGTTTAGTGGGATTGTTTCAAGTTTCTCTTCATTTAGTTTGATGTTGGCTACTGGTTTGCTCATTTTACTTCATACAAGGTATGGGCCTTTAATTCCTAATCTTTTCAAGACTTTTAACATGAAGGGATGTTGAATTTTGTCAAATGCTTTTTGCAGCATCTAATGAAATGATCATGTGGTTTTTTTTTTTTTTTTTTGCTTTGAGTTTGTTTATATAATGGATTATGTATTTCCATATATTGAACCAACCCGGCATCCCTGGAATGAAGCATACTTGAGCATGTTGAATGATCATTTTGATATGTTCTTGGATTCGGTTGGCAAGAATTTTGTTAAGTATTTTGTGTCAATGTTAAAAAGGGAAATTGGTCTGAAGTTCTCTTTCTTCATTTGGTTTTTGTGTGGTTTAGGTATAATTGTAATTGTGGCTTCATAGGATGAATTGGGTAATGTTCTTCCTGTTTCTATGTAGAATAGTTTGAAGATTATTGGTATTAAGTCTTCTTTAAAGTTATGATAGAATACTCCACTAAACCCCTCGAGTCCTGGGCTCTTTTTGGTTGGAAGACTATTAATGACTGCTTCTATATCTTTAGGGGTTGTGTGACTATTTTAACTTTGGCACCTGGTATTTGTCTAGAAAATTGTCCATTTCATCCAGATATTTCAATTAAGTTGAGTATAAACTTTTGTAGTAGGATCTGATGATTTTTTTGAAGCTCCATGCTTTCTGTTGTTATGTCTCCCTTCTCATTTCTAATTTTATTAATTTGGATAATGTCTCTGTACCCTTTGGTTAGTCTGGCTAAGGGTTTATCTCTCTTATTAAAGCAAAGATCTAGTTCTTAGTTTTGTTGATTCTTTGTATAGTTCTTTTTGTTTCTACTTGGTTCATTTCAGCCCTGAGTTTGATTATTTCCTGCCTTCTACTCCTCTTGTGTGTATTTGATTCCTTTTGTTTTAATGCTTTTAGGTGTGCTGTCAAGCTGCTAATGTAAGCTCTCTTCCATTTCTTTTTGGAGGAACTTAGAGCTGAGTGTTTCCTCTTACCAGTGCGTTCATTGTGTCCCATAAATTTTGGTTTGATGTGTCTTCATTTTCATTAAATTCTACAACTTCTTTAATTTCTTTCCTTATTTATTCTTTGACCAAGTTATTATTGAGTAGAGCATTGTTCAGTTTCAATGTATATGTGTGTTATCCAGTGTTTTTGTTCAAATTTAAGACTTGCCTTAGTCCATGGTAATCTGATAGGGTGCATGGGATTATTTCAGTCTTCTTGTATCTGTTGAGGGCTGTTTTGTGACCATTTATACAGTCTTTTATAAATATATGTTAGATCCACTTGGTTCATAACTTCTGTTAGTTTCAGTGTGTCTCTATTTAGTATCTGTTTCCATGACCTGTCCATTGCTGAGAGTGGGGTGTTGAAGTCTCCCTCTATTATTGTGTGGGGTACTATGTGTGCTTTGAGCTTTAGTAAAGTTTCTTTTATGAATGTGGGTGCCCTTACATTTGGAGCATAGATGTTCAGAATTGAGAGTTCATCTTGGTAGGTTTTTCCTTTGACCTGTATGAAGTGTCCTTCCTTATTCTTTTTGATAAGTTTTACTTGAAAGTTGATTTTATTCAATATTAGAATGGCTACTCCAGCTTGCTTCTTGGGACCATTTGCTTGGAAAACTGTTTTTCAGCCCTTTACTCTGAGGTACTGTCTCTTTGTCACTGAAATGTGTTTCCTGTATGCAGCAAGATGTTGTGTTATGTGTATGTATACAGTCTGTTAGTTCATGTCTTTTTATCAGGGAACTGAGTCCATTGTTGTTAAGAGATATTAAGGAAAAGTGATTGTTACTTCCTATTATTTTTGTTGTTAGACTTGTAATTATGTTTGTGTGCCTATCTTCTTTTGGATTTGTTAAAAGAAGATTACTTTCTTTCTTTTTCTAAGATGTAGTTCCCCTCCTCGTGTTGGTGTTTTTCACCTATTATCCTTTGTAGGGTGGGATTTGTGGAAAGATATTGTTTAAATTTGTTTTTGTCTTGAATTATCTTGGTTTCTCCATCTATGGTAATTGAGAGTTTTGCTGGGTATAGTAGCCTGGGCTGGCATTTGTGTTCTCTTCGGGTCTGTATAACATCTGCCCAGGATCTTCTAGCTTTCCTAATCTTTGGTGAGAAGTCTGGTGCAATTCTGAGGGGTCTGTCTTTATATGTTCCTTGACCTTTTTTCCCTTACTGCTTTTAATATTCTTTTTATGCTTAATTCATTTGGTGTTTTGATTATTATGTGACAGGGGGAATTTCTTTTCTGTCCCAGTCTATTTGGAGTTCTGTAGGCTTCTTGTATGTTCATGGGCATCTCTTTCTTTAGTTTAGGGCAGTTTTCTTCTACAATTTTGTTGAAGATATTTATTGGCCCTTCAAGTTGGGAGTCTTCACTCTCTTCTATACCTTCTATATCCTTAGGTTTGGTCTTCTCATTGTGTCCTGGATTTCCTGGATGTTTTGTGTTAAGAGCTTTTTATTTTTGGATTTTCTTTGACTGTTTTGTCAATGTTTTCTATGACATTTTCTTTGACTGTTTTGTCAATGTTTTCTATGATATTTTCTGCCCCTGAGATTCTCTTTTCTATCTCTTGTATTCTGTTGGTGATGCTTGCATCTATGACTCCTAATCTCTTTCCTAGATTTTTCTAACTCCAGAGTTGTCTCCCTTTGTGATTTTTTTATTGTTTCTATTTCCATTTTTAGATCTTGGATGGTTTTGTTCATTTCTTTCACCTGTTTGATTGTGTTTTCCTGTCATCCTTTAAGGGATTTTATTGTGTTTCCTCTTGAAGGACTTCTAGCTGTTTACCTGTGTTCTCCTATATTTCTTTAAGGGAGTTATTTATGTCCTTCTTAAAATCCTCTATCATCTTCAGGAGAAGTGATTTTTAGAACTGAGTCTTGCTTTTCTGGTGTAGTGGCATATCCTGGACTTGCTATGGTTGGAGAATTGGGTTCTGATGTTGCCAAGTAACCTTGGTTTCTGTTGCTTATGTTCTTAGTTATGCCCCTCACCATCTGATTATCTCTAGTGCTATCTGCCCTCACTATATCTGATTGGAGCCTTTCCTACAATTCTGGTTGTGTCAGAACTCTTAAGAATCCAGCTGTCTCTGTGAATCTGTGATTCCAGGATCTAGTGATCCTGATATCCTAGGTGTTTCAACGTTCCTGGGAGTTAAACTCCTTCTGGGACCCTGATATCCTAGTGTGACCAAGTTCCTGTGATCCCAGCATCCTGCCTCTCTTAGAGTGCCTGGGATTTGAGCCTCCTCTGGGTGCTGTGGGACTGGCTGCAGAGTTTGTGCCCAAGGTAAACAGGTGCAGACAGAAGGATCCAGAGCCACTAGTTGGGCAGTATTCCTATGTCTCTGGATCCTGCTGGTTCCAGTTACTCCTGGTGGTATTGGAACAGATGGTTGTTTCCTACTTACTTAAGATTCTAAGATCCTAAGCATGTGCTGGGCAGTGGTAGCACATGCCTTTAATCCCAGAGCTTGGGATGCATAGGCAGGTGGATTTCTGATTTTGAGGACAGCCTGGTCTATAGAATGAGTTCCAGGACAGCCAGGGCTACACATGGAAATCCTGTCTCAAAAAACCAAAAAAAAAAAAAAAAAAAAAAAAAAAAGAAAGAAAGAAAGAAAGAAAGAAAGAAAGATCTTAGGTGTGGAGTGGAGCTATCTCTGTCATTTTATTAGGCAATTGAGAGCACTAATATTTAGAGTTGTTGGAAGGTATTCAATATTTTCTTGTCAGTCTGTTCCTTTTATGTTTCCTTAGACTTCTTTTAATTATTTTGGTACTGTGGCCCCTTTGGTTTGTATAAGTTTCTTATTAATCTGAAGTATTCCTTTCTTTGTTTGCTAGACAACTGGCTTAGTAGTCACAAATCTCTAATCTAGTTTTTATCATGGAATGATTTACCTGTCCTTCATTTTTTATAGTTTTGCAGGGCATACTAGTCTGCTTTGACAGATAATTCAGCTTAGAATACATCAATTCAAAGCTATCTGGTTTTAAATGTTTCTTTCCAATAATCAGGGGTTATTTTAGTAGGCTTGCCTTTATAAGTTACGTGACTCTCCTCTCTTAGATGTTTAAATACAGGGAGGGTTTGTTGTTGTTGTTGTTGTTGTTGTTGTTGTTCAACTCAATTTGGTGTTATTTGGGTTTCTTCCCTGGATAAGTATATCTTTATTTAGATTTGGGAATTTGTCTTCTGTCATTTTATTGAAAACATCTTTTGATGTTCATCTCCTTCTATGTCCATGATTAGATTTGATCTTTTCATGGTTCTAAGAATTGTCTCCATATTTCATTCATATTTTTTCTATAAGTTATAATTGACATCTATTGAGTGCTCCAGTGCTTGTACATTGGATTTTAGCTATGATCCTCTTCCTTCCATGCCATCAATTCTATTAATGATGCTTTCCACTGAGCTTATTTGGTTTATTGAATTTTTTGTTGTTATTGTTTATTTTCATTTCAGTTTAGTCTTCCTGCAGCAATTCTCTTTATTTAATTTTCTTTATTGTGGGAGCCCTGCTGGGCTCACTAAAGAACTCAAAACCGAAACCAGAGACTTAGCTCGCTGGGGGTTTGGAGCCTATGTAAATGACTCAAGGACCAGATACCAGTTCCTTAGGAAGCCGTGATCCTTTGATCCCTCTTCCCCTTCCTGGAATCCCTTGTATCAATGTTTGAGCTTTGATGTCTGATTCTCACCTAAATGCCAATTGCATACCTGTACTGTCTTTGAGTATAAATGCTCCCCTGTCATTTAGTAAAGCACGCCTTGATGAGAACCGTTCTCCTGGCGTCGTGTCTCTTTTCTCTGCCACCCATTGCAGGTTTCCAAATCCTCGGTTCGTGGAACCCCACGCAAGTAGGAGCTGCGGGACGGCATCCTACACTTTATATACAGTAAATCAACTTTTTTTCATTCATCTCTTTCTATTTGTTTTCTTGAAGTTTACTGATGTCTTATGCAAGTTGATTAAAAATATTTATAATTACTTCTTTAAGTTTTTTCTATATAGAATGTCTTTCAGATCATTTCTGTTAAGGGATTGCTATGGGATTAATAATCCTTGTAGAAGGCATTTTATCTTACTTTTTCATGGGTTCACCTGTTGTGAACTTGATTTAAATCTTGTATTATGTTGTACTCCTTAAAAATTATACAGGAATCTCACATGTAAGATGTTGTAGGTCTCTGTCCCCAGTTGTTTCTCTTTGGTATATAAAGATCCTAGTGGCTAATGGCTGAGAGGTGGGACTTTAGGATTCACAGGTAAGGGGACCTAGGAAAAAGCAGAATCACCACGCCAGGTAAGGAATAAGATCTAGGCTTGAAAGCTGCAGAAGAGAAAGCATATGTAATCGTGTAAGAGCCATGGAAGAGTGGCCCCACGGTTTCACCTGAATGGATCTAGGGTAGCAAAGATGGAATATAGTTTTTTAGTAAGTAATAATTCAGGACTATTGAAGGGGAGGCATTAGCAACATGTAAGTTTGGGAGTGGTCCAGCCATTGAGCTGATTAATGCATATTAAATATAAGGCTCTCTCATTCTCTCTCTCTCTCTCTCTCTCTCTCTCTGTGTGTGTGTGTGTGTGTGTGTGTGTGTGTGTGTGTGTGTGTGTCTTTCATTTGAGAATCCAGAGCACTGGGGTGAATAGCAAGGAAATCATGCCACCACTGTCAAGGAGACTAGAGAAGATTAATCAACTACAGCAACAATTATCTTTCTGTTTTGGAACATCACAATCTATAATTATTTTATTTGTCAAATTGTTCTTACTTTCTTTTTATTTTCAATTTTAAAAAATTGCAATCTTCTTTCTTCTTTCAGAGAGGTATGTATAGTGTTTAGTAGATTACTAAGTATTAGTAGGGTCCAGGAGTTATTTCCTTTGTGGAATTTGGATTTAGGGGTAGAAGTTCTTTTTCTAGTCTTTCTCTGAATGTTGTTCTTTATCAGCTCAAGCCTCTTACCTGGATCTTCAGTTTGTGCTTCTGGTTGGGAGATTCTTACATATACTCACTGTGAGTGAGATATCTAAATCCTGGGTTCCCAGCTTCCATTGAAGAAACTGTAAGTTGTAGAACTCCTCGAGTGTCTGTGGATAAGTGTATGTGTTGAATAGCAAAGTCCTATTTACTTTTTGAAAAATTTTATACTTTAATTCATTCATGTAGTACCATGATATTTAATTTTTCTTTCATTGTATTGATTGTTTCATATAATTTGAGTTCTTTAGCATGTGATTATCCAGTAGTACAGAAACAGCCTGTGGACATTGTTTTCCATTTAATTTCCTTGGTTTCCTTGCAAGGAATAAGCAAAATTGTATGTGTTGATCAATTTCTGGATTATTTATTCTATTTCCTTGACTTATTTTCTGTGACCACATGTCTTGATTTGTGGAGTATGGAAATAATCTTCAACTTAGATTCTAAAGATCATTTGTTTGTCTTGCTGTATGAATTTTAGGACCAGATTCTCATTTCTTTTTTCTGAAAAGATTTCTGTGATTGGTTTTTACTGAGAAAATATTAAATCTACACACATACACACACACAGACACAGACACACACACACACACACACACACACATAAACACACAGTCACATACTTACACATTATTTTACAGGAAAATAATTGTGGAGAGCTCTTGGGGCCACTTCTAGAAATTTGGCAAGAATTTGACATTTGGCCAGTACAAGAAAGTAGGCTCAAGATCTTGGTCATCTTGATAAGTCCCTGAATACCATGAGACTTTGTTTATTGCCTTGTTTGTTCTGTGAATATTTTTGTTTATTGCCTTGTTTGTTCCTTGACCTAGAACTGACCTTATTCTTTGTATGTACTTAGAATGGAATAAAACCAGACTGGAGAACAAGAAACTTGCTTTACCTTCAGCACTGGCTGAAGTCATGTTACAATGTTTTCTGTCTTTTTTTTTCAATTCTTTCTCCCTGCCTTGAGACCCTGTTGACTGACTGAGCTGGCTTTGTCAAAAAATATCATTTAAATGTTACTCTGTTGAATAGAATATACTCTTTCATTTATATATTCATATTTATAGCATATTTTATAATTTGACTATATAATCATTGAAGATGTTTAAATTTACTGAAAACATTTAATAATTGTTGATTATGTCAGAAATGGAATTTTCTTTACTATAATTTCGGGGATTAGATATTTTTGGGATAGGATAATGACATGTAAGATAACTCAAACTATATAAAACAATTGAAAAATTTGAAAGAGGTGTTAAAGAGATGGCTCAGCAGTTAAGAATGCTGATTGATTTTCTGAAGGTCCTGAGTTCAAATTCTGGCAACACATGGTGGCTCACAACCATCCATAATGAGATCTGATGCCCTCTTCTGGTGTGTCTGAAAACAGTTGCAGTGTACTTTCATATAATAAGTAAATAGATTTTTAAAAAAAGAAAATAATTTTGAAAGAATGCTTAAATAGTATTTTGGTGCTATATGAATGAATGAAAACTATAAAAAAATTCAAAATTAAATGGAATTTTAAATAATTTTCATCTTAGTAAATGTAAGATCTTTGTACGTTAACACATGTCCCTTTATGATGCTACTTGACTAGCATGAATTTTTCTTTTTAATCTTCACTTTTTGGTTTTTCATTTTCAGACTACATAAGCAGAATTAATGTTTGTACACTGATGCCAAATTCTGCAAATTTTCTAGGGTTAGTTAATATTTGTAGTGTGTATTTCTTATTGGATTTTAGTGTTTTGTTCATAGAAAATAAGACTGCATGAGAGCATAGTTGAGACTCACAAGACCATAAAGTGCAAGATAAGAACTCATTGACTCATTACACTCCTTACAGAGAAGCCATAAAGCATTTCATCAGTATGTGTGAGGCTAGCTGAAAGGATGCAGTTTTCTTTCTCCCTTTTCTTTTTTATTTTCTTTCTTCCTCTTTTCCTTCCTTCTTTTCTTTTTTGTTTCTCTTTTTCTTTCATCCTGTTTTCTTTCTTTCTTCCTTTATTTCTCTTTTTCTGTCTGTCATTCTTTCTCTTATATTGAGAAAGTTCTGTGTCATTCTTAGTTATCTAGAGGTTTTTAATTTTTGCAAATTGTAATATAATTACATTTTTTCATTCCCTTTCTTCTCTCTAAACCTTCACGTACCCCTCCTTCAAATTTGTTTCCTCTTTCTTCACTAATCATTATTGAATGAATATGTATAAACATATATAGAAATTCTTAATACAGTCAAATAAATTCAAGTCAGTATGTTATTGGGTACATGTTTTGAGGGTTGACATTTTGACATTGGGCAATCAATTGCTGTGTTCATCCTTGTGGAAGACTACCTCCCCCTCTCCCAGCTTTTCTTGGTTGCCAATAGTTTATTATGTTCAGGTCTGGTAGGCTTTGCCCAATTTGCTTTAACATGTCCATTGCTATCATCCATGCTCAATTCGTGTTTTGACAGTAATGTTGGTGAGAGTTTATGGATATAGTTTCTGATATTACTATGAGAAAAAAACTTACAGAAAACTCTCTAATCCTGTGGTTCTTACAATCTTCTCCTCTTTCTTCACCAATGTTCCCAGAGCCTTGGATGCATAAGTGTTTTGTAGATGCATCTTTCCAGACTAAGCTCCACAACTCTCAGTTTTGAGTTGTTGTATTTTGTTAGTGGCCTCTGTCTGTTGCAAAGAGAAATTTCCTTGGTGAGGGGTGAAGACTACACTTACCTGTGGATATAAGAGCAATGTTTATAGATTCCTAGCAATCATACTGCTTTACTAAATTAGTAGTAGTAAATTATTCTCCATTATCCATGACTTCATTGGCATTGAGTAGTTCGCTGGGCTTCCAGTACCAGGAAAGGTTTCCCACTTGATGAGTAGGTCTTGGGTACAATTAAAAGTTCTGACAGGGTATGTATTCCACTCTTTGTACCCTTAGGATTACTGTTCCATGCTGGTCACTGATGTGGTTTATAGATGTCATAATTGAGTATATCAGTTGGTTGAAGCCCTCTGTTGGAAGAATATATGTTGCCTTTGATTACCAAGAAAGCTAGTAGTCTATAGCACCTGTTTCTTTTTTTTTTTTTTCTAAAAATATTTTAATGAAAAGGTCATCTTTCTGTAACAGTTCATTATGCTACAAATGAAAACAATTACAGACCACCTCTGCTGTCATTTAGATCAGAAAACAAGTTAAGTTTAAAACTGAATACTCAGGCTACCAGTCCTCATAGCACCTCATACATCTGCATGCTTGCTACCATGCCAATTACTGATACTATTGTCAGGAGTGTTTCAAATTGTGACATAACAGAACTCTTAAAAAACCAATCCCATTCTCTGCAGTCCCCTGTTAGGTGAACTTTTTTTAAGTCACGTGTCCCCTAATTTAGACACAAATGCGAAGACCGCTTTCGGACATGTAAACTGTGAGTATTCCACAGGTCCAACAAAACCAAAGTCAGCCTCACTTGTTTTATATATTCACATTTGCTACCAACAGTATTTTTTGCAGAAATGACAGTGGAACCATATTAAGTAAAATAACTTTATTTCAGAAAGGAAATGGAAATTTTCCAAATCTATTAAGTAATCACTACTGAAGGACTGCTACTTTATTGGTAACTGTTTTCCGTAGATTAAGTCCTGACTTAAAATGCCAAACAAACTTATTGATGCAGGGTATCCCTGTGTGGGAATAGCACCTGTTTCTTAAGTGTATTAAATCACTGTTATCAGTAGAACTTAATCTTCCACAGCATGTGTTAACAAAGGCAAAAGCAAGGTTTTGGGAGTCTCTTGAATAGCCCTGGCTAAGAAGCCAAAACAGTGCTTCACATCTTTGGGGTTGGATATTTTTATGAGGTAATCTCAGGCTGTAGGAGAGAGGACTATCAACATAGAAAGAAAAAGATCATTAAACATATATATATTTAGATGTGGAATTAAGTGTATTTTAAGTAAATAATTGATAGTATAATTTCCTGTGGACTTTTCAGATTATTCTTAGTTTTTTACTGCCCCTCTCTCATTCCTAAAGAAGCCTCTTCTTTCATTTTCTTATCAGATCACTTGAATCTGGCTAGTCTCCTTTACTCTCCTGCCACCTTCTTCTGTATGTATCTTCCCTCCCTGAAGAAGCTCTGTACTGTTCATTTCCCTGATTAGATCCCTTGTATCCTAAAAGTCTTCTCTCTATTGCTCCACAACCCTTGGCTTCTAGGAATGGTTCCATTTTACTTTCCTAATTACTATAGTTACTACAGTCTATACATTCTGAAGGTGGACAGCTAGGAGTCTCCAATGAATGAGGTCTAAGGTATGTTTCTTCTTGGGTTATCTCACTCAATATATATGGTTTCAAATTTATTTAGAGATGAATAGTATTCCATAGTGTACATATAAAACACTTTCATTATCTAATCAATTGTTGTAGGAGACTAATGTTTCTGTTGCTTATCGTGAATAGAGCAATAAACATGGCTGAGTAAGTGTCTGTGAAGTATGTCCTTTGAGCATGTGCTAAAGAGTACTATAGCTTGGTCATATGGTAGATTTATTTTTAGATTTTTAGGAAATTTTCATACTGATTTCCATAGTGGCTGCATCCACTTACAGTGAATGATAGTTCGCTTTTCCCTGAATCTCTTCCAGAATTGCTTTTCATTGATCTTTGCCATTCTGTTTGGGGTAAGCTCAAATCTCAAATCCAAATTTGTTTTTATTTACATAGCCATAATTACTGGGCACAAAAAACATTTTGAAATATATCCCTCAGACATTTTTTTTCTTCTTTTGAGATCTCTACATTCAGGTTCTAGATCCATATTCAAAATAGGTCATTTATTATATTTGATTCTTTGTGTTTTGGTTTCTTGCATAGTTTGGATATTAATTTTTAGTTAGATGTATTGCTGAGAAAAATTCTCTTCTATTTTGGGTTTCCTCTTCTTCACCCAGTTATTTGTTTCTTGAACTATGCAGAAACAATCATGTAAGGTCTCATTTGTCAGTTTCTGACATTAATATTTGGGACAAACAAAGTCCAACTCAGGAATTCTTCTCCCATACCTATATCATATAGGGCAGTATTCTTTCCTTCCTTCTTTCTTTCTTCTTTCCTTCTTTCTGGCCTTCTTTCTTTTTTCCTTCCTTCCTTCATTTCTTTATTTTTGTTTTGTTTTCAGTTTCAATGTTTCAAGTTTCATGTTTAGGACTTTTTTATAAGAGATTATTTTATTTTAGACTTATTTTTATTATTTTAATTATGAATATGTGTCTGTGTGGGTGTTTTATGCACATGAATGCAAGTTCCCAATTCTGTCAGAGGTGTCTGATCCTCCTAGAGATGGGGCTACAGACAAATGAATGCTGCAGCTGGGTAGTGGTGGCACACACCTTTAATCCTAGCACTTGGGAGGCAGAGGCAGGTGGATTTCTGAGCTCAAGGCCAGCTTGGTCTACAGAGTAAGTTCCAGGACAGTCAGGGCTACATAGAGAAACCCTGACTCGAAAAAACAA
>NW_022196909.1:69645614-69649459 GCF_008632895.1 Mastomys coucha | reverse complement strand
AAAAAAAAAAAGAAGAATGCTGCTTGATGTGAATGCTGCGAATTAAACTTAGGACCTCAGGAAGAACAGTATGCATTTTTAACCAATAAGCCATCTCTTTAGCCCTTATGTTTAGGCCTTTGATCCATTTGAAATTTGTTTTTGTACAATTTATAGGTGTTTGCCTAATTTTATTCTTCTTCATGTGAACATCGAGTTTTCCCAACACCATTTGTTGAAGATACTTTCTTTTGCCAAGCATATCTTCTTGGTGTATTTGTAGAATACTGAGTTCATAATATGATTTCTTATCTTTATATCCATTCCAGTGATTTATTTCATTTATTTATTTGTGTATATTAAACCATCCCTCATTTTCAGGTTAAAATAAACCTAGTCATAATGTTTAATGTTTTTATATATGTACATATGTATTTGTATATAAATGTATATATGCATGCATGCATATTTACATGTATATATATATGTATTACATTTCCAATTTTTATTGAGCATTTTTAGTCTCTTTTCACCTGGGATTCCTGGACAGCATTAATTACTGTTTTATTCCTTTTATGTACTATGGGTGTTTGAGTTATTAACTTTTTTTGGTTTAATTTTGCTGTTTTGGCTGAATCTAGACATTACTCTATTTAAATTTTCAAGGTTAATAGGATACAATTTTACAAATATTCTCTTATAGCACTGGTTCTCAAATTGTGATTCTTGACCTCTTTGTAGTTCACATAAGGCCAGTGGAAATATTTTTGACTCTTAAACCCCAAATGCACGAAACAAAGAAAGAATTTTTAAAGCAGTAGAGGAAAAAGGTTAAGTAACATATAAAGGAAAGCCTATCAGAATTACATCAGACTTTTCATCTGAGACTATAAAAGCTAAAAGATCCTGGGCAGATGGCATTCAGACTCTAAGAGAATACAAATGCCAACCCAGGCTACTATACCCAGCAAAACTCTCAATTACCATAGATGGAGAAAACAAGATATTCCATGACAAAATGAAATTTACACAATATCTTTCTACAAATCCAGCCCTACAAAGGATAATAGATGCAAAACACCAACATAAGGAGCAAAACTACACCCTAGAAGAAGCAAGAAAGTAATCTTTCAACAAACCCACACAAACCTAATTCTACGTCTTACAACAAAAACAACAGGAAGTAACAATTACTTTTTCTTAATATCTTTTTTTTTTGGGTTTTTGGTTTTGTTTTTTTTATTAGATATTTTCTTTATTCACATGTAAATTTCTCCTTTCCCAGTTTCCCCTCCAAAAAACAAAGAAACAAACAAAAACACCAAAAGCAAACCCCTGTTGCCTCCCCTCTCCCCATGCCTGCCACCCCATCCTCTCCCACTTATTGGCCCTGGTATTCCCCTATACTAACTAACATATCCTAATCGATTGAAATCCAAAAATATGAGGCATTAGAAATTTGTTGTCTGTCATCCAGTGATCTCTCAAATTTGTTAATTAGAGAAATAGGTCTAATATTGTACAATCCATATACACTTTCTGCTTGTTTGTACATGACAGTAGCTTGCTGTGTACCACATAATGTTCTTGAAATCATGCTTCTCCTATCTCAGCCTCTCTGTTAGTAGTATTGTTTATTTCATGTTTTTACACTATACTATGGTTTCAGAACAGCTTACATATTTCAACTTTATTTATACAGCCAAAAGAAAAGTAAAAAATTAACTTGGGAAGTGGCTTGTAAGAGAACAACAAAACATAAGACGGAATGCTTTGCTTGATGTTTGTAACTAGTGTATCAAGTTTGAAGAAGAGGACTTTATAAGTTACTCTTTCTCTGAGATGAATGCTTTTCCAAACTATCACAGCCAATGAACCAGATTCTAACCCGCACCTAATGTCTGTGCCACCCTCCAAGCAGAACCATTGTTCATTGAAACAGTTGGTGAATGACTTTATGGATAGACCATCTTAATACACACACCATTTCTTAAATGAATGTAACTTGTTCTCTGTGGCCGGTGAATAAAGACACTCACTCAAGTCAAAGAGCTTTGACCATAACAAAAAATCTGTATCCAAAAATTGTGCCTACAGTTCATTCCTTGGCACAGCAGAATTATCAGCTTGGTTCTGATGAAGGTAAAATCCTTTGGTGATGTGAGGGTCATTGAAGTACAGCCTTATTACAATGAAATCTAATGTCTAAAAATCGTTTTTATTTTGGGCTTGTACCACAGTAAGAGCCAAGATTTTTTGCTCTACTAAATACAAAATAAACAAACAAACAAAAAGACTTTATATATTGATGTTCCTTTAAAAAATATTAGTAGTGATGTATTATTTTAAAATATATAGTTAATATGTTTGGAATTATTTAAAACTTATATTGAGAAAAATGTATATATTTTCAGTATTGCTGTAGACAAGCATCTACATAAGACTGTTAAATTGATTATTGTTTTATATCAAACAACTTTATAATACTCATTTTTATTGTAGTTTTTTTATAAATTTTAAAGAATATGACAAAAAAGGTATTGCAGGTATTGAAAGGGGTCTCTTGGGTTGAGTTGGGGTACAAAAGGGAAACAAGAATGTGATTCAAGTCTATTTACTCAAAAATGTTTTTAAATGTTAACAAATTCAGATAAGTTGAAATCATGTATCTTTTCTCATCACAAAGAGTGGAAATACAGTTATATAGTAGCAGTGAAAATAATTTTATGTTTGGGGATCACTGAGAGACCAGAACTTGGGTTCAGACCCCGTCTTAGAGAACCCGACCTAAGGTTGAACTCAAGTTAACTAACAAGCCAGTATCCAGCACCAATTTCCAAATTGCTCCCAACCAAACCTGCAACTCCAGGTTACAAGCTTGCCCCTGGCCCTCCACTTACTAAAAAGCACTAATCAGGAGGAAAGCAGAAGTTAAGTTAATGGTTTGGTACCCAGAACAGCCAATTTTGTTAAAGGGCAACAAAATCCTGTAATGGTCTCCCAATCAGATGAGTGCCAGGGCAGAAATTTCTTGCTTGTTTACCATTTCCTGTAAAACTGAGCTTTTGGAACTCAAGTCCGACTGAGAACTCAGGACTTCAACCTCCTGCTTTGTTGAGTTGGAGTCACTGGTGTAGCCCAAGCTCAAACTTGAAATAAAGAGATCCTAGTCCCATTGCATCAAGTTGATACCTTGCTAGTCTTTTGGGGCTAGCAAACAAGGTACAATGCACCATAACCTGTGAAATTGTAATAAGTGGTTTCAGACTTAGGAAGTTTGAGAACCACTGTCTTATAATATTCTGCATTTCTTTGGTGACTCTTGATGTATATCTGTTTATCTCTGAGTCTGTCAACTTTATTACTTTTGGCAAATTGGATCAATGGTTTATATATAAATTTCGTGTATCTTCTCAAATAACAGAGCTTTAGTTGCATTCATTGTTTCTTTTTTATTAATTTCTTTTCTAATTTTTACTAATTTTTGCTGTGAACTGAGTTTGCTCTTTCCCAAATTTTTGAATCATTAAGTCCATTAATTTGTGCTGTTTTTGTTTTTTGTGTCTTTTTATTTTTTTTTTTTCATTTTCTTTTTTTAATTTTTGCTCTGTTTCCACTTTATAGGCCAAAATCATCTTATGACAACTTCTGCTTTCAAGAGAAGTTGAAAATGTCTTAAGAGTATCCACCACAGATACTACTTTGTTCTGGAAACCAGGTGCTGAGATTCATTGTCTGGTTATCATCTTATGCAAAGTACAATTTGATAGCTCTAGGGAACATCTGCTCTATGCTTTTTTTTCTTTTTTAAAATTTTTTTATTTATTTTAATTTTTAAATTTAAATTTTTTTTTGCCTCCCCTTTC
>NW_022196909.1:69644042-69644515 GCF_008632895.1 Mastomys coucha | reverse complement strand
TTTCCCAATTTGTTGGTTGCCATTTTGTCCTATTGACAGTGTCTTTTGCCTTACAGAAGCTTTGCAACGTTAAATTTGTCAATTCTTGATCTTAGAGCAGAAGCTATTGGCGTTCTCTTCATGAAGTTTTCCCCTGTGCCTATTTGCTCGAGGTTCTTCCCCACGTTCTCTTCTATTAGTTTTAATGTATCTGCTTTAATGTGGAGGTCCCTGATCCACTTGGACTTGAGCTTTGTACATGGAGAAAGGAGTGGATAGATTTGCATTTTTCTACATGTTAACCTCCAGTTGAGCCAGCACCATCTGTTGAAAATGCTGTCTTTTTTTCCACTGGATGGTTTTAGCTCTTTTGTCAAAGATTAAGTGACCATAGGTGCGTGGGTTCAATTCTGGGTCTGCAATTCGGTTCCATTGATCTACCTGCCTGTCACTATGCCAATACCATGCACTTTTTATCACAATTGCTCTGTAGT
>NW_022196909.1:69643349-69643725 GCF_008632895.1 Mastomys coucha | reverse complement strand
CCCTTAATCCATGGTGATCTGATAGGACACAAGGAATTATTTCAATCTTCTTGTATCTGTTGAGGCCTTTTATTCTTTTATTCTTTTATGAATGTAGGTGCCCTTGCATTTAGAGCATAGAGGTTCAGAATTGAGAGTTCATCTTGATAGATCATACCTTTGATGAATATGAAGTGTCCCTCCTTATCTTTTTTGATCACTTTAGGGTGAAAATCGATTTTATTCGATATTAGAATGGCTACTCCAGCTTTTTTCTTGGGGTCATTAGCTTGGAGAATTGCTTTCCAGTCTTTTATTCTGAGGTAGTATCTGTCTTTGTCACTGAGGTGGGTTTCCTGTATGCATCAAAATGTTGGGTCCTGTTTACGTACCCAAT
>NW_022196909.1:69633062-69642653 GCF_008632895.1 Mastomys coucha | reverse complement strand
ATTCCTTCACCTGTTTGTTTGTGTTTTCCTGCAATTCCTTAAGTGATTTTTGAGTTTGCTCTTGAAGTGCTTCTGCTTGTTTACTTATGATCTCCTGTAATTCCTTATGGAATTTTTTGTTTCCTCTTTAAGGGCTTGTACCTCTTTACCTGTATTCTCCTATATTTCTTTAAAGGAGTTATTCATGTCCTTCTTAAGTTCCTCTATCAGCATTGTGAGATATGATTTAAGATCCAATTCTTGCTTTTCTGGTGTTTTGGGATATCCAGGACTTGCTGCAGTGGGAGTACTAGGTTCTGATGAATCCAAGTAGTCTTGATTTCTGTTGGTAGGATTCTTGCGTTTGCCTTTTGCCATCTTTTGCTTTTTGGGTGTTAGAAGTTCTTAGTGTCTCTGGCTAGAGCTTGTCATGTCCCTGCTGCCCTGCAAGTCCCCTGCGACTCGTGGGGCCTGTTCCTCCAAGCTGGCTGCTCTGGTCTCAGAACCTCACCCGAGAGAAAATGGCGGATCCTGCCCGGGGTCTCTGGCTTAAGGCGTTACCTGGAGGTAGGCCCTCCACTTGCAGGGAAGGGGCAGAGAAGGAAGCTGATCCTCCTCTGTCACTCGGAAGCTGAGAGGATCGTGTCCCTGCCATCTTGCTGCTCCCCTAGTCATTGGGCCTGTGCCCCCCAGCCGGCTGCTCCGGTCTCAGAACCTCACCCGAGAGAAAATCATTTGTTTTGTTTTGTGTTTGTCTATATGTTGTTGTTGCTATTTTCAATATAGGTACTCAGAGCTATAAATTTCCGACATAGGACTGCCCTCATTGTGTTCCATGTGCTTTGCCTTGTTGTGGTTTCATTTTAATTTAGTTCTAGGAAGATTTTATTTCTTTGTGACTTCATCTTTGACCCATTTATCATTCCCTTCTAAGTTGTTTAATTACTATTAATTTGCATAATCCCTAGATACTTAAGTTTTGTATATTTGTGTCAGAATTTGTGTTCTAAGATGTGTTTTGTCATAAAATAGCTGCCATGAGCTTGCTGATAGATTGGTCATTATAGTCTAGGACTTTGAAATGCCTTGATCCCAGGTCTTTTGGCTTTCAAATTTCCATTAAGAAAGCATCTGTTGGACCCAGTGCCACAGTGCTCTATACCCAAATACTGTCAGGAGTGAGCTAGACTTCCAGGAGTGTCAACACACCTGTGAGTAGAGGTAAGACCACGTCTTCTGCTAAAATTCCTGGCCCAAGAGGGACCCACACAGAGCCATCAGGACACAGGAATCAAGGAACAACCAGGGACAGGATCCTTCCATTTTCTGCGTGCACCCTGGAGCTGACTACATACCACCACTCTCAATATCCAAATTCGTCCAGGAGAGAATGGGTCTCCATAGATTACTGCCATAAAGGCTTGTAGTAGGGACAAGCCACAGTCAGAGACAGCAAGACTGGCTAACAGCAGTAATAACCAGATGGCAAGAGGCAAGAACAACAACATAGGCAACAGAAACCAAGGCTATTTGGCATTATCAGAAACCAGTTCTCCTTCCACAGCAAGCCTTGAATACTCCAACACACCAGAAAAGTCAGAGTCTGATTTAAAATCACATCTCATAATCATGATAGAGGACTTTAAAAAGGATGCAAATAACTCACTTAAAGAAGAAGTACATGGGAACACAGGGAAAAAACTAGAAGCACTTAAAGAGAAAACACAAAAGTCCCTTAAAGAATTATAGAAAAACACAATCAAACAGGTGGAGGAATTGAACAAAACCATCCAGGATCTAAAAATGGAAATAGAAACAATAATGAAATCACAAAGGGAGACAACCCTGGAGATATAAAACCTAGGAAAGAGATCAGGAGTGATAGGTGCCAGCATCACCAACAGAATATAAGAGATAGAAAAGAGACTCTGAGGAGGAGAATATACAATACAAAACATTGACATAATAGTCAAATAAAATGCAAAATGCAAAGACATCTTAACCCAAAACATCCAGGAAATCCAAGACATAATGAGAAGACCAAACATAAGGATAATAGGAATAGGAGAAAGAGAAGATTCCAAATCTAAGGGCCAGTAAATATCTTCAACAAAATTATAGAAGAAAACTTCTGTAAACTAAAAAAAAGATGCCCATGAACATACAAGAAGCCTATATAATTTCAAATTGGATTGGAAAATAAATTCTTCCTGTCACATAATTGTCAAAACACCAAGTATATAAAACAGAGAAAGAATATTAAAAGCAACAAGGGAAAAGGTCAAGTAACATATAAAGGCAGACCTATCAGAATTACACCAGACTTCTCACCAGAGACTATGAAAGCTAGAAGATCCTTGGCAGATATCATACAGACCCTAAAAGAACACACATGCCAGACAAGGCTACTATACCTAGCAAAACTCTCAATTACCACAAACAGAGAAACCAAGGTATTCCAAGACAAAACCAAATTTAAACAATATCTTTCCACTCCTCCAACCTTACAGAGGATAATAGAAGTAAAAGTCTAACACAAGGAGGGAAACTACACCGAAGAAAAAGCAAGAAATTGATCTTCTCATAACAAACCCAAAAGAAGAGAAACATACAAACATAATTCCACCTTTGACAACAAAAACAACAGGAACCAACAATCATTGGTCCCTAATATCTCTCAACATCAAAGGACTCAATTCCCAAATATAAAGACATTTTATTGCATATAGGACACAGCATTTTGTTGCATATAGGAAACAAACCTCAGTGACAAAGAAAGACACTACCTCAGAGTAAAACTTTGGAAAACAATTTTCCAAGCAAATGGTCCCAAGAAGCAAGCTAGAATATCTATTCTAATATTGAATAAAATCAGCTTTCAACCAAAAGTTATCAAAAAGGATAAAGAAGATTACTTCACACTCACCAGAGGAAAAAATCTTCCAAGAAGAACTCTCAATTGTGAACATCTATGCTCCAAATGCAAGGGAACCCACATTCATAAAAGAAATTTTACTGAAGATAAAATCACATACCTCACACAGTAATAGTGGGAGAATTCAAAACCGCTCTCTCATCAATGGACAGATCACAGAAACACAAACTAAACAGAGACACATTAAAACTAACAGAAGTTATGGACAAAATGGACATTTCTTGCAAAAACAAAAGAATAGACCTTCTCAGTATCACATGGAACTATCTCCAAATTGACCATATAATCATTCACAGAAGAGGCCTCACAGATACAAGAATATTGAAATAATTTCATACTTCCTATCTGATCACTATGGAGTAAGACTGGTCTTCAATAGCAACAAAGACTACAAAAAGCCCACATATACATGGAAGCTGAACAATGCCCTACTCAATGATAACTTGGTCAAGGATGAAATAAAGGAAGAAACTAAAGACTTTTTAGAATTCAATGAAAATGAATGCACAGCATACCCAAACTTATGGCATACAATGAAAGCTGAAAGCAGTGCATGCTAAGAGGAAATTTCCTAGCTCAGAGTGCCTCCAAAAAAAAAGAAACTAGACAGCGCATATACTAGCAGCTTAAAAGCACACCTGAAAGCTCTAGAACAAAAAGAAGCAAATACACACAAGAGGAGTAGACAGCAGGAAATAATCAAACTCAAGAGTGAAATTAGTCAAGTAGAAACAAGAACTATACAAAGAATCAACAAAACCAGGACTTGTGGGGTCTGTGTCGCTCTCTGCTGATGCCTGTGGCTCTATGCTGCTGTCTGGAGCTCTATGACGCTGGGGCCTGTGGCTCTATGGTACTGCCACCTAGGCTGCAAGGAGGTAATGCATAAGTGAGATATTTTATTATAGGAAAGAGAAAATAGGGTGGACATGTAGAGAGAAAGAAAGGAGAGGAAGGAGAGAGAAAGAACGGAGAGGAAGAAAGCAGGAGAGCAAGAGAAGAGAGCAAGAGAGAGGAAAAAGAGCAAGAGGGGAAGAAGGAAGCAAGAGAGCAAGAAGGAAAGAGAGAGAACAAAGAGCAAGAGAGAGGGGAAGAAGGCAAGAAAGAGAACAGAGAGCAAGAGAGAGAGGGGAAGAAGGAAAGAGAGAGAGCAAAGAGAGAGAGGAAGAAGACAAGAGGGCAAGAGAGAGGGGAGGGGGTTAACTGCCCCTTATATTATGTGAGGCCATGCCTGATCGTGGTCAGATTGCTGGAGGTAGGGTCCAGCTAGAATGCTGGGAGCTTGGGTCCTTGTCTACCTGACAGAGCACACATCTCCTGCAGGGACAGCTGTGAGAGGTTGTGACTGCAGCAGGAGCCAAGGACCCAGGAGTCATGGTCGAACTCCTTCTGCCCTTTGCAGGCAGAGAGATTGCCAACTGGGTCACCGTAGTTCAGACCTATTACTGGACTTGGCCTAGGTTGCCTGAGCAGACCACTGCCCGACAGGAGCTGTTTCTTTGAGAAAATCAACAAGCTAGATGAACCCTTTGCCATACTAACCAGAGGCACAGAGACAGTATCCAAATTAACAAAATCAGAAATGGAAAATGAGGTATAACAACAGAAATGAGGCAAATTTAAAAAATTATCAGATCCCACTATAAAAGGCTATCGACATTCAACAAATCTGGAAAATCTGAATGAAATGGACAATTTTCTAGACAGATACCATACCTAAGTTAAATCAAGATCAAATAAACCATCTAAACAGTCCCATAACTCCTAAAGAAATAGAAGCAGTCATTAAAAGTCTCCCAGCCAGGAAACAGGAGAGGGTGGGTTGGTGAGCAGGGGGAGGAGGATGAGAACAGGTTTTTTTTTTTATTTTATTTTATTCAGAGAGGAAAATTGGAAAGGAGATATAATTACATATGTAAATAAAGAAAAATCTAATAAAAATAAATAAACAAATAAATAAGTAAGTAAATAGATAAAAAAAAAAAAGTCTCCCAACCAAAAAAAAAGCACAGGACTGGACAGGTTTAGTGGAGAATTCTATCAGACCTTCATAGAAGACCTAATACCAATACTCTTCAAACTATCCCACAAAATAGAAACAAAGGAACACTACCCAATTCATTATACGAAGCCACAGTTGCACTGCATATTCTCCCATGGAGATGGAACAGTTTCTGTCTAATCAGGAACCTGTCACAATTTCCTTTCATACAAGATTCCATAAGAGATTTTTTTCTATTTCTATGATGTTTAATGTTCTAAATAGATTTTTAAAACTGGTTGAGTGCATATTACTTTTTGCTTCAGAATATATCATGTACATTTAAAAGTCATTTAGCTATTATAAAATTATTTCGATGACAAAAAAAAAGAAATCATCTGTTATTCTAATGGACTTCCCTCTTTAATTGACTTTTTTCTCTTGAAACTTTTTTATGGATTTTCTTTCTTATATAGACTCAGTCTTTTAACTGTTATATGCCATGAGTATTTCCTCTTCTTGTTTTGTGTACTTGGTATACTGTTTGCTTCTTACATCTGTATGGGAATGTCTTTCTTTAGTTTTAAGAGACTTTCTTTTATGATCTTGATGAAATTCTAGTCTCTGCCATTGACTTAGAATTTCCCTCCCTTATCTATGTTTATAATCATCAATTTGGTTTTTCTTTCATTATGTACTCTTATTTCTTGTATTTTTTTCCATATTCCTTGCTTCTTTGCTCTAGATCCTCTTTTCTATCTTTGGGGTCTGATATTATATATTCTTTTATTGATTCCTTCTCCTTTGAAGGGTTTGAATTTTCTTATTAAATTATTGAATTTTTTTCAGTAGCATGCTTTTTTCAGCTTGAGTCCTCTTTAGTGTTTACATCTGCTTATTGAATTATGTTATCAAATACTGGATTGTCTTCATCATTTTCATCACCCAAATATTTGTGTTACCTCGAACATTGCTTAGGTATTTATTTTCTGAAAGCTCTTTTTCTTTGATTTCATTGATCTGATTCTTTGTGTCTTCTTTAATTTCTTGGATAAAGTTTATGATTATTGTTTTAAATTCTATGCCTGAGGGTTTATCTAGTTAAGTCTAGTTTCTTATGGACTGGACAGGTTGGAGATGAAAAGAAGATAGAATATAGAAGTTTAAACTGGCTAGGGTGCATTGAAGTACCATGGACAGATAGGACTGGGCTAGTATAAAGGATATGCTTCCTGTTCTAATCCTGGAGGGTAAGAGTAGATTTGTCTAGTAGAAGGATGGTTATGATATGGAAGTGTCCTATAGTGTAGGAACTCTATAGGACAGATCCCTACTGAAGCCTAGAGCTCCTTTTCAGTGAAAGTAGGGAAGGGTAAACCAGGCTGGAGCACAGATTATGGGAACCAGGATAAATTTGGTGTGTTGTAGAAAGGGCATAGATGGCGAAGACAAGGCTAATTGCCAGGCTAGACACTGGAGAAAGATGTAGGTAGTCTATGTACCTAAACAAATTGTGAAAGTGGCCCAAAGGAGACCATTGGTGGTTGCATGTAGGATCCATCCTAGTGGATGCCAGACCTTGGCTGTCACATATGTAGGGGTGCTAAGACTAGGCTATGCAACTGACTGGTTATGGAAAAAGGAAGATGGGGTGGTTAGAGGCACCCATCATGATAGACTCTAAAGAGGGATATGGGAGGTCTAGATATTGAATAGGGGGGCAGAAACAGCCTTAGTAAAAGTTTCATTTATGAATTCATGTTTAGGTTCATCAAATATTTTGTATTCAATAAAAGAATCCTACAGCTTTAATTTAGTTTGTGAATTATATTAATTATTTTTCAGATAAATGAACACTGAATTCTGGAAGTAATTATGTTTAGAAACAATGCATCATTTTCTATATACCATATGTGTATGTGCATGTTTATTGGATTTAGTCATTGTTGTACTTAATTTCTAATTAATAACTGGAAATTTTTCATGCCTTGAAATTTAGGAGATATACTAGACTCCAGTTATTGGGCAGGGTGTTGTTTGGTTTTGTTTGTTTTTTAAGAAAGGGTTTCTCTGTGTAGCACTGGCTGTCCTGGAACCCTGGAAATCACTCTTTAGACCAGGCTGGCCTTGAACTCACAGTGCTGGGGTCAAAGGTTTGTGCCACCAACAAAGGACTCCAGTTTTTTTTAAACATATTTCTCTAACTAATTTGAATTTTACTCTATTTTCTGTGATATCAATTGTCTAAAAGCAATAATATTTCTTCTTTCATACTTACCAGAATTTACCAGTAACAGTATTTGAGGTATACTTTCTAGGAAGATTTTAACTACAAAATAATTTTTATGCACAAAGAACTTCTTTATTATGTTATTTTTCTTTGTTAGCTTTGACATTTTAAGAAGTTTGTTTTACCTAATTTGTAAATGTTATTGGCATAAATTTCTTATCGTTTTTGTTATCATTTTAGTGGTAAAATGTGTATTGATACCTACTTCTTATATCTCCTATTGTTAAATTTCTGTCTTCTTATTTTCTTGATTATTTTTATGAAATGGTAATTTATTTTAATTAATCTATTATTTTAATTTTCTGGTTTATCAACATCTTCTCTTTAATATTATTTGTTTCCTCTTCATTTAGTGAATAGTCATTCCTTTCTTCTATTATTTCAGATAAAAATACTGATTAATGAGTTCATAAAGATGACTTTTATAAATTCTCTTCTAAAGACTGTATAACACCAAGCTGTACATCATATTTTAATTTCATTCAACTTAAAATTCACTTTCAAAGTTTAGTTTGATCCATTGGCTATATAATAAACACATTTTCTACTACCCAAAATGCTAAGATATCATACTGATCTCTTTTTAGTTCATTACTACTGTATTTCCATCAAAACCATATAATATGTCTCATATGACTTAGATCATTTAAACACACTGGGATTTGCTTCATGAACCAAAATGCAGGTTAAATATATCCTTGCAAAGAATGTATTCAACTGCTCTCAAATGGAATTGATATACAATTATTTGACTCCATAAGTAAATTTGATAGTCACTGAATTTCCTCTACTTTCTCATACCTTTATTTACATGTTTTATCCTTATTGGAAGTTGAAATTACCCCTACATTTTGACTATACTACAGACCCAATGTCCTTCTTAAACTTGACTTTTTTCAGCATTTTTGCAGTACTACACTACTTTCAAGAATTTTTTAAAATTTTTTCTGTTAGTTTTGAAAGGTATTTGTTTAAAGTATAGAATTCCAATCTAAAAGTTTTACTGTTCTCTTTCAAAGTATTGAAGATTTTGATACACTGTCTTCTGTCTTGACATTTTTTTCTAATAATAATAATGATGATGATAGTAATAATAATGATAATAATAATAATAATAATAATAATAATAATAATAATAATGTCACATTTTCAATGGCTTGAATCCTTGCTTGATCAGCTGATCTGACTTATTTTGGCCAGATCAATGTACTACCCGCAGTGGACTGGGTTTATGTAGACAAATTGGAAATTTTTAAAAAATGTCTCACATACATATCCAAGGGGCAATTCAGTGGAGTCAATTCTTCAAATGAGGTTCTCTCTTCCCAGGTATGTCAAGCTGACAGCCCAAATTAGCCTCATACATCTGGTCCTAATTTTTGTTCCTGCTGTTATGATAAGTTACTCTAACAAAACCAGCCATGAATCAGATACAGACAATTATAGGCCTTTTAATAATTTCCATGCTTGAGGAATTTTAACATTTTTAACTTCTCCAAAGAAGGGGATGCCAAGTCTCCTTGAAGAAGAGTCTGATACATTATTAAAAAAATTATTCTATGAATATCTCCTCCATGTTCTGCATAGGGTCCTTTTACCACATACCTATACTCTGAAGCCAGGAAACTTCAAGGCAGTATACCAGTCCTCACTTTCTACTTCCTGACTGTGGATACATGCTAATAATATGATTCACCAATATGATAGACTGGACATTTAAAACAATGACAAAAACTAAGTCCTGTCTCTCTTAAATTTGCTTCTATGGTATTTTGTCACAGCAACAAGACAAGTAGCAGCTGTGATAGCTGTGGTGGCTTGAATGAGAATGTTTGCAAATGTTTTTACATTTGTATCTTGGTTTCTGGGACTCTTTTGCAGGTTTAAGAGATATGGACTTGCTGTAATCTTTCAATTCAGGTGAGCTTTTAGATATTAATTCCTCATCCTACTTGCAGCTTTGCTTTCACTGCCATTAGCTTGATAATCAGAATGTACATTCTTAGCTTGCTACTCTATCTGTCATGCTTGCTACTCAATTCAATACTTTTCCACTGATAGACTCTTTCCTATATCTCTTAAACTTGTGCCAAAATAAATATTTTTTTCTTTAACTTGCAGTGGTTGATGTGTTTTATAAAGCCAATGATATATTTTGTAGAACAAGGTATGGTACAGTGGGAGGAATTGCCTCAGTGGGCCTATGCTGAGGAATCCCTTCCCCTCACCTCCCCAGGTACTAGCCACAGGATGGGTATAGTGTGGGGTAGAGTTAATTTGGGGTCATTGGAAGGGAGATGAGAAAGGAATAGAAGCATAGAAAGAAGAGAGGGGGGAGAATAATAATAATAATAATAATAATAATAAGAAGAAGAAGAAGAAGAAGAAGAAGAAGAAGAAGAGGAG
>NW_022196909.1:69629369-69632728 GCF_008632895.1 Mastomys coucha | reverse complement strand
AAGAAGAAGAAGAAGAAGAAGAAGAAGAAGAAGAAGAAGAAGAAGAAGAAGAAGAAGAGGAAGAGGAGAAAGAAGAGGAGGAAGAAGAGGAGTGGGGAGGAGGAGGGGGAGAAGAAGGGAGGAGGAGAAGGAAGGAGGCCAGGAACTGCTGAAGGGGTAAGGGACAAGGAAGGGGAGAGAAGGAGAAAGGGGTCCGAGAGTGAAAATGAGGCAGAGAGGGAGGAGAGGCCAAATAGATCCTTTCATACAATCCAGAACTACCTGGCTGATGGAAGATAACTTTTTGATGGAGTCTAAAAGGAATACTAATGGTGGTGGTGGTGATGGTGTCATATGACACCAACAGAAAAGAAATAAATGTGCTACTTAGTATTAAAGGGAAGGTTGTTGTTGTGAAAAACCTGACTCTTTTTCTGATTTGTTTATTTGTTTGTTTAAATGTCTTTGACTAGAAAAGCAGGTGAGAATTGTAAGCACATCTTAATGGGCCATTCTGACAGGAGCTTGGAAGACCATAGTGCTGAGAACTATATAGAATACTGCAGTCCACCTAGATCAAAAGATTTAATGGGAACATTATTATCAATAGGGTTAGATGCTGCTTGTGTAATATTTTTTGCAAAAGGTATGTCTGCTTTCTGTCCATGTACTAAAATCTTGCCCGAAGGTACATTTTAAAATAATGAACTAATTTCATGGCCAGAAGAGATTTCAAGGCAGCCTAATTTTGACTCTGTTTCAGGGTTAATAGTAATAATTGTTATGCAGCTGCATAATGAAAAAGAAAATATGAAAAAGATGCATAAAGTTTGGATGGGGGTGAGGGGGAAGACAAAAAGAAAATAAGACAAAACAAGCAAAAAGAATAAAAAGAAAAGAAAAGAAAGGTAAAGAAAGGAAAAGAAAAAAACAACGAACCACCACCAACAACAAACGATGAGCAACATTGCATTCAGTTTGGAGCAGGGATGGGGTTGGGTTGGGGAGGGTTGGGGGTGGGGTGGAGAGACAAAACAAAACAAGATGAAGCCAACATGCAAACAAACAAAACATACCAGCAAGCTTGATGCTACAAGCAAGGCTTGCCCTACAAAGGCTGCTATTGTTAAGGAGATTAAGAAAAAGTCTGATATTCATTGTGTTTCAAATGTAACTAAAGGGGGCCAGTGTACACAACAAGCCTGCATCCAAATTTGGCAGTGCCTGTTATGAGGTGTGTGAAGGATGCAACACTGATGATACCACTAACTCTTCCTCTCTAGCTTCAGTGAGACACTACCTAGAGTTGCATAAATCCTACTCCTTTGTTATGTCTTGCTTCTACTTCTTTATGCTATCTAGACTATCTTTAAATTGATTAATTTTCTAATTTAGATACTCCTCATTTACCTTGCTTCTATAGAATCACAATCATGTGAGGATAAAACCTCTACATTACTGTTTCCTTTTATTAGTATTTTTTATTTTTATTTGCTTTTATTTAGTTATAATTTATAATTTCATTAATTTACATCTCAAATGATATTCTACTTCCTGGTTACCCCTCCACCAACTCCCCATGCCACATCTGCTCTCACCCCTCCTCTTTTCCTTTATGAGGGTGCTCCCCCCACCCACTGTTCCAACATCCCCCTATGCTGGGGCATTGAATATCCCATGGACCAAGGGCCTCTCCTCTCACTGTTGTCAGGCAAAGGCCACCCTCTCCTACATATGTATCTGGAGCCATGGATCACTACAGGTACATTCCTTGGGTGATCAGGCCAGCCTATGTTGTTCGTCCAATGGTGCTGCAAAACCTCTCCACACATCCAGTCCTTCCACCAGCTCCCCCATAAGGTTGCCTGAGCTCAGTCTGATAGTTGGCTCCAAGTATTCACATCTGCATTGGTCAGTTGCTGGCCGGACCTCCCAAGGAACCACTATACCAGGTTCCTGTCAGCAAGTGCCTCTTGACCATGGCAACAGTGTTGGGATTGGTGTCTGCAGACCTGAGGGATCCCCAGGTGGTAAAGTCCCTGGTTGGTTCTTCCTTCAATCTGTTCCATTTTTTGTCCCTGTTCTTCCTTTGCACAGGAACATTTCTGAGTTAAAAACTTAGGTGGCCCCAACCCTTTACCATGGGCACTGTCTATCTACTAGAGGTGGTTTCTATGGATTCTATCACCCCTCCTTTGTGCATTTTGGTTAAAGTCATCTCTGTTGGGTCCTGAAAGCCTCACATTTCCCAGGTGTCTGGGACCTCCAGTAGCTCTCCTTCACTTTCTCATTCCCCCACTACCTTTTTTTTTTTGAAAACTTTTATTGCATTATGATGAGAAACATTACATGATTTCAATTTACCTGAATTTGTTAACATTTAAAAACATATCTTAATTAAATAGAATTGAATTGCATTCTTGTTTCCCTTTTGTACCACCACTCCTCCCAGAGACCCCCCCTTCAATACTTACAGTATCTTTTTTGTCATATTCCTTAAAATTTATAAAATAACAATAAAAATAAGTATTATAAAAGTTGCTTGATATAAAACAATAATCAATTTAACAGTCTTATGTAGATGCTCATCTATAGCAATAGTGAAAATACATTTTTCTCAATATAAATTTTAAATAACTCCAAACATATTAACTGTATACTTAAAAATAATACCTCACTACTAGTATTTTCTTAAATGAACATGAATATATAAAGTCTTTTTGTTTGTTTTGTATTTAGTAGAGTTCAAAATCTTGGCTCTTACTGTGGTACAAGCCCAAAATAAGAAAAATTTTTAGACATTGGGTTTCAGTGTAATACGGCTGTATATCAATGACCCTCACATCACCAAAGGACTTTACCTCCATCATAGCTAAGCTGAGAGTTGATAGTTCTGCTGAACCAAGAAATGAATTGTAGGCTCAATTCTTGGATCCAGACTTCCTGCTATGGTCAAAGCTATTTGACTTGAGTGAGTGACTTCATTCTCAGCCCACAGAGAACAGTTTACATTCATTTAAGAAATAGTGTAGGTGTTAAGATGGTCTATCCATAAAGTCATTCGCCAACTGTTTCAATGAACAATGGTTCTGCTTGGAGGGTGGCACAGATATTAGGTGAGGGTAAGAATTTGGTTCATTAGCTGTGATAATTTGGAAAAGCATTCATCTCAGAGAAAGAGTAACTTATAAAGTCCTCTTCTTCAAACTTGATACAAGAGTTACAAATGTCAAGCAAAGCATTCAGTCTCACTCTTTGTTGTTCTCTTACAAGCCACCTCCCTAGTTAATCATCTATGCTTCTTTTGGGTAAATAAATAATTTTGAAATATATAAGCTGTTCTGAAAACCATAGTATAGTGTAAAAACATGAAATAAACA
>NW_022196909.1:69624613-69628586 GCF_008632895.1 Mastomys coucha | reverse complement strand
GCCCCTGAGATTCTCTCTTCTATCTCTTGCATTCTGTTGGTGATGCTTGCATCTATTGCTCCTGATTTTTTTTCCTAGGTTTTGTATCTCCAGGGTTGTCTCCCTTTCTGATTTTTTTATTGTTTCTATGTCCATTTTTAGATTCTGGATGGTTTTGCTCATTTACTTCACCTGTTTGATTGTGTTTTCCTGTAGTTCTTTAAGGGATTTTTGTGTTTCCTCTTTAAGAGCTTCTAGCTCTTTGCCTGTGTTCTCCTGGATTTCTTTGAAGGTACTATTTATGTCTTTCTTAAGGTCCTGTATCATCATCATGATAAGTGATTTTTGATCTGAATCTTGCTTTTCTGGTGTAATGGTGTGTCCACGACTTGCTATGGTGGGAGAATTGGGTCCTGATTGTGGTGTCCCGCTGCACTGCTCTGCCCTGCGCGATAGGCGTGAGTCTCCGGAGGCAGCTGCTCTGCCCTGCGCAACAGGTGTGAATCACCAGAGGCAGCACCAGAGATCAAAGACAGACCTGGTAGCCTAGACTTCAAAGGAACTGAGACCTCTAATCCGCTTTCCTGCCTAGAGCCCTTGCTTGAAGGGTGTTTTGTTTATAGACTTCAATGTTATTTCCCTCTTCTCACGTCTATGCTAAAAGCCGAAGGATTGTTCTGCCTTAGCTATATATATCTCAGTTCATTTAGTAAAAAACACCTTCATAAAGTTTACTTGGTGTCGTGCTCTTTCTTTCTCCCGTCCCGCTTATTTTCACAGAAACTCAATTACCCCAGTTCGTGAAAACCCACGGAAGAAGAGAAACTGCAGGATGGTTTCCTTCAGATGGTGCCTAACGTGGGGCGTGAGCACGGGAGAATTTGAGGGACCCTACCACAGGATACAGAGCTCTGGTTTATTAAAGAAAAAAGAATCCGGATTTATGTAGTCGTTCTCACGATAAGTTTGGGTTAGCACTGACTGGGAATCCGTGTGGGACTACAGGGAGTTCTAGGCAGAAACATAGGTATTCGCCCGATACCTTAAGGAGCCTAGGGGAAATTTTTGGATGGTAGGTTAAAAGCATGGGGGCACAGATTTCTAAAACTGCTTCCCGGAATGTGGGAAAGTTGCTGGAGACTAAAGGAGTAAGGGTTAGATTTTCCGCATTGAGAGAGCTAGCAGAGTTGTTGGAGGGCTTTTGTCCGTGGGTAGAAGGCATGAGTCGTATGGATTTAAAATCGTGGGAAAAGGTAGGAAAAGCTCTGGAGAAGAACAAAGTGGATGGATTTCCCCTTCGCCTTTGGGGGATGGTTTTGGATATTTTAAAGGAGAATGAGCAGAAGGGAGTGCATTCAGGAAAGTACATCAGCCTTACAGCATCAGAGCTGACAGGCGATAGCTCACCAGCTGATTCGTACTCTACAGCAGCCGAGGTAGGTCAGGATTCCTTAGACTCCAGTTCTACGGACAGCGAGGAGAGTCAAACTTCCTCCATAAGTAGTCAAACCTCTACTGACTTGGTCGGTACGGTGGCCGAGAAGATTCAACTTTCTGTCAGAACCAAACATGGTACATGTCCTTACAGAAGGCAGCGTGTTCTGTATAAGACTGTGCCCTCCCAGAGTAGGGAGCATTTTCAAAGTGGGTCTCGTCTGGTGAAAGATGAACTCGAGACCAAGATAGGAGAATTAATTGAAGAAATCAAGGGAATTAAATTTCAGGCAGGCAAAGAGAAGGACAGCTATCTGATTACTGAAGAGGAAGTGAGTCCTAGGGCCCGAGGTTCCGGCCAGGGTGACTTTCATTCAATAACCCATCCGGCTGCAGAACGCAGAAGTCAGAGTGACGATATGCACAGATATTATCAAGTCTTTGATGTTAAGTTCATTAAGAAACTTAAGGGAGCTGTGGAAAAATATGGTCCTAGCTCCCCTTTCACTCAGGCCCTAATTAACAATATCATGGACTATGGATTATTACCTCAGGAGTGGAAAATTCTGTGTAAGGCAGTGCTATCCTCCGGTGATTACCTGTTATGGATTTCTGAATGGCGTGAGCTTAGCAGGAAAATTGCCATGCAGAATGCTCAGACAGATAATCCAGAGTGGACTCTAGATATGCTTGTCGGAGAGGGCCCGTTTGAAGGAAGCACTCGGTAGGTAGATTATCCCATAGGAGTGCTAAATCAAATTGCTACTGTGGCCCACAGGGCTTGGTGTAAGCTTCCGGCTAAAGGAGTAGATGGGACGAGTCTGACAAGTGTCCGACAGGGTCCAGAGGAGCCCTTCCAGAATTTCATTGCCAGGCTTCAGGAGACAGTTAGTAGAAATGCGTATACAGAGGGGCCTCTGATTTCACAATTGGCTTTTGAGAATGCTAATGCAGCATGTAAATCTATTTTGCTGCCTCACAAAGGACAAACGGACATCTCAGGATATATTCGCCCTTGTGTCGACATGGGACCTGCGTATTATCAAAGCGCAGCGGTGGCAGCTGCGGTGCAGGAGACGCCCGCCCCTAGGGGCTTGGCCTGCAGACATAATAACAGAAGATGCTTTAAATGTGGTAGTTTTAACCATTTTAAGTGTGAATGTCCAGATAGAGCAAGTACTGCGGGATAGACGCAAGCGAGTGCTAGACAGAAAGTAGGTGATCAGAGCAGGAAAGAGAAACAGTGAACCGTTGAGAAAAAAATCTAAGAGAGATATTCAAGGCAATTTCCGCTCAAAAAACTCAAGCGGGGGCCTGCCCCAGGCCCCGTCTGGAAATCAGAAAGCAGTGCAGGGGGCCCAGGGACTGCCTATTCAGGAAGACCTTTATCTGAGTTCCTCAGAACAAGGCCAGGACGTGCAGGAGTGGACCTATACTCCACAGGGCACACGGTATTAACCCCAGATATGGGAATTAAGATTTTGTCCACTGAAATTCTTGGTCCATTACCTCCACAGACTCGGGGATTTGTGATTTGCAGAGGCAGTGTTGCTGTAGATGGTTTCCTAGTTTATCCAGGAGCTATTGATCAGAACTATCCAGGAGAGATAAAAGTTGTGGTATTTTCCCCACGCGGAATAATCTTTGGACCCACATTTGAAAAGATCGCTCAGCTTATCCTGGTTCCTATGTCCGCTAAGGCTTATACCAATGAGACAGAAAAGGGAGGCTCTGGTGCTTCTGAAATATTTTGGATGCAGTCTATTACGAGTAAAAGGCCCTATTTAAAATTGAGTATTGAAGGAAAATTGTTCAAGGGGCTGGTGGACACTGGAGCGGATGTGTCCATTATTAGAGCTCAGAGCTGGCCCTCAGCCTGGTCTCTGACTGAGTCTATCACTCACCTCCAAGGGATTGGATATGCTAGCAATCCAAAACGAAGCTCTAAGCTACTTACCTGGAGTGATGAGAAAGGTAACTCAGGACTTTTTCAACCATATGTCATGCCTAATCTCCCGGTCACTCTTTGGGGGAAAGATCTGTTACCACAGATGGAGCTGGTATTATGCAGCTCTAATGAACTGGATTTTAGACAAGAATCCAAGCAGGACATTGATTTATACAGAGGCCATAAGCCTCATTCTGATGATAGAAATCTGACACATTTTCAATAGCGGCCACTGTCCTTCCTGTGCCCCATGCAGATAAAATCAGGTGGATTAATGATACTCCTGTGTGGGTGAGTCAGTGGTCCCTATCTCAGGAAAAGATACAAGCGGCTTCTATGCTGGTGCAGGAGCAGTTAGAAGCAGGCCATCTGAGAGAATCAAATTCTCCATGGAACACGCCTATTTTTATGATTAAGAAAAAGTCTGGCAAATGGAGATTGTTACAAGATTTAAGGAAGGTTAATGAATGTATGATTTTACTGGGAACCTTATAAACTGGATTGCCATGTCCTGTGGCAATCCCAAAGGGATTTTACAAAATAATTTTGGATTTAAAAGACTTTTTTTACTATCCCTTTGCACCCTGAGGATTGTGAGAGATTTGCTTTCAG
>NW_022196909.1:69622885-69624527 GCF_008632895.1 Mastomys coucha | reverse complement strand
TGGAGACCTGAAGCCTTTATTTGATATTCTTAGAGGTAATTCTGATCCAAACTCTCCTAGATCCTTAATGAAAGAAGGAATATCTGCTTTACAGCAGGTAGAAAGGCTATTGAGAATCAATTTATTACTTACATAGATTATTCTCTGCCATTGCATTTATTAATTTTCAATACTAGCCATGCTCCCACGGCATTGCTGTGGCAGAAGGCACCTATTTTGTGGATCCATTCAAGAATGTGTCCTAAGCGTAATATCGTGCCTTATTATGAAGCTGTTGCACAGATGATTATACTAGGTAGAAATCAAGCTATAACTTACTTTGGCAAAGAGCCAGATATCATTGTTCATCCTTTCACTATGGAACAAGACTCTTGGCTGAAACTACATTGTGCAGATTGGTTACTGGCTCAAATCGGATTTCTAGGAACTATAGATAACCATTATCCTCAGGATAAGCTAATAAAGTTTTTAAATATGCATGAAGTTATCTTTCCAAAGATAACGGCTTGGAAACCAATTGACAATGCCCTGGTGGTGTTTACTGATGGCACCTCCAAGGAAAGAGCTGGTTATCTCATTAATGGAAAACAGGTGATTGTAAATACTCCTGGTCTCTCCGCTCAATTGGCTGAATTAACGGTGGTTTTAAAGGTCTTTGAAGCTGTGCCTGATGCATTTAATTTATTCACAGACAGCTTTTACATATTCAACAGCTTACCATTACTCGAAACAGCTGGCAACTTTAAGCTAGACACACCAGCAGGAACTTTATTTGCCCAATTACAAAACATCATTCTTGCACGTAAAAATCAATTTTATATTGGTCATATCAGAGCTCATTCTGGACTGCCAGGACCTCTAGCCAGAGGCAATGACATCATTGACAGAGCTCTTATAGGAGAGATCTTAGCCACAGATCCTGTAGCCTTAGCTAAACAGGATCATGAGAAGTTTCACTTTTCCAGCCAGACTCTGAGACTCAAACATAAAATTTCCAGAGAGCAAGCAAGAATAATTGTTAAACAATGTCCTAAATGCGTTATCTTATCCCCAGTCCCACATTTGGGGGTCAACCCCAGAGGACTGGTACCTAATAGCATCTGGCAAATGGATATAACACATTATGCAGAATTTGGAAAGCTTAAATATTTGCATGTCTGCATTGATACCTGCTCAGGATTTATTTTTGCTTCCATGCAAACAGGAGAAGCCTCTAGAAATGTTATTGATCATTGTATACTAGCTTTCAGTGCTATGGGACTGTCCAGAACCATTAAGACTGACAATGGACCCTCTTACATTGGGAGGAATTTTTCTTCCTTTTGCAAAGATTTTGGCATTATTCACAAGACTGTCATTCCTTATAATCCTATGGGTCAAGGTATTGTTGTTCGTGCTCATCACACGATAAAAAACTGGCTTTTTAAGACCAAGGGAGGAAGCCTTTTTCCCCAGAGGTCCCCCAAAGCGCATCTGGCGTTTGTCCTTTTCATTTTGAACTTTCTGCAGATCCATATTAATAATCGTTCGACAGCAGACAGACATTGGCATCCTGAATCAGTAAATTCCCATGTTATGGTGCGGTGGAGGGATCCACTCACTAATACGTGGCTTGGTCCGGACCCGGTCCTGGTTTGGGGCA
>NW_022196909.1:69620704-69622586 GCF_008632895.1 Mastomys coucha | reverse complement strand
GCTTTGGAAAACTGCTAAAATCTGCTTATCCCGACTCAAGCAGAAAAGCTCACCCTGAGCAAAGTTTCTTGACCGGTTCAATGTTTGCTGGAGCAGGCAACTCCCGAGAATGCCTGGATCCTGATAAATCACCAGCTTCTCAAGAAAAACCTGCTTATCCCAATTCAAGCAGAAAATCTCCCTCGGAGCAAAGTTTCATGACGGTTTCAATGTTTGCTGGAGCAGGCAACTCCCGAGAATGCCTGCTTCCCACTTAGCTTTCAGCCTTTCAAAGGTTAATTCAGTTTCCAGAGGCTTCAAAGAACTGATTTACATCATCCTGAGACCATCTCCTGGCAACAGACTTGGAGCCCTGGCTCCCAGCTGCACCACGCCCCGCCCTGCTGAATCCAGCACCTGACTGACAGAGTTACGGAGATTGTGAGCAGCATTCGGACCCTGGGTTTTGCGGACGAGCCTTGGCATTTTGCATGGAAGATGGTGCATCTAGATGACCCTTTCCTGGCTGGGAAGTTGCCCCAGGCTGGCACGTGGTCGAAGGCTGTCTGGGTTACAGACGTTTCATGGCCTGAATTTCCCACTGTGCGTAAGTGCCTTGAGGGACGGAGTCAGAAGGTGTTATGCACCACTATGTTGCCCATGTATTCGTGTCGAGATCCTATCGCATTTCCCTGCATCGTTTTTAAACGAAATGGGGTTTAGTGTGGTGTCCCGCTGCACTGCTCTGCCCTGCGCGATAGGCGTGAGTCTCCGGAGGCAGCTGCTCTGCCCTGCGCAACAGGTGTGAATCACCAGAGGCAGCACCAGAGATCAAAGACAGACCTGGTAGCCTAGACTTCAAAGGAACTGAGACCTCTAATCCCTTTCCTGCCTAGAGCCCTTGCTTGAAGGGTGTTTTGTTTATAGACTGCAATGTTATTTCCCTGTTCTCACGTCTATGCTAAAAGCTGAAGGATTGTTCTGCCTTAGCTATATATATCTCGGTTCATTTAGTAAAAAACACACCTTGATAAAGTTTACTTGGTGTCGTGCTCTTTCTTTCTCCCGTCCCGCTTATTTTCACAGAAACTCAATTACCCCAGTTCGTGAACACCCACGGAAGAAGAGAAACTGCAGGACGGTTTCCTTCACTGATGATGGCAAGTGACCTCGGTTTGTGTTGTTTATTTTCTTACACTTGCTCCTGCCATCTGGTTAACTCTAGTGCTACCTGCCCTTGCTAAATCTGACTGGAGCCTGTCCTTCCTGTGATCCTGGTTGTGTCAGAACTCCTCAGAGTCATGCTGTCTCTGTGATCCTGTGATTCTGTGATCCTGTGATTCTGGGCTTCTTAGATCACCTGGGAGTGGGACTTTCTCTATGTGTTGTGGGACTGGCTGCAGAGCTTGTGCCCAAGATCTGCTCAGAACACTAACCCAGACAGACTGGAAGGAACCTGAGTCACTGTGCTGGTGGAGTTCCTGTGTGCCTGGTCCTGATGGTCCCAGTTACTCCCAGTGTTGGGACAGATGTTGGTTCCTACTCACCTCTGATCCTGGGTGTGTCAGAATGCCTGGGAATGGAGCTTCCTCTGGGTGTTCCCCCCACTACCTTTTATTGTTCGATTTTCCAATCCTCTGTACCTCTTTCACATATCCCCCAGTTCCTGATACTGCCCCCTTATTTCCTCACCCTCTTCTTTCCCTTCTAGGTCCCCCTTTCCCTCCACTGCCCATGATCATTCTACTCCCCCCTTAATGCAGGACTGAAGCATCCACACCCTGGTCTTCCTTCCTTCTAAGCTCCATATGGTCTCCAGGTTGTATCAAGGGCATTGTGTAGGATGCCGTCCCGCAGCTCCTACTTGCGTGGGGTCCCACGAACCGAGGATTTGGAAACCTGT
>NW_022196909.1:69603087-69611985 GCF_008632895.1 Mastomys coucha | reverse complement strand
CCCCCAGCGAGCTAAGTCTCTGGTTTCGGATTTGAGTTCTTTCAAGAACACAGCAGGGCCACCACAGCATTGTAAGCTTTGGGTCTAATATCCACATATTAGTGAGTACATATCGTGTGTGTCCTTTTGTGACTGAGTTACCTCACTCAGGATGATATTTTATGGATCTATCCATTTGCCTGTGAATTTCATGAAGGCATTGTTCTTAATAGCTGAATAGTACTCCACTGTGTAAATGTAAAACACTTTTTGTATCCATTCTTCTGTTAAGGGACATGTGGGCTGTTTCCAGATTCTGGCTATTATAAATAAGGCTGTTAGGAACACTGTGAAGCATGTCTCCTTGTTTTATGTTGGAGCATTTTTTGGTCCAGCAGTGGTAAGCTGGTTCTTCAGGTAGAACTATTTCCAGTTTTCTCAGGAACTACCAGATTGATTTCCAAAGTGGTTTTACCATATTGCAGTCCCACTAGCAATGGAGGAGTGTTACTCTTTCTCCACATCCTTGATAGCATCTGTTGTCACCTGCGTTTTTTATCCAAGCCATTCTGACTGGTGTGAGGTGTAATCTCAGAGTTGTTTTGACTTGCATTTCCCTGATGACTAAGGTTGTTGAACATTTCTTTAAGTTCTTCTCAGCCATTTGAGATTCCTTGATTGACAATTCTCTGTTTAGCTCTGTATTTCAATATTTGATAGAGTTATTTAGTTCTCTGGAGTCTAAATTCTTGAGTCCATTGTATAGTTTGGATATTAGGCCTCTATCAGAGGTAGGGTTGGTAAAGATCTTTTCCCAATATGTTGGCTGCTGTTTTTTATTGATAATGTCCTTTGCCTTACAGAAGCTTTTCAATTTCATGAGGTTCCATTTGTGGATTGTTGATCTTAGAACATGAGTCACTGGTGTTCTGCTCAGGAAAATTTTCCCTGTTCCTATGTCTACCGGTTGACCAAGTACCATGTGTTGAAAATGCTGTCTTTTTTTCTACTGGATGGTTTTAGCTTCTTTGTCGAAGATCAAGTGACCTTAGGAGTATGGGTTCATTTGTGGGTCTTCAATTCTATTGAATTGATCTACTTGCCTGTCACTGGACCAATACAATGAAGTTTTTATCAGTATTGCTCTATGACACAGCTTGAGGTCAGAAATGGTGATTCCTCCAGAAGTTCACCCTTTGTTGAAGTTGTTTATCATCTATAAGAGCTCTCTGATAGAATTTTGGGTGTTGCTTATATATAGTATCATATCATCTGCTGGTCCTTCTACAGTGTCACCCTCCTCCTCAGCTCTTTCATCCTTTCCCTTATTCAACCACAGCGGTCAGTAGCTTCTGTCCATTGGTTGGATGTGCATGTTTGCATCTGACTCTTTTAGCTGCTCATTGGGTCTTCTGGAATGTGATCGTGCTAGGTACCTTTTAGTGAAAGCTACATAGCCTCAGTAACAGTGTCAGGCTTTGGGACCACCTCTTGAGCTGGATCCCACCTTAGGCCTGTTGCTAGATCTTCTTTTCCTCAGGCTCCTCTCCATTTCCATTTCTGTAGCTCTTTCAGACAGGAACAATTATGGGTCAGAGTTTTGACTGTGGGATGGCAACACCCTCTCATTTGATACCCTGTCTTCCTGCTGGAGGTGGGCTCTATAAGTTCCCTCTCCCTACTGTAGGGCATTTCATCTAAGGTCCCTCCCTTTGAGACCTGAGAGTCTCTCACCTCCTAGACATTTGATGTATTCTGTAGGGTCACCCCAACCTCTGACCACCTGAGGTTGCCTGTTTTCATTCTTTCTGCTGTCCCTCAAGGCTTCAGTCCTTTTTTCTCACCCAAGACCAGATCAAGTTTCCCTCTTCCTGCCTCCCTTCCCTTCACCCAATCCACTTTCTCTCCCAGGTCCCTCCCTCCATCCCCACTTGTGATTGCTTTCTTTTCCCTCTCAAACTGTGACTAGTTTTCTAAGAAATAATAAACTTTCTCTTAGGTCCCAAAGAATCCTGGAACAAGGCTTACTCAGAATCCTTGGTTCATAACCACTTCTCACCCTTACCTGAAATACTTTCCAACCCAGGGGCCAAGTGTCTGTACCCTTCCTCTGGCTTTTCTTACCTATATAAATCTCCCATTTAGACCATATGCTATGCTTTTTTCTTTTCTTGGTTCTCGAATTCTCTCTTGAGCCACTCAGCCACTGTCTTCTTTCTTACTTTTCTTCTGGTCTCTCCTCTCATGTCTTGGTTCAGTATGGATTTTTAGATGCCTCTGGCTGAACTCTCTCATATCTACAATAAAAAATATTCTCAACCATACCTAAGTGTGGTCATATCCTCATTTTCATTCACTTTGAAACCAGATTTTTTAAAAAAATGAGTGTGTATCATTAACATTTTGTGAATAAAAATATAATTTATCATTTGTTAATTTGAAAGTAGTCTCTGTGTCTTTGATAAATACTTCTTTATAGGCTTACTAACCCTCTTGACTCTATGAAGTAAGGTCGTGACATTGTCTTGTTTGTTCTGCTGAGTAATTTTTTTGTTTGCTCATTATTTTCAAAAGATTTTTACATATTTATTTACATATCCTTCTGCATGTGTCTATTCTGCTGCATGTTTGAAGATACTATTTTTGCCATGCTTTTAGTTTTCTTTCCAACTCTACTGTCACCTGTGCTTCTTAAAATAAAATGAAAGCTTAGCTTCAAATGATAATTATTTTTACACTAGGCACCAAATCACTTAGAAAGACTTTCCCACACTTTTGCTTTTGTAATTTTAATTTCTACTGCACAGATGCAGTGATAGGTCTACTTGTCTGGGCTCTTCACACTGCTGCCCCTTTCAATCTAAATGGAAGGTTACTTCTGTCCAACAAGTGTCTTTTGTGAAATAGTGTCTGATAATTCTGTCCTCTGCACACATTTATGCATATGCAAGTATAGATCTCAGATAGTTGCTAATATTTAAGAAACAGCTTTCTGATTTGCTCTTTTCTTTTTTAATGTTTAGCTGTGTTTTCATCACAAAAGCTCCAGCCCTGAAAATTATATTCTTTCAAAGAATCTTAATTATGCCATCCATCTAACTCTTATTTTTTTTCTATAGCAATATGTTAGAACTTCAGGAACTGGAGGTTATTTTCTTATTAGTTCATTTTCATATTTTTTCTTTCATAGTCTTTCTAATTTTTCTGATCATCCTCTTGCTAGAGTTCTTTGCAAGTAACTTAGACCTCAATTCTTGTTTCTCTTACTTTCTGTAGTCATTGTTTTGCTTGTTTATGAGGCAAGGTGTGATTATATGGTCCCAGTTAGCATCCAACATGGGATACTTTAGTTTCTGTTTCTCCAGTGCTATTTTTATAGGCATGTACAGTTTTAATTCACAATGTGAATTACTTATTCAGATATTCTTTAGTTTTAATTACAATTCTTGAAGGATATTTTCTGGGGGTGATTTTGTATTTGTTTCGTGCAGTTTATGTCTCATAATAGGCCACAATTCTTGTTTTGTATCTAAATGTTTGACATAACCATTTAAACTGATTGTTATCAGCAGCCAAGTTCTATTTCTTCATAAGAAATCCCTAGAGAGAATGCTCCAGACTAAAAATATCACATTTAGTAATTCATAGAGCCCAGTGGATTGGGAATGGAACTGGAATTGACAGTTTACATAGTGTGTTGGAGCCTCACTGTTTCTCCCTGGCTTTATGTTTCTAATGCTCTATGTCTAGTAAGAGCACTTTTTGACTTCTGTACTCTTTCCTCCATCCTAGTGCTTAACACTGATTTGACTTGTGTATCTCAGTGGCAAATGGGACTAGCCAAACTTCTCTTGATTTGTGACCAAAGACTTATAGGAGAAAATCAGTATAAAGAACCATATTGATAATTGTCCAAGGTCATCTATCTAGATATGCCATATCAAACCTCCTGAGCAACTAGTGATGAACATAAGGGTATTTGTTGCTTAGGAGTGAATGTAAGTGGAGGACAAGGTGGGAATTCAGAATACAGGTTGAGGATGAAAAAACATACAAAAATTATTACTCATTCTAAATGGAACTTTAATAGGAATGAAATGAAAAAAAATGCTTCCATTAGAAAGACGGGGGAATCTGGGGAAATATAGTAAGCTACATGAACACAAAATTTTAAAGTACTTTTAAAGAGGTTGTGTGGGTATCTTAGTGATTGGTTTCATTCAAGGTATTTCATCCTTGAATTAGTGGAAGAAAAAAAATCTGAGATTTCAATATTTGGTTCTGTTCCAATATCTAGATATTCTACATTACTTTTTTGACATTCTTAAAGAATGTTTTTTTTTTTTTTTACATGTAGACGTAAATATAACCATTCCTATATCAAGAACAGGGACCTATTATATAAGAACCACCCAGACTGACAATGTTCCCTCTAAGATCCAAAGACTGCTTAGGAAGAACTCCAATACTCTATATGAAAAGCTGTCTTTTGAGGTGTTAGTCAGGGCTGTCCAAGATGCCCCCCCCCCAAAAAAAAGCCTACTGCTATTGCTCTTGGTTGCCTCCTAGAGGTAGGAAGTAAGTCCCTATTGCTAAAAAAACACCATGCACTTCAGAGATAGTGCATGTAATGGGAACTGACCTGAATCTGTCCTCCCTAAGGTCTAGTTTTCATGATACCAGAAGTTACCATGAAAGCTTCCAAAGGAGGGAAGCAATCACCTACCCGATCTAGCCAACAACTAGTGTAGCAAGATTATCCCAATAGTACAGTAGTGGTACACATAAATTTGTAGCAACCAACAGCTCTCCAATTGGACTTAGGCCAACTCAAAAGGAGGGAAGTCATGCCTTATACATAATTCAGTTGTAAAAGCAGAATGTCTATAAAGTTAGATCTCATCTTGTTCAATTGTTATCAGTTACCAAGAAAGGACAGTTTGATGAGATAGCCTCTCTCCCCAAATAATCTGTCTTGTTTGAGCAAACAATTCCAGAAAGAAGAGATTGTTACACTCTGCAAATAACTCTGCTGTAGCACCATTTCCTCAGTCCCTCACCTGTAGCCCCTCATGTGCCCCTATAACAGATTCTAGAGAGCTTTTCCCCTCTGTGGGGCCTCCATGGCACAGGAAGATTCATGCCCTTTGGTGTATATGCTAATAAACGCAAACTGACATGTTGAAGTCAGACATCCTTCTCCTCATAACTTTTCTTTCTTTACTCTGTACTATAAAATCTAGCAATGCCTAGTATTGAAAATCAAGCAAACTATCCATAGCTAGTGAAGTCATGAATATTGGAGGAGAATCCACATCTGCCACTTTTCTAAACCAGCATAATCACTACATCTTAAATTCTTAATTTTACATGCATGGATAAGTATAGTCCTTACCCCTCATAAAGAAAACTTCTTTTTGTAACAGAGATCACAAATAGTCAAGATACAGGAACCAGCCTCAGCATGATGAGAGGTTCTGAGAAAAGGTGTTTCTGGAACTGGTGAAAAGGAAAATGACTTGAAGACAAATGGTGAGTCCATGCTGGCAGTCTATGCTCTGCTGGAGACAGCTTTACAGCCTGCTTTCTCTCTATTCTGCTTTCTTTCTCTCTGATTTGCTTTCTCTGGAGATCTCCAGACAGCTCTCTGTCTCTCTATTTTCTGCTTGAAACAGCTCTTCAAGTACTTCTCCCTTGCTAGTCTAAAAATTCTCTGGATAGCTCATCTCTTGCAGATCATAAACCTAGTCTTCTATTTTACATATCAATCCCGTCTTCAAGCTTCCTTTTGATTTTCCTATAAATCAGCATCTCATGAACCCAATCTCTAAATTCTTAGGTGACAAAAAGCACACATTTTCTTTTAACATTTCAAAGGAATACAGAGGTCTGCCTGCCTCTATTAAGTATAGACCAAAAACTAGCTAGTTGTGAAATTAACCTTCTATCATACTATGTCCTGAAATTACCACTTCTATCATACTTTGGCTTAACCATGCTCCATCTCAGACTGACACTAAACTTAGGAATCTGCCTACCTTTGTAATCATAAACAAAAAAAAAATGTAGCTGGATTGGTTCTCCTATGATTACCACTCCCTAATTCTAATGTTTTTAGAATTCTTTTCTATAGGCTTAAGGTTGTCCTTAAGGTTCCAGCCTTTACCATTTTGCTGAGATACCAGGCACACCTTCACCTCTGGACTCATGCTATCTCTGATTATCATTAACATGAAGGACATTCCATGGAGGAACAGAAAATATATAAATTATTTTACAAGCAAGCTTATGACCACAGCAGCCATTAACACCCATCCCTGCTGGCCATGACCCAAGGACAGGAACCATGTCATTCTGTTTTTACCAAGGCCAAGCCAGACCCAGTATCATCCATCTCCACCTTTGGTTTAAGATTTTAGGAGTGCTAAAGTTGAGTGTACTGCAGTTATTGAGCACTGGACTTTCTTGATACAGACTACAAGTAGAAGCAAAACCAGTAAGAATAAACCAACTAAAATTCCTTGATTCATCAACGAAGACATCCATGATGAATAAGAAGTGGATTCATACACAGCACAGGGAAAAGTGGTAGACATTTTCACAACTGAAGTGAATTACCCTCTGGAGTTAGTAATATCCATGTGCTTAGGATGTAGGGAATCAGTATCAAAAGCCAAATTAGAATTGGTCAAAAGCCCATTTAAATGAGACTCAAGTTTAGACAACTCCTGTTTAGATGTATCATATTCCAAGAATGTTACCCAAATCCAATGGAACAATGACTGGTATTGCCCTCAAAGCCTGAACTTAATAGTTTGAATTTTATTCCCCATAAATAGAATTGCTTCCTGAAGTCCCCTGTCAATATCCTCCTGGATCATGAGTGCTATTGACACAGTTTTGGATAAGTAATCTGTATGATGTGCTGTGTAAATTTCTTTAAGTAAGGATAAAATGCATAAGGCAAAACTAAAAATCACACCTATTAAGGCTGTGAACCCCAATATTAAGGCTGCAGCAAATCTTTTAGATCTCTTGAAGAGCCTTGAGAGGCAATCTCTCCTGAGAAAATATGGGTACATCATGGGTGAGACCCAGCCCTGAGTATATCAAGCTCTGGTTGTCTCTTTTGATATTGTACAGAGTGGGTCTCTCATGGACAGCCAGCTGCAAAAGAGTGAGGATTCCCAGGACCTCCTACTCTATCAGGAGAGTTGGAGACTGGGCATCTCCATCTGCATTGCTTTTGTTGACTAATCTTACTTCCTTTCTATGTAGCAAAAGGTCTGTGGAATAGTCACTTCAGGGGTGTTGAGAGGGGGTAATGCATAGATTAAGTCTGTAATCCTTTGATTGACATGGCTCATTGTTATAGGCCTAGGATGTTAATGGAATCTTAGTCATGGAAGGAATCCTTTAACTGAGAAGTCACCTGTGTTAGATTAAGGAAAGCAAAGGGAAAAGTTAGTGAATATTTATTTTACCTGCTGAAGGAAAAATAAACTAGCTGAGAAAGAGACACCATGTTAATTATGTATCTGGGACAGGCAGTAACAGCTTATCTGTGAAAAAGACAAACTGGCTTAAGTAGGTAGTATTATTTTATTAATTAAAGATTAAACAATGGTTATTAATGTAGAGGGTTTTAACTTGTGGGAGATAAACTAGAGTGGATTGCTTAAAGCTTATAGGAATCTTTTTATATTTAAAAAATATAAGGCACTTTCCTATCACTATCTAAGGTGGTTTTTTTTCACATCCTCTAACCTTCATAACTTATATTACAAGCCCCAATCACTTTCCTAAACCTTCACACACTTCTAAGACCATGGAATACTTCCTTTCTCAAACTCAAAGTAATCACTTTCCTATTCCTTTATACACTTTCTCAGACCCTCAAACACTTCTCCCAATACAATTTTCTTAAGCTCAAAGGAATTAAAAAAAAAAACTGAAAAAAAATGTTAAACAACATTGGGTAAAAACACATGAAAATTGTTTTAGATATTCCTGTTATAAGAGAAGAACAAGCATTTAAAGAAATTTTAGATAAAGAAACATGAATGTTTTAAGTTTTAGGTAAGCTGTGTTATTCTAAGCTGTAAGCAACAAGATTTTACCCAATACTCTTTGCCTGGTGGGTGCTTGCCACATGGATGTCATCTGTGTCTGGCCTAGCAGAGGATACAGGGAGGGAGAAGATGAAGGACCACTGCTGGGAGCTGCCTACTCTAGCAGCTTGCTTCAGCAGCTTGCCTATCTGTGCTAGGAAGGCCTGTCAGGTCTTACTCTTGAGGGACCCTCAGGCTTTTCCAGCCCCACATCCTCCTTACAGATTCCCTCCTCCTGCCAGGAATCAAGGCTAGGCCAAGTTCCATTCTTCACCCATAGGATCATTCTTGAGTAAAAATGTCTCAGAATGTACTGACTGAAAGTCATCTGACTCTCTGGAAAGTCCCAGGTGGAGTTCAAATGCACGTCATGCTTGCTAGCCAATAGGTTTAAGGGTCAATATGCTTAACTAATAAGTTTGAACTGTAACCTTGCTGATTTAACCTGTACCCCTAAAAAGTAAAAAAGCTACTTGTAATAGCCATTTGGGGTTACCTTCTTAGTAACTGGCCTTGAGGGACAAATTAAAGGTCGATCCCAACATGCTAGAAAATAAACGTCTTGCTTTTGAATCAATCTACATCTCGGGTGGAGGGCATCTCTAAGTAAGTGCCATTGACCGAGGTTTGGAGTCTTGCATTTAGGGGCTTTGTCTGGCATTCAAGGAACACTCGGCAAAAGGCACCAACTTAAGTGTTTGTCAGTGTTGTCTCTCTGTCTTTTGCTCTCTGTCTTTTGTCCAGAAATTCTCATTTACAACAAAACTTGCTCTCCGGAACCATATCTGCAAGGGAATTTGCTGAAATG
>NW_022196909.1:69581035-69600499 GCF_008632895.1 Mastomys coucha | reverse complement strand
AAAAAAAAAAAAAAAAAAAAATTCAAAAAATTGGCTTGAGAATTGGAAAACCTCTGGTCTGGTGCAGTCAATTGCAGGGGACAGATGTGCCTTAACACTGTGACCATGGGGAGTCTAGAGTATGCTTCAGGCCCCTGAGAGAGTTGAGAGAACTCCTGTCCTTTAGTGTGGGGAGCGGTGAAGCTGGAGAGGCATTCACCATGGCAAGATGGTGCCTACTTCCACTGTCGACTCCTAGTAAACAACTGTTTGCGCATGTGTGTAAAGTGAAAAGACGCCGAGTCACGGCCCATTCTGGGGCGTTACATAGGGTAATGAGTCAACAGTCAATCATGGGCAGACACGCGGCACTGTGGACAGACACGCCGCTCTGTGGTGTATATAAGCAGTGCGGATTATTGGCTCGACCCTTTTTTCCCTCTGGATGAGGACAATAAATGTTGCTGCAGAAGGAACCTAGTGTCCGCGTGTCTTCTTGCTGGTGAGACGACTGCGCGGGCTACACTTTAGGAAATCCAAGACAGTAGTAGCAGGAGCCAAGTCTTGCTATAACCTGGTTTCTGTTTCCCTGGAAGGGGCAAACTGTCTATGACTGCACCTGTGTCAGGATCAAATGGTGTGTTGATTGTCTTTCTCTGTGTTTGTTGGTGTTGGTTACATCGTTCTGTTTTCTTGGACTGATGACATTTTTGGACATTGGACAGACTGAATCTACCCTGTTAAACATTCTAGTTAACCACAAGAGGAGAAAACTTGTCAGTAGTAGTAAAGAAGAGAAAGTAAGTTATTTTTTGCTTCTCTGAAAGCACCAGTAGGGGCCTTCGACTTGGAGGTAACTGAAGCAGTAGAAGAACAAGTCTTTAGGCCAGGATCTCTCCGGCACCCAGACAAGTGCCCTATATAAGTTACCTGGAAGAATCTAGTGGAGGACCACTCCTCCTTCATGGATAAAAGCCTTTCTTTTCCCCAAGACCCACCTCACTGGTTCTGGACATCGACATCAGGAAAAAGAAAACACTAGAGGAGGGATCCAAGACCCTTCAACAGTGGACCTTTTGCTCTAAGACCCCTCTTTTCCATATCTCCCTACCCTTGCCCCCATGCCCACCCCTACCTCTAGTGGCAGCACCAGCTCCAGGATCCTCAGCCCATATGGGACCTGGGCCATTGAACCCCTTTTTACTGGAGAAAGGAACAGTAGGAGACCCCCAACTTCCCCATCCCGCCATGTGGATCCAAAGTCTGAGAACCACATCCCCTAAAACTACAGTGACTCTTCTGCTGAAGGCATATGAACCTCTAGAAATGGGAAATCAGGCTATGCAATATTGGCCCTTCTCGTTAGCCAATTTGTACAATTGGAAGACCCAACAACCCCCACTCCCTTTCAGATAACACAAAGGGGCCAATTAATCTCTTTTTATTTATTCATCAGCCCACCTGGAATGATAACCAATAACTCATGAGAGTGCTCTTGACGACCAAAGAGACAGAAGGGATAATGCAGGAAGCCAAAAAGAATGCCCCCCTTAGACATGGGTCACCATTGATGATGGTGGGTTTCCCCTGACTAGACCTGACTGTGACTTTAATATGGCAGAAGATAAGGGGCTCCTGAAGGTTCCACCAGGCTCCATTGGCAGGTCCCAAGGGGGCCACACAATGACCCACAAATTGGACCAAGGTATATGAGGTTAGATAGGGATCAGATGAGTCACCTGCTGCCTTTCCAGAGTGACTCATGGAGGCATTCCCTCAGTATACACCCTATGACCCCAGCAGCAAGGAGCACAAAGCTACTGTGATTGTGGCTTTTATAAACCAGGCTAGTAGAGATATCAGGAAAAAGCTTCAGAGGCTAGAGGAACTACAGGATAAGTCACTGAGAGATTTAGTGCAGGTTGCTGAGAAAGTCTGCAATAACAAGGAGACAGAGGAGGAGAATGAACAGAGAAAGAGAAAGGAAGAAAGATGAAAGGGAGATGGAAAAAGAAAAGACAAGAAAAGTGGTAGGGAAGGAATTTACAGAGAATCTTGGCTACAGTAATTAGGGAAAGCAGAGAAAAGAGACTCCAACTAAAGAGAGAGAGAAAACCCCTTGAAAAGGACCGGTGCACATATTGCAAGGAAAAAGGCCACTGAGCCTGAGAGTGCCCCAAAAAATAGAAGCCGGAGGGCAAGAAATCCCAGGACTTTGGAAAAATACCCCACCTCCCAAATGGTGAAGGTATTAGCCATGGGAGAAGACAGGAACTAGGGTGGACAGGGTTAGGACTCCCCTCCCAAAATCCAGGGTAACTCTGAGAGTGGAGGGGAAACCCACTCAATTCTTGGTGGACACAGAGGCTCAACACGCCCCCTCCAAGCAGATGGCCCTGTTTCTGAGAAAAGAATCTTGGGTCCAGTGAGCCACTGGCACCAATATGTATTCATGGACTACCTGAAGAACAGTGAACATAGGGATAGGCTGGGTATCCCACTCCTTTATGGTCATCCCAGTCTATCCCTACCCTCTGTTGGGGCAAGACTTACTTTCCAAGATGGGGGCTCAGATACACTTCCTGCCTGATGGGCCACAACTAACTGGCTCAAAAGAAGATCCCATGGGTGGAGGAAATACCTCTCCAACTGATCCCTGCTGGGAGCTGAGGCTATCTGCTTTACAGATGGGAGCAGTTTTCTCCATGCTGGTCAGAGATGAGTGGCTGCTGCTGTCTCAGTCAGGGTTTCTATTCCTGCACAAACAGCATGATCATAAGCAAGTTGGGGAGGAAAGGGTTCATTCAGCTTACACTACCATGTTGCTGTTCATCACCAAAGGAAGTCAGGACTGGAACTCAAGCAGGTCAGGAAGCAGGAACTGATGCAGAGGCCATGGAGGGATGTTCCTTACTGGCTTGCTTCCCCTGGCTTACTCAGCCTCCTCTCTTATAGAACCCAAGACTTCCAGCCCAGGGATGGCACCACCCACAAGGGGCCTTCTCCACTTGATCACTAATTGAGAAAATGTCCCACAGCTGGATCTTATGGAGGCCCTTCCCTAACTGAAGCTCCTTTCTCTGTGATAACTCCTTCCTTTGTCAAGTTGATACACAAAACCAGCCAATACAATTGACCCCTTGTCAACTTGACATCACTATTAAGCCTCAACCCTAACTTTCTTATTCATCTCCAAAATCTAAATAACTTTAAAAGTCTAGTGTCTTCACATATTAAAAGTTCAATCCCTTTAAAATGCCCAATAAATTCAAAGTCTCTTAACTGTGGACTCCACTAAAATACTTTCTTCCTTCAAGAGGGAAAAATATCAGGGCACAGCCACAATTAGAAGCAAAAATCAAACTCCAACAATCCAATGTCTAGGATCCATTCACGATCTTCTGGATTCCTCCAAGGACTTGAGTCACTTCTCCAGCTCTGCCCTTTGAGGCACACACCTGTCTTCTAGGCTCCAGATGCCTGTACTCCACTGCTGCTGCTGTTCTTGGTGGTCATTGCATGGTACTGGCATTTCCAAAACACTGCTGCCTTTTACTGTAACTAGGCTTCACCAATAGCCTCTCATAGACTCTCTTCATGGTGCCAAACCTCAACTCCTTTGCATGATCCCATCAGTTCAGGGCCATCAATTGCAACTGAGGGTGCACCTTCACCAATGGCCTTCCATGGCCTCTCACAGTGCTGAGCCTCAGCTGCTCTTCAGGACCTCTCTATGACTTCAAAAGCAATACCACCTGGGTGACTCTTACACATTACCAAGTCCTGCTGTTCATCATCAAAGGAAGTCAGGACTGGAACTCAGGCAAGTCAGTAAGGAACATCCCTCCTTGGCCTCTGCATCATCTCCTTCTTCCTGACCTGCCTGAATTCCGGTCCTGACTTCCTTCAGTGATGAACAGCAACATGGAAGTATAAGCTGAATAAACCCTTTCCTCCTCAACTTGTTTCTTGGTCATGATGTTTGTGCAGGAATAGAAACTCTGACTAAGAGAGCTGCTGTGATGGATGGTACAAATGTCATCTGGGCAGAACCTCTACCACCCTGCATGTCAACGTAGAAAGCAGAGCTAATTGCCCTCAACAAGGCCTTGGACCTTAGGGTCAGCAAGAAAACTAACATCTACACAGATAGGATAGCATATATGCCTTTGCCACAGACCATATCCACAGGGCTATATACCAAAAGGCGTATCTCATCGGAGGGAAAAGAAATAAAAGCAAACAGGAAATCTTGGATCTCTTGGATGCTGAGATAAAGCCAGCAACTGTGAGTATTATTCATTGACTAGGACATCAGAAAGGAAGAGACTCAGTAGCCCAGGGCAATATCCAGGCAGATCAAATGGCTCAAGAGGTAGCTATGTAGGAGCCTATCCTAGTTATGGACCTGCAAAGGACACCCACTGAGGATTGGGACTGGACTAAGGAATGGCTTCATTTAAAATACTTGGAAGATGAAAGGACTCAGATTTCTAGCCAACCTACTAACTACTACCTCGAGAAGGAAGGACAGTTACTCAGACAAAAAGGAAAAACTATACTTCCCCCAAAACAAGCTGACTTACTTGACCAAATGCATAGATGGATCCATTTAGGGGGGAAAAAGCTTGTCCAAGCAGCTAAGGGATCTAAAGTATATATAATGGACCTCAGGTTTCAGGCCAGAAAGATAGTAGAACAGTGTAAGATATGCTAGCAAATGAATGCTTATGCAGCCAAGAGTAAACAGGGCAAAAGAACTAGGGGAAAATGGCCTGGAGTATATTCGGAGGTTGATTTTTACAGAAGTTAAGCCAGGAAAATATGGCTACAAATAACTTCTAGTTTTTGTAGATACTTTCTCTGGATTGGTTGAGGCTTTCCCCATCAAGGAAGAAACAGCTACCATGTTAGCTAAGAAGATATTAGAGGAAATTTCCCAGAGGTTCAGAGTGTCCAAGGTAATTTGGCTCAGATAATGGTCCTGCTTTTGTCTCTAAGGTAAGTCAGGGATTGGCAAGATATTGGGGACTAATTGGAAGCTTCATTGTGTGTACTGTTCCCAGAGGTCAGCATAGGTAGAGAGAATGAGTAGAACTCTAAAAGAGATATTAACTAAATTGTCCTTGGTGACTGGCACTGACTGGGTAGTGCTCCATCCCCTAGCTCTGTTCTGAGCCTAGAACACCCCCTACCATTTTAACCTGACTCCTTTTGAGATCCTGTATGGGATCTCTACTCCCTTAACCCTGGCTCTTGAACCCCTGCCCCCAGGGTGACTTTTCAGGATGACAGGGTTCTTATGGCTTGATTGCAAGCTTTCCAGATCAGCCACAAGGCATTGTGGCCTAAACTTAGTGCCTTGTATAAAGCAGGTACCCCAGAGGTACCAAACAAGTACCAAGTTGGAGATTGGGTATGTGTTAAGAGGCATTGTGCTGAAAACTTGGAAGCAAAGTGGAGAGGGCCATTCCTGGTGATTTTGACCACCCTAAGTTCTGTTATAGTGGATGGAATAATTACCTTGGTTCATGTCAGACCAGCACCTGTGCCTGACTCCAACTCGCTAGCAGCCAGTCACCCAAGCAACCCCCTTGTACAAGGCAAGGGAAACCAAGAGATGGCTATGGTCTATCTTCCAGTGCTAAGCTTCTGAAGCCCCCAAACCCTACCAGTGTTAAGGGACCAACCACTTTTTTTGTGCTACCAATGATGTGAAACAATGAGAAGCACATACTAGAGACCATTCCAGGGGTAGTTAAAGAATCAGTGGCCAAGGTGAGGGAAAGGCTAGTGATAGCTCCAGTATTGGAGCTTATGTAAGAAAAAGGGGAGCATGAGGGGCATGGGGGGCTTTCCGAGTCCCACACGCTCCTTACAGATTCCCCATCCTTTTGGAGTCAAGGCTAGGCCAAGTTCTATTCTCCATGCATAGGATCATTCTTGAGTAAAAATGTCTCAGAATGTACTGACTGATAGTCACCTGACTCTATGGAAAGTCCCAGGTAAAGTTCTAATGCATGTCATGCTTGCTAGCCAATAGATTTAAAGGTCAATATGCTTAGCCAATAAGTTTAAACTGTAATCTTGCTGATGTAATCTGTACCCCTAAAAAGTATAAAAACTATTTGTAATAGCCATTTGGGGTCACCTTCTTAATAACTAGCCTTGAGGGACTAGTTAAAGATCCATCCTAACATGCTAGAAAACAAACCTCTTGCTTTTACATCAATCAGCATTTGGTGGGGGTTGTCTGGGGGCATCCCCAAGTAAGTACCACTGGCCAAGGATTAGGGTCTTACACCCTCATGAGCATCCCATTGGTTGTGTCACCATAGCTTGGTGAGTAGCTGGTTATGCCACCCTCTGCAAACCCTGGAAAGTAGAACAGGAAGGGAAAAGTTAGACAGACATGCCTGTTGGCACTCTCCAGGTTAGGCCTTAGGTCTGTTTCTAGCTTTTCTTTGTTGTGGCTCAATGGGAATAAGGAAACCCTGTTACCTTTTGACAAGGCCTCTATGAAGATCAAAGCCCATCTTTAGCATCTGCTCAATGACAAGATCTGGAGTCATCAGAAAATCTCCCATTTGACTGAGTGTCTTCACCAATAACATGAAGGGAAGGGAGGATACCAGAGAAGTCTGGAGATGTTCTCTTTTTTTTTTTTTTTTTTTTTTTTTTTTTGTTCCACTCAATGCAAAGTGGCCATGCTTTGAGCAACATTGGTAGCATATTCCACACCATAACATGTGCAGGGAGTAGATGTAGTTCAACAATTTGCAGGCCAATCTTTGCTAACTATGCAAGGACATAAGCTCCAGTATTCAAAAGAACTTCAAGGATTTTCCCAGTTATTGTTTTCTCCTTTACAAGGCCTAGTTTTCTTTACTTTTTCAACCCCAAACACTAGATTACTTGAACCAAAACTTCCCTCTCCTCTAGCCTAAGTTTGTATTGACTGACACCTAACACCTAATGTCAATAACATTTGAGCAACTCTCTGTTGTGCATGAATCTGTCTTTTTGTGGGTGGTTATAGCACAATTTTTATTTCTCCTTATAAAAGTCTGTTGTTCACTGAAGAATGATACCCCAGATTCAAATAGTATGCAAAAGGAAAGAACATTTTATTCTACAGATGAGCAGCATGGGGGTACCTCATTCTAAGATGGAGAGACCTAAAAATGAGTTCACAGGCTGAATTTAAAGCCCACTGAGGGGAATTCTGAGGTAGGTGACCTCTATCTTAATCTGTTTGGACCATCTCTATGGAAAGTCCAAAACTATTACTGGGATTTGAGGCTGGGAATTGTTGCTGGGAAAATCTGTAGACTATTGCTGAGGAAGTCTTGAAACTGATGTTGACCCACTGTCCTTGCCTTGGGCCAGGTGGTGGAGCAGCTTTTGACTAGCTGCCTGAAGGCCTGGTTTTGTTTGTTTGCTTGCTTGCTTGCTTGCTTGTTTTCAGTAACAGACTTGCCTGTGCTTGCTCAACTCTTGGAGACAGAGATTTAGGCCTAGTCTCCTTAACTGCCGATTTGAAGCCTGTCATGGAATCCTTCTCTTTCATAACTCTCATCCTTTGTTGTCAGAATCAATAACTCCTGTAATTACATATATTCCTTGTAGGGATGTAGAGCTTCTGCCAAAAATTAGCTCCACCATACCCATTGGCACTAGACAATGTACCTCCATGGACATGGTCACTGGTGGAGAATCAGGAGTTAATGAGACTGAGGGGGTAGGACTGAAGTCAAATCTTGTGCTCCCTGGGGTGGCCTGATATAGGGAGTCAAGTGATGTCTTGGTTGACTGGAGCAATAAAATTCATACTGGTCACTATTATTTGAGGTGTCTGGAGCTGGGCCCTTTGAAAATTTCCCTGCTAAAGAAAATTTCTTTCAACAGAGAGAGGCATGCCATTTTTGTGAAATTTAGATCTAAAATCTCACTGCCAATGGTAACTTTTCTGGCAGCTTGAGCACAATGTAATTAGAGGGACAGGGCTCATAGCACTCTGCACCAGTGCTTCTCCACCCCATTTACAAGGGCATTGGCTGCTTATGTGCCTGAGCTGAAACAGTTGAAACAAAGGCCCGATCTTGGATATTTATTTAAAGATTCTCTTTTTTGAAATGGTGAAAGTCTCTGGAAAGAGATGGTACAAAGTCATTATAGAGGCAAACACAATCTGTGATACACTGTAACAGAGGATACCCTTTTATGAGACTTTTTTCTAGTTTCCACTTCTTTCTAACTTTGATTTTCCAAGTAGTGCTCAAAAAGATAGAATGCCATTTCTCATTCTAATACTTACCAGCATCCTCTTCCAAATCTAGAGCATTTGAATCAGTTTTTAAGATCTGTCTAAGTGTAGTCTATAAGAATAGAACATTCTCAGTCATTTCTTTTCCCTCGTGAAACTGTGCCCACTTGTGAAGTTGTTTACTGACCTTATAACACTTATCAAGACTCAATGACCCTTCTTCAAGGAACTATGCACTAACCTTCCATATAAATTCAAAGAAATATTACAAAAGCCTTGTGCTGTTAAATTTGGCATGGGTCCCCCACTCATGGAGAATTAGGAGGGAGATCACTGTAAATTGCATGAGGTTTTTATTGCCAGTATACTGGGGTCATCCTGCATTCAGAGCAAAGGCGATGACCAGGAACAAAAGCACACACTTTTTATACCTTCCCAGTACATAGGTTTACAGCACGAGTTGGCTATCTCTCATTGATGGAGCCCATTGTCTTTTGTTCTCATTGACCTTTATGGCCCAGATGAGGGGGAGATACAGATTGCACATAGGAGGGATGGCAGGGAGATCCAGCCTCCTAGGGACATTTCCTGGAACCCGGCATTTCTTGGGGTGGGTGTTTGCTCTGTCTTTAGGCTAAATGGACATTCCTTGCTCCTTGGTATTTTTATGAGGTGTCCCTATTTGCTCAATTCTTACAGTGCCATCTTTCTTACTAACTTTTTAAGAAACTTACTATACATTTCTCTGCTTTTGGAATTTGTTTGACCCATTTCTATTTACCAAATCTTCAGCCCTTTCCCAGGACAATCTTATATGAGGGAGTAGGGGAATTCAAGATGCCCTGAATGAAATCTGTCCCAAGCCAAACTTATCCAATATACTTATCTGTCCTTGTCTCAGTCCCTGTTCTGGATGCCACTAATCAAAGACTAGTGAGGAATCTGGAAGCAATGAAAAAACTGAGTACAAGACAGAACAGAGAATCTCAGGTGCAGAAGATACCATAGAAAACAATGACACAACAGTCAAAGAAAATGCAAAATGAAAAAATTGTCCTAACCCAAAACATCCAGGAAATCCAGGAGACAATGAGAAGACCAAACCTATGGATAATAGGTATAAAAGAGAGTGAAGATTCCCAAATTATAGGGCTAGTAAATATCTTCAGCAAAATTATAGAAGAAAACTTCCCTAAACTAAACAAAGAGATGTTCATAAAAATAAAAGAGGCCTACAGAAATCCAAATAGATTGAACCAGAAAAAAATTCCTTCCACCATATAATAGTCAAAACACCAAGTGCATCAAACACAGAAAAAATAATTAAAAGCAATAAATAACATATAAAAGGTCAAATAACATATATAGGCAGACCTACTAGAATTACACCAGACTTCTCACCAGAGTTTTGGAAAGCTAGAAGATCCTGGGCAGAGGTTTTACAGACTTTAAGAGATCACAAATGCCAGCCCAGGATACTATACCCAATAAAACTCACAATTACCATAGATGGAGAAATCAAGATATTCCATGACAAAAACAAATTTACACAATATCTTTCCACAAATCTCACCCTAGAAAGGATAGTAGATAGAAAACACTAACACAAGGAGGGAAACTATACCCTAGAAAAAGCAAGAGAGTAATCTTCTTTCAACAAACCCAAAGGAAGATAGTCACACAAACATAAAAATAACAGGAAGCAACAATCATTATTCCTTAATATCACTTAACATCAATGGCCTCAATTCCCCAATAAAAAGACATAAAATAACAGACTAGATATGTAAACAGGACTGAACATTCTGCTGCATCAGGAAACCCACCTCAGTGTCAAAGACAGACACTACCCCAGAGTAAAGGGCTGAAAAACAATTCTCCAAGCAAAGGGTCCCAAGAAACAAGTGGAGTAGCCATTCTAATATTGAATAAATTCAACTTAAAGCCAAAAGTCATCAAAAAGGATACAGAAGGACACTTCATACTCATCAAAGAAAAACTTTACCAAGATGAACTCCCAATTCTGAACACCTATGCTCCAAATGCCAGGCCACCCACATTCATAAAAGAAACAGAAGTAACACTACCCAATTCATTCTATGAAGCCACAATTATGCTGTCTATTCTTCCTCAGAGATGTAATGATTCCTGTCTAATCAGGAACCTGTCACAGGTTCCTTTCATAGAGGACTTCATAAGAGATTTTTTTCTAATTCTATCATGTTTAGTGTTCAAATAGATTTTAAAAACTGGTTGAGTGCATATTACTTTTAACTTCAGAACATATTATGTATGCATGTATGTATGTATGTATATTATTGGCATTTAATTATTATAAATTATTTTGATGACTTAAAAATGTCAATACTGAGTTGTATATTTTAAAATAAGTTTTATTAATTTAATAATAATAGTAATAAATAAACTCATAGGAAAAAAGAAGAAATTTTCTACCACTCTATGCTATCCATACTGGAGTGTTAATTTTCTCTGTATACAGTATATTCATTTATCAGTGGGAGGAGAGGGACCCTGCTATGTATGCTTCTTTATTTCTATTTTACAAATAAAATTTTATATTGAATATATTTGTAGAGAGTAAAATATGAATCTGTAAGGGCTTTATATTCCCTTTGATTTTACACATCCTTTTGGGCCATTTGTCTGTATATACAGACTTTCCCATTTCAAAGCTGTTCCTTCATATTTTTCCATGTGTTTGCTAATTAGTCTGTTCCCACTGTCACTGGTAGGTAATGATCTCCATGGGAAACTCTTCTAAGCCCCTCATCATTCCTATCCTGCTTCTTTAGCATAGGACCTGTCATATAGTAGACCTTTTATGTTTACTGAGTGCATAGCATTAGAATGGGGTTCTCATTTAGTGTTCTGAAAGGGACATGCACCTACAATCAAAGACTTTAATAAGGGTTAGATGATAAAATGTGTGGGCTCATGCTCAAATGCATCTATCTAAACAGTTATAGATATTCTTTCACCAATAATTAATAAATGCCTAATCTTGAATCAAACATCATTTAGCAAAGTTAACAACCATTGACCTAACATCACTGTAGTGTGAGTAACTTAAATGTACTTAGATAAAGGGCTTTACTCATTCCACTGGATAGGAAAGAATAAGATTGTAAAGTGAATTTATGGGCATTGATTACCAATTTGACCGAGTCTGGTGATAAAATACACTTATATTTAGGGAACTGTGTAAAGAAAATATATTTTGAGGGGACACCAGAAACCCAAGACAATTCAGGAACCAGGGATCAGGGCTCAGACAACTACATGATGAGGACAGTGTTTCTGAACAGCTGTAGAGGATGTTACAGACATCTGTAAGATGATCTATTTTACATTCATCATCAGCCTTGTACTGGCTGGTTTGGATGCCAACTTTACACAAGATGGAGTTATTACAGAGAAAGGAGCTTCAGGTGAGGAAATACTTCCATGAGATCCAGCTGTAAGGCATTTTCTCAATTAGTGATCAAGGTGCTAGGGCCCATTGTGGGTGGTGCCATCCCTGGGATGGTAGTCTTGGGTTCTATAAGAAAGCAAGATGAGTAAGCCAGGGGAAGCAAGGCAGTAAGAAAAATCCCTCCATGGCTTCTGCATCAGCTCTTGCTTCCTGACCTGCTTGAGTTCCAGTCCTGACTTCCTTTAGTGATGAACAGCAATGTGGTAATGTAAGCCGAAAAAACCCTTTACTCCCCAATTTGCTTCTTGGTCATGATGTTTTGTGCAGGAATACAAACCCTGACTAAGACAAGTCAATACAGCATCTGGGACCAATATCTCAATATCTCCTGTTTTAAAGGTCTGGTAACATCCTAAGCTATGCAGTCTCTTTTTATGTTGCTTTCCCAGAATATTCTAGTCACCGTAATTTTTTTTATGTGTATGAGTGTTTTGCCTAAATGTATGTGTGCATGCACTGTGTATGCCAGGTGGACAGCTTCGGGCATTGGATTCCCTGGAAACTGGAATCACAGATATTTTAATACATTCTATATCACTGGGAATTAAACACACATCCAGTATAAGAGCAGCAAGAGCTCTTAACTACTGTGCTGTCTAGTTTCTCTTGAGAAGGACAAATGAGAAAGCAACAGAACTAGGTTAATCCAACAGAGCAGGGGCCATGTTAAGGCTGTGGCAGGCTGGACACCAAGAATGTTTCCTGTTACAAAAATAACTACAAAGGATAAAAAAAGATCTGAGATGCTTTGGGATTGAGATGATTTAGAGAAAAACCCTTCATTCACAATGTGGGTCAAAGCAGAGGACACTGAACTAGACTTAGATGGAGATTTAAAAGCGAACTTTTTTTTTTTTTAAGAAAATTAGCACCATCAAGGTACACTCTTAAAAACATGTTCTGAAACATTTCAAAAGTGCTAGCCCATATGAATGTGTTTCTGAGGGGAAATTTGACTTGAATCTATGTCTGTAAAAATCTTTCACTTAGTATCCAGTGTTGATTCTGTATGATGTCTGATCAGAACTTGTTCCTGTTTGGGACTAACACAGCAATTTTGCAAAATTGCAGCAGAGGTTTTATGCCCTCAATTCAAAAGAAATCCCACATGGAGGCAAGATATAGTAAGGTTCTATTAACACACACACACACACACACACACTCACACACATATACACACATACACACACACACACACAGAGAGAGAGAGAGAGAGAGAGAGAGAGAGAGAGAGAGAGAGAAAGTGACAGAGAGATACAGAGACAGAGACAGAGAGACAGAGAGAAACATACAGACAGAGACAGACAGAAAGAAAGAAGCTACCCTGAGTAAACAAAGAGACAATAGCACTGATTTGGATCTCTTTGCCTTAAACATGCTACCAGGTAATTATGCAATGTCACACAAGTGAAGTCTACTGACTTAAACTGCCAAACTCAATTATTTGTTGAAACTCTTTCTGTCTGAATGTAATATTACAAATAGTGCTTGGCTCTTAACAATGAATAAATTCATTTATTATTAATATTTAAAAAATAAATTAGAAATACAGTTTTTAAAATTGAAATTAATTTTTTAGTGTTTTATTTTTTAACTTTTTATTCGTTCTTTGTAAGTTTCACATCAACTACCCCAATTTCACTCATCTCTCAGCTCCCCCATACCAGCCTTCCACCCCTTGCAACCTCCAACCCAACACAGAAAAAAAAATCTCATCATGGAAGTTATAGAATGCCAAAGTGTATCCCATAGTATACCCTTTTGTCTTTACTTATAAATGTTCATTGTGATTACTTATTTGTCCGGTATGATGCCTCAGCCTGTTTATCTATCAATACTGGAATGCTCATTGGTCTTCTGTCAGATATCATCTTATGTATCATGGAGATCCTGTAGTTTTAGATCTGTATAACTAGGCCCCTTCATGCATTCCTGCAGTTCATCAATGACTCCCCCCCCCCCCCAGGTAAATTCAAAGCCCTGGATCTGGCTTTGAAAGGTAGCTGTGCTGGTCAGCCTTCCAAATCTCCTGCTCTCATACTCTAGGGCAAGCTCCCCAGCAATCCCACCCCCACAAGGTCTACCCTGATGGACAAGAAAGCTGCAGGGCCCACTCTCCCAAGTGTTGCAGCTGGAGATAGACATGGTCAACCCTCCTACTATGATAACCCTGAGGTCAGCTCTCCTGTCTACCATAGATTGTTATAGATGAGGGAGGGGAGGAGGACATCACAAAGTAATCACAAATAAGGGCATCTCTCTCTTGCCTGGTTGGCTACCACCTAGCAGAAAAGAAGCAGGGCTGGCTCTCATTCATTCATGCCTTTGTGCTGGTTTACCTGAAATCTCCACATCCATGGTCAGCTCTAGTTTGCTGCCCTGGTGAGATTCAAAGCCTGCTCTTCCACGGGCTCAGCTAATGATAGATATGGACAGCTCTCCTGCTGTCATGACCCCCTGGCCTGGTCTCCCACATGCCACAGGTAGTGAAGGATGACAGGGGAGGAGGGTATCTTTTCCTTATCCATGCCATGGCATGGGAGATGGCCTTGGGGAATACCAAGGCTGTCTTTCACACTCTTATCCTCAATGGCTGGCTTAGCCAAATCTCCCACAATGTGTGGGGCCACTCTCCTGAATACTGCAGTTGCCTAGAGAAGGGGGTCAGGTCTCCTGCTCTCATGTTCTCAAGACCAAGTCTTCCAAGATGCTCAAGTAACAATTGAGACCAGTGCAGCACCACTCTTCTGATACATCAACATATCTCTAGGTGGCAGCCTATAGTAGGAACATCCAGCTGGCCTCTAATGGTAACAGACCCATGCTTTTTCAGGGCCATAGGCCCAGACTTATCCCTCAGTGGTAGCACAGGCCAGGACCCCACCATGGTCTCAGGTGGCATCACTAACTACTCACATCTGTCTGTTCCTCCCTGCCCTAGTTCTGCCTCTCTTCATTGTGCCCACACCACATCCTTCTGTTTCTTTCTCTTCCATTTCTTCATTACTTACTTTTTACTCTCAGTGGCATCTCAGGGTCTGTGTATTTCTGGAATCATCTCATGAATGTTATGCCTCACTCATGTACTATGGTGCAAGGCAGGGAATATCTTGGATATGGTCTGCCCCTCTAGGCTTGTACAAGGACTGATGGTACTTGTCTCAGGGTAGCTCCCTGTCTACACCCTATGGTGCTAATCTGGCATATCAAAAAATGTCTTAGATGTCAAAGATCAGGTTTGACATCCGCATGGTAAACCAATGTAAGCAGCAAGATGAGGTGTTGGTCATTAGGGTCACTGCTAAGAGTACCTGACATGGACACCATTAAGAGAGGATGGCATGAGGATTGGTTCAGATAGTGGCCAGTAGTACCTGCTTCATAAGGCAGCTAGCAATTAGAGAAATTACTCAACAGACTTTTTCTGAGGGAACAAAGCTTGATTCATTGGGTCTGGCACTCTGAATGACCAGCAAAAAAATCATATACACTAAAGTTATGGGCTGGTGAAAAAGAAAAGAAAAGAGAAAGTTCAGACACACACACAGAGACACATAGACACACGCACACCATGTTTGAAGCCAAAGTCAGACTTCAATAAATTCATATATACAAATACATACAAATATACATACATACAGACAGGCACACAGATGGACAGATAGACATATACATATTCATACATTGTATAGATGAAGCAAAGCCCCAGCAAGAAGGCTGCAAACATTTCATACATACACATATACATATATACACATATACACATATGTACATATAAACATATACACATACCTGGTGGGTGAATAGAATTAAGTTGTAACAAGCAGGTTCCAAGCATTTCATGCATACATACACACTCTCTCTCTCTCTCACACACACACACACACACACACATATATATATCTATATATATATGTATCTATCTATATGTATGTATATATCTATCTATATATATATGTAGATGGAGCAAGTGCCAGCACACAAACTTTAAACATATACATATACATACAGATTTGATGAATGCAATGAAGATCCAACAAGCAGACTCTAAGCATTTCACACATGCAAGTATATACATATGTACATAGACATATGTATACATATACACATATACACACACATATATATACATATATGAATATACACATGCACCTATGTATACATATATATACACATGTACACATATACACAAGTATACATATACACATGTGCATGTGTATACATGTATACATGTATACATATACACATATGTACATATATATTCATACTTGACGGTTGGATGGAACAAAGTTCTAACAACTTTATTGTTTCTTCCATAGCTTATATATCCCAGCAAAATCTTTCCAATAGTACAAAATTGCAGTATGATTATGTTCTAGATTTTTTCTAGTGAATGACTATGAAAAAATGATATGTTCCCCAAAACTTTTACAAGAAATAGCATAATTTAGTACAAGTAAAGAAAATAAATTTTTCCCAAGAACCCATGTACATTTATAACTGAGCAACTTATTATAGATTAACAAAGTGTAAGCAAGAAAGGCAGTTTTCTCAGTCAGTTAGTCTCACTGGCAGGCAGCAATCTACAGGTACAAAGAAAAGATTATTTTATTATTCATCATTAAAAGTAATCTTATAAAAATCTTAAAAGAACCACAAATCTGAACTTACACATAAAAATCAATCATATCTATTTTAAATATTCAGAATGCATATCTATACATCAGTAATTTTTATTAAGTCATATTAGAAAACTGAGGCAAAATGGGCATAGGAAATCAATTATCACCAATCCAGCCTTAGTGAGATTCACAGTGCTGCCATTTTTCTTGTTCCCAGATCACAAAGGTCCCTAGCTTAACTATTAAGAGTATACCTTTCTGAACCTTAAATTGTTCCCTTAGATTTTCTATATCAGAGCCAGTAACAAACACATCTTAACCTAGCTTCACTAACAATTTTATTTTTCCAAATGCTTCCTAAGGGTGATGATCATTGCTGACAATCTACACTTTTCAGTTCTCTATAGAGGTGATTGAATTATAAATCAATTCCAGCAGCAATGCCTGGAAGATATAGAATTATTATTGAGTGCCAGAGGTACTGCCAGGGAGGGACTGAATGCCCACTCAGAGTGTTCATACAACTCTTAGATTAAGAGGGATGTGAAGGCAATGAGCAGAGCAGAAGTCCATAACAGCATGAAGTCCTAAGGACATGTGGATCTCGAGCCCTCACTGAGGTGCACCCATCATGGCTGTACTAACCTGTGGGCCTTATTACATGAATTCTAAAGTCATTTTTTTTTATTCCTGCACAGCCCTCAGCACTGATGGTCATCTTAGGCTCACTTCTTGTCCTGACTACCTAAATTACCCCATGTGAGGATCACCTGTCTCAGACTCACTCTCCCACAGGGTCATCAGTCCCAGGTGGGTATTCTTCTAGTCTTTGCCTACTTCTTATCATAGGAGCTATTGTGGCCTGTGTGGCACCTGATTGGTAGTCATCTCAGACTACCAATCAGCCTCACATATTTCAGGGAATGTTAAGCTACTAATCATTGAAATGTTGATAAGTCAGAACAATGAGTGTAGACATAGCCTTTCTCCTCTTTGCCACCTACTGACAAACATGTGATATATCAGCCATATCTGCTATGCTTCTCAGGGCAGGGAAGTTGATTTATTTTTAATTAATAAGAAAATATGTACATTATACATATTGATGGGGCAGTTTTTACTTGTACACATTGTACAACTTTTAAATCAAGTGCAACTTTTCTGTACTCTCAAGAATCTACCATTTGGGTAAACATACTCAAACTAATTTCACCTAGGTTCTTGACTCTGTGGTAGTCCTCTGTGCAGAGCCTCTTGTATAATATGGCATCTCTTCGTGATAAATCTACCATACAACACTATTCTACTCTTGATTTCTTTCAGATCAGTACTTTAAGGTTGTAGATCATGGAGTAATTGACTGTGTCTGGCTAATTCAAATTACTATAAACTATCTCCAGTTCTATCTATGATGGGATTTCATTCTGTTTTGTGGTTGAATAGTATTCCATTGTGTACATGTGACCCATTATCTTTATCCATTCATCTGTAGGTTGTTAATCAGGATTTGCCCATTTCTAGCTATTGTGAATAGTATAGCAATAAATTTTGGAATTCATGTGCCCCTTTGACAGATTGATTTTATTTTCCTTACATTGTACTTATTGTTGCAATTTCCAGATACCAAGAAGGTCTTTCATATATATATGAAATATATATATATATATACATATATATATACATATATATGTATATATATATTTCAGAAATATCCATATTGGATTTAGAAGAAAATGTAAAAGGCAAAGTTGTATTAAAAAAATAGAATATATGAGCTAACCATAGTTTACTATAAAAAACAAGTGGCAGACTTGAAAAGGATTGAAATAACAGTTCTAGAAATAAAGCATCTATTTTAGTATTTTATTTTTATGTTGGAAATTATAATTGCATAATTTCCCTCTTCCTTTTCCTCCCTGTATCCCTTACCTTGGCATCTTCTGACTCTCTTTCAAGTTCATGGGCTCTTTTTCTTTAACTGTTGTTATATATTTCAAAACATATAAAGACAACATATTCAGTTCACAAAAATTTATACACACGAGAGAGAGAGAGAGAGAGAGAGAGAGAGAGAGAGAGAGAGAGATTATCTCAGTCTTCACTACTTAGTATTAGATCATTAATTGAGGAATCTTTTAAACCAGCATGATTCCCATTACATTCTAAATATTTTCATTATATCTACATGTAAGTACAGCTCTCACTTCTCATCAGAAAACCCTTCTCTTTGCAACAGATACAGACCATTAGAGAAAACCCTTGATCAAAAGGCAGAGAACCTAGCTATTGTGAATAGTATAGCAAGAAATGTGAAAATGCATATATGCTCCTTTGACAGATTGACTTACTTTCTTTATATTATACTAATAGTTGGGATTTCCAGATAGCACAAAATTTCTCTTTTTTGTATTTTTGAGGAGTATTTACATTATATTTCTATACAATTGGATTGTATAGAACCATAAAATAGAATGAAATCCCATCATTGATAGAACTGGAAGTCATTATGGTAAGTTAAATTAGCCAGACTCAGACAAGCAAATACCCCAATTCTACATAATTTCCACACATACTGGATGTACTACACAAGGACCCTGTGTAGTGCTCAGTCCCAACAGATACATCTATATAGCACAGTTCCTACAACTGATGCTCAGGGATCAATGAATTAGTTAGAAAGAAAAGTTATAATAAGCAATGGACATGAAGTTTGCTGTCAAATGAAGCATTTATATCACAATGAAACATAAGTGTATGTATGCATATAAGGTATGCATAGGTGGCACATATGTCATGGGATGCACATGAAAGGAAAGATGAGCAAGGAAGGATAGAGGGGAAGGACATCCTTATACTATAGAAAAATGGAGAAAATATGAAGGAAAATAAAAAATGTGCAGATTTTATTTACCTTTGATTTATATATTAGAAAGTGAAATATGAGGAATGAAGGAGTCACAAAATGTGAAAAGATGGAAATGGAGAAAATATCTAACTTCCACTTCAGAAAGTTTAATGAATCAAATATTTTTAAGAATATGTTTGCAGAGGCAGGCGGATTTCTGATTTTGAGGCCAGCATGGTCTATAGAGTGAGTTCCAGGA
>NW_022196909.1:69580242-69581025 GCF_008632895.1 Mastomys coucha | reverse complement strand
CAGTCTCTCTAGGCTGCTGTCCTGAGCAGACCTTGGGCAAAAGCTCTGCAACCAGTCCCTCAACACCCAGAGGAAGCTCCACTCCCAGGTGCTCTAACAAGCCCAGGATCACAGGATTACAAAATCACAGAGACAGCTTGACTCTGAGGACTTCTGACACAACCAGGATCACAGGAAGGACAGGCTCCAGTCAGATTTAGCAAAGACAGGTAGCACTAGAGATAACCAAATGGGGGGTGGGGTGGGGGGAAGGGAGGACATGTGTAAGAAAATAAACAACACAAGCCAAGGTTACTTAGCATCATCAGAACCCAATTCTCCCACACCAAGTCCTGGACACACCATTACACTGGAAAAGCAAGATTCAGATATAAAATCACTTCTCATGGTGATAATACATGACTTTAAGAAAAACATAAATAGCATCCTCAAAGTAATACAGGAGAACACAGGTAAATAGCTAGAAGCCCTTCAAGAGCTCCCAGGGTCTCAACCACCAACCAAGAACTGCACATGTATGGTCTGATTGTTCTGGCAGCATGTGTAGAGTAAAGGATTGCAAATGTGATCATCATTAGGAGGAGAGGACCTCGGCCCTGTGAAGGTTCTGTGCCTCAGTGTAGGGGAATGCCAGGGCCAATAAGTGGGAGAGGGTAGGGTGGAAGGCATGGGGAGGGGGGAGGCGACAGGGCTTTGTTCTTGTTGTTTCTATTTGTTTGTTTGTTTGTTTTTGGAGGGGAAACTGGGAAAGGAGAAATTTACATGTAAATAAAGGAAATATCT
>NW_022196909.1:69576419-69580100 GCF_008632895.1 Mastomys coucha | reverse complement strand
CCATCCAGAATCTAAAAATGGAAATAGAAACAATAAAGAAATCAGAAAGAGAGAAAACTCTGGAGATACAAAACCTAGGAAAGAAATCAGGAGTCATAGATGCAAACATCACCAACCGAATACAAGAGATAGAAGAGAGAATCTCAGGGGCAGAAGACAACATAGAAAACATTGACACAACAGTCAAAGAAAATACAAAAAGCTGAGAGTCCCTAACCCAAAACTTCCAGAAAATCTAGGATGCAATAAGAATACCAAACCTAAGGATAATAGGTATAAAAGAGAGTGAAGATTCCCAATGTAGTGGGCCAGTAAATATCTTCAACAAAATATAAAAGAAAACTTCCCTAACCTAAAGAAAGTGATGCCCATGAACATACAAGAAGCCTACAGAACTCCAAGTAGACTGGACCAGAAAAGAAATTCCTCCTGTCACATAATTGTCAAAACACCAAATGCACTAAACAAAGTAAGAATTTTAAAATCAGTAAGGGGAAAAGGTCAAGTAACATATAAAGGCAGGCCTATCAGAATTACACCAGAATTCTTACCAGAGACTATGAAAGCTAAAAGATCCTGAGCAGATGTCATACAGACCCTACAAAACACAAATGCCATCCCAGGCTACTATAAGCAGCAAAACTCTCAATTACCATAGATGGAGAAAACAAGATATTCCATGACAAAAAAAAAAATTTACACAATATCTTTCCACAAATCCAGCCCTACAAAGGATAATAGATGGAAAACATAAGGAGCAAAATTACACCCTAGAAGAAGCAAGAAAGTAATCTTTCAACAAACCCACACAAACCTAATTCCACCTCTTACAACAAAAAAAACCAGGAAGTAACAATTACTTTTTCTTAATATCTTAATGTGAAAATTAATATTACCAACATATCCTAATCGAGTGAAATCCAAAAATATGAGGAATTAGAAATTTATTGACTGTTATCCAATGGTCTCTCTAATTTGGTAATTGGAGTAATAGGTCCAATATTGTACTTTCAGCTTGTTTGTTCATGACAGTATCTTGCTGTGTACAACATAAGGGTCTTGAAATCTTGCTTCTCCTATCTCAGACTCTCTATTAGTAGTATTTATTATTTCACATTTTTACACTTTACTATGGTTTTCAGAACAGCTTATATATTTCAAAAGTATTTATATACCCAAAAGAAACAGAAACGACTAACTAGGGAGGTGGCTCATAAGAGAACAACAAAGAGTGAGACTGAATGCTTTGCTTGACATTTGTAACTCTTGTATCAAGTTTGAAGAAGAGGACTTTATAAGTTACTCTTTCTCTGCAATGAATGCTTTTCCAAATTATCACAGATAATGAACCAAATTCTTACCTTCACCTAATGTCTGTGCCACCCTCCAAGCAGAACCTTTGTTCATTGAAATAGTTGGTGAATGACTTTATGGATAGACAATCTTATTACATATACCATTTCTTAAATGAATGTAACCTGTTTTCTGTGGGCTGAGAATAAATTAACTCACTCAAGTCAAATAGCTTTGACCATAACAGGACGTCTGTATCCAAAAATCATGCCCTCAATTTATTTCTTGGTGCAGCAGAACTCTCAACTCTCAGCTTAGCTACAATGGAGGTAAAGTCCTTTGGTGATGTGAGGGTTATTGATGTACAGCCTTATTACAATGAAATCCAATGTCTAAAAATTGTTCTTATTTTGGGCTTGTACCACAGTAAGAGCCAAGATTTTAAACTCTACTAAATACAAAACAAACAAAAAGACTTCATCTATTTATGTTCATTTAAGAAAATACTAGTAGTGATGTATTATTTTGAAATATACAGATAATATGTTTGGAGTTATCTAAAATTTATATTGAGAAAAATATATTTTCATTATTGCTGTAGATGAGCATCTATATAAGACTGTTAAATTGATTGTTGTTTTATATCAAACAACTTTTATAATACTTATCTTTATTGTTATAATATCTTATAAATTTTAAGGAATATGACAAAAAAGATACTGTAGGTATTGAAAAGGGGGTCTCTGGGAGGAGTTGGGGTACAAAAGGTAAACAAGAATGTGATTTAATTCTATTTACTTAAAATATGTTTCTAAATGTTAACAAATTCAAATAAATTGAAATCATGTAACTTTTCATAATGCAATAAAAGTTAAAAAAGAATCAACAACAACAAAAAGAATATGTTTATTACATGAAGAGGAAATGAAAGTGTAAAGGATAGATTTCAAAAGCATCCATAAGGTCACTATTCTGCTGCTGCCCTCATCATGGCACATCTGAAGAATGTGGATCTTGAGTGACAGGGTAATTCACATGAAAAAACAGGTACCATCAAAGAGAGAATTTGAGTAAGTCTTCATTTCCAACGTGGTGTAATGGGGACAAATATAACTGAGCTATTGCCAAAAGATTCTCTCTAGGTAAATTTATACAACCCTAGACAAAGGTGTGTATGGGAACCATAGGCAGCATAAATGTTGTGAAGTTACTTTACACCATAAAGTTTTCTAAAGCATATTTAGATGTTATAGCGAATGCAGTTCTCATTAATGCCCTTATTAATATGATCTGAAGTGGAAATTCATAGTTTCTTTGGAAAATAAGTTATGTCAGATGAAAGGAACACTTTGCTGATGCAGACACAGGTGAGATGTTTAATGCAGACATGTGAAGGAATGTTTCCCTGAAGTGGACACAGGTATAAGGATGTTTTGCTAAAGCAAGCATGTGAAAGGATATGTGATGAAGGATTATTTGCTAACAAAAGGCATATAACAGTCCACCTTATATTGTGTAGTTTAGCTCCTTTTGTCAGGACTCCACAGAAAGAAAGATGCCAAGAAAATTTTGGTTGTGTCTTGGAGTTTCTGAAGCTTCCGAAGACTCAGTCTAATTGGCAGAATGATGTCAGCTGGTACAAACTCATGCAGCATTTTGGCTAAGACACCTTTACCTGCTGAAGCAAGTTACATAGTGTTGCCAGCCAGTGGCAACAATAAGATTGGGTTATCTGGAATATGGAGTCAGGAGGAAATTGGTTAGCCATAATGTTATCTTAGTCCACGTGGAAGGGTCAAAATTAGACAGCACTCAAGTGTGATCACTCAGTCATCTTGCACTTAATAATAATCTCTTTGTTATAAGCCAACAGGTAGAATAGGTGAGGCAAAACCCCTCCCCCAAGTTCATCAGCATATAGGCCCAATCAGTAGCTTCTGTAGTCTCTGTAGAGGCAGGACTTCCGATGTAACTGGAACCAGATGTGAGGTGTGACAAATAGTACGAGGTGGGCAGAGAGGTGTGGTTATGAGAGGCAGGCAGGGTTAAGTAGGAGGGTTACAATTCCTCCCTTTTTATTAGAAAACAGCAGGTTAAAGGCATACTCAAAAGGCACAATCTTGTACAGAAAGTCTTATGGTGCTTGAAGGTTATAATCTGTGGATAATACTCTACTGAATGGCATCTTACCCATCATCAAGGTCATGTGCAGCTCATTTGATTCTACAAACTGGGCTTATTATGTGTTTATTCAAAAAACACAACCATTTGACACCTGCCTCTTTCTTAGGTTGGTACCTCCAGAGACCTAGTCGCAGAGTGTGGGGAGCTGCAGCTGCCACCATATATATATATATATATATATATATATATATATATATATATATA
>NW_022196909.1:69566874-69576014 GCF_008632895.1 Mastomys coucha | reverse complement strand
GGTTCCTGATTAAACTGCATGGAGAAGAGCTCATTGTTGCCTCCTTATTTCTGCTGGACGGAAAAAGGCGCCCCAACATATGGTGGCCAGAACAGGGAAAGATGGACGGAAAGGCAGCCGACATATGGTGGCCGGGGTACGGGGAAACCAGACACGGAAAAGTCTCAGAACTCCTTGCAGGCAGGGCAGTCGACTGGTAAATTCTCAGGTAAGGCGGGAAAAAAGGGAAGGTCCTTGGTGAAGAGGCGATAAAGTCTCCAGGATTGGAGCTATAAGGTCCTCGGTGAAGAGGTGATAAGGTTTCTGGGATTGGAGCTATAAGGTCCTCGGTAAAGAGGCGATAAGGCCTCTGGGATTGGAGCAATAAGGTCCCATTAAGGGTGAATCGAAAGTGATAATATGGGGAATTCGCAATCTTGCCCCATGTTTGTTGCTCTTAAGGAGCTATTAAAAGCAAAAAGATAGAATTAAAGAGAGAAACCCTAGAAATATTTCTGTCAGAGGTAGATATCGCTGCCTCTTGGTTAGCAGTGTTGGGTCACCTGACGCTGTCCAGCTGGGAATAATTAGGGAGAGCTTTAGAATTCACCTGGGAAGAAAGAATAATAAAAGGTGGAGTGCAACCAATCTGGAAACTGATTAGGAGCTGCCTGGAGAATAAAGTGTGTTCTAAAGCAGTAGAGAAGGGACAGGAAGCATTAGAACAGCTGAAGGAAGAGAGTTCAGCAAAGTCTAAGAAAGATCAGACTGATGAGAGTGGCTCAGACTCTGAAGGGGAACTTGAGAAGGTAGTACAGAAAATGGAGAAGTTCACCATTAGGGTGGAGCCCACAGGTCCAGGGCTGCCTGTATCCAATGAGTAGGCTGCTAATTGAGCAGCTGGTAATCCTGCCTGGGATTTAGATATGCTTTTAGGGCAGGGCAGGATTGTGCAGCAGCAAATTGGATATCTGCTGCAGGTGTATGAGCAAGTTAATATGCTTGCTCCAAGAGCATGGAAATCATTGCCTAACAAGGGAAAAGTTGCAGGACCCATGGAGCTCTTTTCAGACTTTGTAGCTAGAATGATAGAGGCTGACTGAGTATCTGCATGAGCCGCTCTTAAAGGGGACAACAGCTTTTTGTGCTAAACTACTAGCACCTTTGCCCCTACAGTAAACAAGTTTAAAAAGGAAACTTGGAACAGCTGTGCCTCCGGATGGCTGGGAAGGACTGATGGGAGATGTAGTTTTGTGGTTGATCACCTAGGTAAAGGGACTAACAGAGACCAAGTCACCCTCAGGGAATGCCATCAGTTCCTGCACTACACAGAGAATCAAACAAAATATATATCTTAATGATACTGAAAGTTCGTTTTGAGATTTATATGTTACAGAAATATACATCCTTGGTGAATTTCCTCATCTAAACTGCCTGCTTGAACTCCTGATATCCTGAACTTCAGCCTGATCCAGTTAAGACACAGACATCAGAAGTTCTGTTTTTCCTTTTACACCCCTCATATCTCTACGCCCTCGTTCAGCTTGAAGAAGTTAAGACGAGTCATCTACCTGGTTCCCTGGTCTTTGGGGCTAGAAAAAATTGTTAATAAGTTGTGTTTCTAAAAATGTAAAATGGTTATATTTGAAAGGGGAAAGAAATAGCCTGATTTAATTCTATAGCTATAGAAAGCCTTATAATTTGTTATTAAGTTACATTGTGTGACTAGAACATCTTAAACTAATATGCAAGAAATAAGTAAGAGCTTTTGAATTGAGAACAACAGGTATTGGAACTGTGGGTGCTTTACTGGTCTTTGTCAGTATGTTGGCATTGTGGTGCCTATGTGGGTTGGGCAGCAATGACAGGCTGTTTTGATAGTGCAACCATTTGCAGCCCTGGAGGCGAGGCAATTTCCACAGGCTTGATTAACTATTCTGAATGATCATCCATCACGTTCAGGCTGTAAGGCTGAGCACTGCACTTGGGATACACTGTTTGCTGCTAGTGGTCTCAAGAAGAGCATGTCTGATTGATGCAGGTTGATACTGCCCTTTCCCCAATTCTCCCATTCATTCCTGCCTCTAGAAAAATGGTATCGGATGGGTCTGGCTTGGACTGGGTGGGTAACACCTGGCAAAGAGCCTGTACAATGTCCTCACTTAATTCACCAGAGATCAGACCTATACTCTTGCCTGTTGCATTAAAAACAAAAAGGGGGAACTGTGGGGATCCTCAGCTATCACCCTATTTATATATATTGAACACCTGGTCTCCGGCCAGAGCAGAGAGCATTGAGATAAACAAGCCTTAGTTGGAAAAGCTGTGTGCCTCCCTCTAGTTTGTGATGCAAGCTGGCATGATTTCTCATAGCCTATTATGTTTTGTCACGTAGCCGATGCTGATTGAGACCAGAGAAAGTATTTAACCCACAAAGGCTGGGGGCTGGAGTAATAGTGAGTAAGTATGTATAGATAGGAGTAAGTATGTAGATATAGAAGTAAGATGTATGTAAGAATAGGAGTAAGTAAGATGTAAAGATAGAAGTAAGAAGGAAGAATAAGAATAGAAGTAAGATGTATGTAGTAAGATGTAGGGAATAGGAGTAAGTAGGAAATAGGAGTAAGTAAGAAGAAAGTAGAAAGATGTAACTAGTAAGGTGTAAGAAGAAGATATAGAAGAATATAAAAGAAGCTAGCTAGAGAAGAAGTAAAAATGAAGGTACCTGATTAAACTGCATGGAGAAGAGCTCGTTGTTGCCTCCTTATTTCCGCTGGACAAAAAGGCTTACGACAGCAGAGACAGATTATTAAATGCACCTAGTCCGTGCCTATCATGTCAAGACATGCCTTTATCGCCTGCAAAGTCCAGGAACTACCACAGTCTCTCTGGAGTCCACTTTTCTTGAAGGCCATGTGAAGCAGCACTGGTGTGCTGATGGGCAGCTTGGCATAGACAACTAGTTGAGTTGCAAATAGTAGATTCCCAAGTTATGAGCCTCTTCAATAGCTTTGCCTTCAATAGGCCTTTAATTCAGTTGTCAATAAGTAACTTTCATGTTAGAAACTCCGAGATTGAGCTTGGAGAAAGAGAGCTCCGGGACTGAGCCTGTTTTTTAGGTAAGGAGGGCTCTGGGAATGAATGAATTTTGATTGTCTTTGTACTCCAGGAATGAGTCTGTTTGATATAAAAACTTAAAAGTTTAAAAATAACAATAACTTGAGGATGTCTCAGGCACTTTAGTTGCAAATTAGCAATGCTTAGGTCCAAGGCTTGGCCTCTAGGTATAGAGGGAAGCCAATGTTGACTCTTAGAAAAAGGTGGAGTCCATTTCAGCCAAGCAAACTTTGTTGGCCAGTAAAAATATTCAGCCAATATTCTTGGCACAAAAACATGTCTATAAAAAGATTTTGTGTCTGTATCCACTTGATAAATTAATGTACTAGGCCGCCATTGTGTACCAACACCAACGGAGCCCCTTCCCCAGATCAAAGTGAGGTTAAGAAAAACAATGTGTTAGTAAGTGGAGTGACACGCCATTCCATTATGGATTTTTCAAGACAAGCAAAAGGCAACATGCCTTTAAACATAAGCAAAAAGCAAAGCATGTCTTAAAAGAGGCAAAAAATGAAATATTATTCAACACAATAAAAAAAAGCAAAATATGCCTTTTAACACAAGCGAAAAACAAGATGGTCCTGGGGTGGAGTGCAGTGTGTGCAGTGCAGTGCATATTCCCCCTCCTTTTAATATTAAAATATAAAATTCTCAAAGTGCGAAGTGCACATTGAGTAAATGTTATCTTTTGAGAATCATAAATTGTTTTATAAAAATGTGTCTTAAATGTTTGATTATAATAGTCAGTTCCATAAGGAACATTAAATATAGAAACATAGTATAGACAACAACCAATTAATATATCGTTTATGTTTAAGCAATAATACCTTGAAAGCCTGAAAAGGAAATAATAGTCACATGTGTATATTTTGAAATCAAAGTTACATTTTAAAAATGTTTAGACAACATAAGTAATAGAGAATTTAAATATATATATATATATATATATATGTAACAATATATGGGCACCATATATATAAGAAAAGGCTTAATTTTAATACTTGATAAATAGAAACTATAGCATACAATTTGATTATATGTGTAGACATGGGGAGAAAATTATGAGAATAAAACATGTGACTTAGTGTTGGGCAGGATGGCCCAGCAGGTAAGAGCACCGACTACTCCTCCAAAGGTCTTGAGTTTGGATCTCAGCAACTACATGGTGGTCCACAACCACCCACAGTGATACCAGACGCCCTCTTCAGTCACAGTGAATTACACTGGAGTGAGTAGGATCAGCAGAAGGTCCTGAGTTTAATTTTCAGCAGACACACACACACACACACACACACACACAGACACACACGATAGCTCATGGCCATCTGTGTAGTAATAGTGCACTCACATACATAAAATACAGCATGTGTCTTATATATACGTTTATAAAGTATGAATTAAAACAATTTGTTTATTTTAGATAAATATCAATTTTTGTCTAAAAAACTTTTTACTAAGTAATAAGTCAAATATGAATTAATATTTTGTAATAACCAATTTAATTGTTGGCTGAAGAAATAGATATCTATTTAGGTGTTGATGAATGAAAAAATGTTTTTAAACATTTTCTCTATTATATCTCCATGAATATATCATATAATTTTTTATTTATATATAACAGCTTTATAATAAGATATTAAACTTTATTCAGAATATGAGGGAAGTTGTATTAATGTTCTCTCTTTGTTAAAGAGATATAAACCAAATGAAATCTTATAAATTGATTAATAAGAAATTTAGAACTAAGCTTTTAATTGTCTATAGAAAACAGCCTTATAATTTAGAATTACAAACCTGTCTCTGTCTATCAAATTTTGCGATCAAAGGCATGTGCACACACCTCTTGGCTAGATTTTTTTGTAAACCATTTTTACCTTTATCTAGAGTTTCATCTCCATGGAGCCGTCCTCTTGAGTAATTTTTATAATCTGTGGAAAAAGTATAAGAATACCTCTTTTCTCTGAGGTTATAAAAAACATCTGAGCATTTTCTATTTCTTGCCTGGGTAAGTTTAACCAAGTATAGGAGGCAGGGTGACTCTGGAGGCAAAATCAAGCAGCTTTCAGAATTACTAGCTTGTAATTTACTTTTATACCTCTAGATGGTGCTAAGAGGTTGCAAAACCTTAAGTAAATGGCACCATATCTGTGTGAGTGTGCATGTGCGGACAGCGAAGGCAGCTTTGTTTATCGTACCTTGTCACCAAACCTGGCCAAGGTGGGGCTCTGGCCTGTCTGCCGAGGAGCCATGCCACCAGACCCGCTGTGGGCCTCCACTGACCGATCTCCGCAGTGACTGGCCAGGATCAACCAGTAGAGCCGCTACCACTGCGCTGTCTCCAGCACTGCGTCAGGTCGCCAGGTTGGGCTGGTCATGGAGCGCACCCATAATGGCAGCATAGCCACCCCACTATGAAAACCCACACTGCCACAACCCCGCACAAGCAATTTTAGCCCCCGCAGGGTCTTAATGTTGGGGTCAGTGCCAGCACCGCAAGGCGGGTCAGCTGTAAGCCACACGCCACCTGCCCTCTCAAGAGGCATTCACGCTTGTGTTTTGGTTTAGGTCTGTGTTTGGCTCTGGGTAGTTTTGTGCAGTCCCTGTGCTGCTCTGAGAGGTCTATTCTTAAGCTCGGGCAACCATTTGTAGGGACTGCCCTTTTCTGTAAGATTTTGAGCTTTAGTCATCTGCTCTGGGTACAGAACAGTGGAAACTTTTAGTCATGGAATTGTGGGTGTCAGGGCTCCAGACCAAGCCCAGTGGGGCTGCTGGGCCTTCGTCAGCCCCTGTCCTGTCCGAGCTGCTGGCCAGGAACAAGAAACGCAGGTAGCCGTATTATGCCGGTAACTGACTGCGAGACCCTGGCCACGCCTGGCCATAGGTGTCTCGGACAAGGCAGTGGCTGCCTGGCTCCCTAGCCTGGGAGCCCTGTCAGCATGGTTGTCGCACTGTGGGACCCCAAGCTCTGGCCCCAGGCACAAGAGAGGTAGAGCCAGAGGAGATGTGCAGCAGGGGCAACACAGGCGCTGCGCAGCAGGGGCAACACAGCCCAGTATGCCAGCACAGCGCTGCAAGCAAGGCTGCGCTGTATGGCCCCTGGCCCGGGACGAGCCCACCCGGAAGAGGGAGAGAAAGCAGGCCCCTTTTTCGGCTTCTGTAGCCCCCGCCCAGGCAGACCGGTGTGACCGGCCAGGATCAACCAGCAGAGCCACTGCTGGGAATCTGCCCACTTGCTCTGCCATAAGTGGGCAGAGCAGGAGAGGCACACTCTCGCTGCAGCTGTCAGGGACCGACCTTTCACGCTCGAGTCCTGGATCAGAGCAGCCAGCACGGGACAAAAGAAACTTTTGGCCCGCTTGTTCTTTATTGAGAGGGCGGGGCCTCCGTGGCCATCTTGGCCACATGTACTTCTAGACAAAGACGCTTGACAACATAAAAAGACCATCACTCATCTGACATGATACACACATAGATAAACTTAAACAAGACATAAATTAAAAAATCAGAGAATTCTCCTGAAATGTCACAGGGAAGTATAGCCTCTGCATGGCTCGTTTCTGTCCCCATAGTATCTCCACTATTTGGGAGGTCCCCGTTAGCTCTCCAACCAGGAGCTTTTAGGGGAAAAGGCTGTCTCCAATCCCCGGAGTTAGTCAGCCTTCTAAATAACCCCGCAACCAAGTCATTTACCATGAGAAATAGCTACGTCCATGGCAAATTTGCCATTATCTCGGAGATTTTGCAGTCTACCTCGGTACCCTGGCCATATCCCGGTGGAACCCCCGTACCCCGGCAAAACCCGCTGTACATTTTTAATATTTAAATAAGAGACCTCTGTTTTTTGATACTCCAATCCAGCTCCACATTGGAGCCACCAATTGCCAGCCAGCAGCAACAATAAGATTGGGTTATCTGGAATATGGAGTCAGGAGGAAATTGGCTAGCCATAATGTTACCTTAGTCCACATGGAAGGGTCAAAATTAGACAGCACTCAAGTGTGATCACTCAGCCATCTTGCATTTAATAATCATCTCTTTGTTATAAGCCAACAGGTAGAGTAGATGAGGCAAAACCCCTCCCCCCAGTTTTTCAGCATATAGGCCCAATCAGCAGCTTCTGTAGTCTCTGTAGAGGCAGGACTTCTGATGTAACTGGAACCAGGAGTGAGGCATGACAAATAGCAGGAGGTGGGCAGAGAGGTGTGGTTATGAGAGGCAGGCAGGGTCAAGCAGGAAGGTTACAACATAGGACAAGGCAAGACCTGAGGGAGGACACATGATATTTGGAGGGAGTATAAATAGGACTCAATGAACAGTAATAGGGGTTTGCTTGTACAGCCAGCCTTAGAACACTTTGTTGGTCTTGAGTCTGAGAAAGGCAGTGCAGAGAACTTCCCCTGATGGGATTCAGCTGAGGCCTGGCTGTTTCTCCTAGGTCATGCCACTGCCACTGATTTGTGTGTGCTATCCTGACACTACTGAACTGGACTGCTGGTGTATTCATGCAGTGTTTGCTAGTGGATCAAGCCATTGTTACTGTCTCCTGTGGACTGAACTACTGATTTCCTGATTAAACAGATGAAATTTGCTCCAGAGAACAATTTCTAAACAGGTCCACTTCCCCTGTTTCCTAATAATATTTTTTCCACTACTTCTGGTGGGTAGTGGGCTATAAGTGAGGTTAAAGCATTTAAGAACCCATAATAAAATTAGGGTTTAGTAAAATTTAAGCCTCCAATGATCCTATTGTTAGTATTATAGTACCAAGGAAGTGTTTGTGAACCCTGAAAGACCAGTCAGGAGCCAATGTGATGCAATCACTCCAGGGTTGTATTTCCAGCTAGCCCCAGATTACTTTATTACTGCTCCACAGGATGGTTTTGGGTGGTGGATAAGCCCTGAACATTCATCGAGACAAGGTTTTTACAGAAAGCAGCAACTGAGCAGTGAGTGTTTCTATCCTGACAAGCATCTAAGTGGTGTGCTATTTTGTCCTTTAGCATAACTGACTTTTGCTGGGAGCAGAACCATAAACTTAGTTTCTAATTTCTTCCTAAATGGTAGTTCTTAGGTAGAGGGTGGGCTTTTGGGGTGTTAACATGGAATTTCTGGATTTGTTGGGGTAGATTAATCCAGAGACACAGGTCTTGATAGGCTTAGTTTAGAAACTGGAGTTAGGTTTGAGTTTTGTTGGGGGGTAACTTAGAAAGTAATGCCAGGTACTAGCCTTGACTTCAAACACAGGCCAGGTTCTCTAAGATAGAGTCTGAACCCAAAAATTTGGTCTCTCAGTGTAAGTTGACTAGGAGGACATCATAAGTATATGCATTGTGACTCAGATAAGCAGATGCCAGCCATGCTGTCTGCTAAGAGCCTTGTTGTGGTAAATAGTAAATACTCACTTTTGAAGATAACAGTCTACACTTTGAGAAATATTGAATGTATTAATACAAAAATATTAGAAAATGACTGTGGGGAGCGGTAGAGCTGAAGAGGCATTTGCCATGGCAAGATGGCACCTAATTCCGCTGTCAACTCCTAGTAAACAACTGTTTGCGCATGTGCGTGGAGTGAAAAGACGCCATGTCATGGCCCATTCCGGGGCATCACATGGGGTGATGAGCAAACAGCCAATCATGGGCAGACACGCCGCGCTGTGGGCGGACACACCGCACTGTGGTGTATATAAGCAGTGCTGATTATTGGCTCGGCCTCTTTTCCCCTCTGGGAGAGGGCAGTAAATGTCGTTGCAGAAGGATCCTAGTGTCCACGTGTCTTCTTCCCGGAGAGAAGACTGTGCTGGCCACAGCTGGTGCCGAAAACCTGGGACGCCAGGGGAGCCTTACAACAGCTGGTAGTGTTCAGAACTGCAGGACAAGGTAAGCTCTGAGAGGCATGCTGCTTGATTTTAATTCCTCCAACCCTTCCTCAAGGTTAGAGAGCATGGCCAAAGCCGCGGTAATCATGCTAATGGCACTTGTTATGATGTCTATTTGGCATTTGATACATTCTTGCCTGGAGGATGAGAAATTCCGTGCCTCTGT